>NC_034602.1:48946982-48978973 GCF_900095145.1 Mus pahari
AAAAAAAACCAAAGAAGTGATAGTTGCTAGTGGTGGAGTCATTATTTGTTTAGAATTGTGATTGTTACTAGGGTGACATGGTTCCTGGAACAAGTTGGGGTTTTTCCACTAGCTGAGTTCATTCAAAGGGCAAGATAATCATAAAATGGAGTCTGAAAGAAAAATGGAGTTTGTAATGTTAAATTGGACCCTTCACTTAAAAAGCATTCATGACCTTTTCTTTGTTGGATTTTATAAGACAGTTGATAGAGTGTTTACTATTTTCCTTTTTCTTATGCCCATCTTTGTATCATGTATCATCTTTGAATAAAATATGATAATTTAGAATCTTTCTTAGTAGATATTTTTATTGTTATTAACATTAACATTATTACTTATTCTCATAATATTTATTTGTAGATGTTCTATTATAAGATGATTTTATATATTGTAGTTTTATATGGACAGCCTGCAGAATTTGCTTGAATGCAAAATTAGTTTTCTAAGAAGTTTTGAATTCATACTTGAACATATTTTCAACTATTCTCATCAATGCATAAAACACACCTACTTAATAATTAATAAAACAAAAATTGTGGATTGTGACTCACTGCTTTACAGTATTGTTTGTTAATAGTAAGTGTAGAACTACATACAAATATATATATACATATATATACATATATATAATACATATAAAAATATATATTTATGTATATAATATATGAATATCTGAATATAAATATATTATAAAATTCATTTTAAAAATTTATATATATATATATAATATAATATATAAGTATTCAGAATTCATATTTAAAATGGCATTAAAGTTGTATCATCACCCATCCTTAGAAATCTAAAGTAGAATTGCAGAGATGTCCCACTTTTCTCTTGCTATTCTAATCTTCTAATCTTGTTAGCTTATCCATTTATATGGATACCACATAATCACATGGTATTTGAAAGGTCGTGCTTACTTTCTGTTCTTGCCTCAGTCTTCATCTACAAACCTGAGAACACATTGTTTATTGATAACACATTCAGTCCTTAATGATAGATTTCCAAAAGGAATTAGAGAAAAAATAGAGAATAAATGCCATTTTATATAGAAGAATGCATGAGCAGTGGTGTGAAAATGAACAAATCTACAACTGTGAAAAAGGAAAGATTTGGGGAGATGAGTGCATTCATCTTAAGCTGATCTCTCAGGATGAAAGTCAGGCTATGAGAGCTTACATCTGGTTGTATATTCTCTTAGCAATGCTTGTTTTATTTCCTGAGATTATAATATATTTCACCATTTCCCTCTTCCCTTCCCTCCTGCTAAACAATCCCATGTACTATCACTTGTATCCTTTCAAATTCATAGCCTCCTTTTTAATATATGTCTACAGTATATTTATATTCTAAATACAGTATACATTGTTTGGTGTGTATGATGCTATACGTATGCAGTGTAGTAATTGGCTATTCAACAATACATTGTAAGCCCTAAAAACATGTGTGCAAGTAGCATATATACACTGGAATCAACACTATGAGTCAAAATTGGGGAGCTTCTTCTCTGACATATTAGTCTCTTCTCTTTCACTGAGCTTCCCTTTCTATCATCTTCCTGTATATTTTCTGACTCTTTTGCAAGTCTAACTGAACGCTACCTAATTCTCTTGACTCTTCTGCTCATTGAATCCTCTTTTAAGATAAATATGCTAGTTGATTGGTTTCTAGCTAGTCATTGTATTTTTTCCTTGCTCTTCCATTCCTACTTATTTGTTAAATATTCTATTGTCAATTCCATTCTTGCCTAGTGTCACATTCAGATCTGTGACTGTGATTTGCTAATCTCAACTACTAGATGATCCATTTAATTCTCTTAAAATTATATATATATATATATATATATATATATATATATATATATTTACTATACATATTATAAAACCAATAATCACAAAAAGTGGCTATTGAATTAAAAGTAGAAGGGTATAGGAAGTGTTCAATAGCATACAGTTTTGAGGTGTTGATGACAAGAAATGGAGGGGGAAAATGATGTAATTGTATTTCAACTGAAAGCCTATTAAAACTTTTTTAAAAATCAAAAATAAAATCATTTATTATTCACCCACAAAGAATATGAAACATCACTTAAGGATAATTAGCTCTCAACAACACTTCCTTTCCTTTGATCAAAAATAATGTCAAAATAACATTGAGAACGATTTTCATGATAATTTGCTGAAAATAGAAATTTATGACATCAATGCCACTATAAACTGAATAAAGATAATTTATAGTGTCAAATTTTAAGCCTTCTAGTTTTCAACTAACCATAGTAAATCATTTTCTTTGACGTTAAAAAGAAAATGTATTATTAGCCCAATTTGAAATGTTACTTTTTAAATTCTTTTATTTTTAAAAATTATATTAATACATAAATTCTCCTCTTTTACTTTCCACAACTTTTCATATATGCACTTCCTGAGTATTTTCAAACTTACACTCTCCTTCTTTATTAGAATATATATGTAACACACACATATATGTACATATAAATATGCATACATACATATATAGGTACAGACACACACACACACACACACACANATATATATATATATATATATATATATATATATATATATATATATATATATATAAAATTCCCTAAATATTTGTATATATTTATTAATTCCTAAGTACATATATACAAACTTATCAATCTGGGTAATGTTCCTTGTGCCTCTCCTTCATGGAAGATCTCAGCAATTCGATAACTAATATCAAATGATCACCCCTGAAAATAAATGCACTGAGATGTAATTTAACTATCATTAGAAAATTGTGAAATCTGGATTGAATGAAATGAAACACTTTATAAAATGTACTCAAGATAAGTCTTTCTAAATCCTTAATTTTATAGTGAGTCTTTGTATGCAAGCCACGTAAACCAGTCCATTAAATCCTGGTTGTATTTGAATGTAGAACAAATGTTCTGAATAGCAACCTGATGCTTACTGCTGTCCTCAAACTGGTAGAAGCATCAGTGTTGAACTGAATTTAACAATGATTTTGATTTCTGTTTTGAAAATGTATTTAATGAATGACTTATCTTCCCCATTTTGTAATTTATCCTAAATTGTCACTTAAGTTTATGATCCTACAGAGAGTTTTAGAGCAATCTTTTAGATGTTATAGGATGAACATTGCTGGTCATTCAGGATTTTATGGTACTGATTGAGAAAATGTGGCTCATAATTTCTAAATGATTTTAATAGTTTAATACAGGGTTATTATACATATATTTATATAATATAACTCAAACAAGCACACACACACACACACACACACACACACACACACACACACACACACACTGCTACTCTACCAGTACTAGAACCTTACTGGGACTCCTCTAAGATACCCTGTGTTGCCCTGTGTCATGGAGATCCTGTAGTTTTGGCTCTGTAAGACTGGCCACTTCATGCACTTCAGCAATTCATCTATTGGGGTAGATGTAGGGGTGGACCAATTCAAATTCCTGGATCTGAGCCCACCAGTTTTCCTTGTCATAGGACCAAGGCAAGCTCAACCCTGCTGCCTGTGTGACAGGCAGGACCCACTCTCCTAAATTTTGCAGCTGATGAGAGACTTGGACAGTCCTCCCACTCTCTCGATCTCCATTTCCTCTCATTTCCCATCAGCCATAAATTCCATGGGACACATGAGTGGAGGAAGGCATCTCCCTCCTCTGTGCCACCACCCAGCACACACTGATATTCCTGGACTGATGCCCTCTGGGCCAGATCACTGGCAATTTCCCACATCCAGGGACAGCTCTTCTTTCCCGCTCAGAAGAGTGGCAGGGTCTGTAGTGTTGTAGCAAGAAATGAGAAGGACTAGTTCCCCTGCTTTCATAACGCAGAGCCAGCTCTCCTGCCTGATGTAGGTGTCAACGAATAAGAGTTGGGGAGAGAATCTCTTCTTTGCCCACACTGCTGCATGTCAGACAATTTGTGGGGCCAGCTCTCCCATGTTCACATTCTTGGGGCTGGCTCATCTGCAGCACCTGCAATGAGTGCTGCCTGTTCTCAGGAATACATTAGCTGGCTAGGACCAAAGACCATTCTCTTATTCTCATGTTCCCATGGTCATCTCTCTGAGGGTGCCCAGGTGAGATGAAGGGACAGTACTGCACAGTCCTTAGACATCAACATGTCCCCAACAGGAAGTCCAGACAGGGACATCTGCCTGGCCTTTGGCAGTAACAGATGCCTCCTGCTGCAGAGTCCCGACTCAGATATCACCCCTAGTGACCATGGTTTCAGATGACATCACTGACTACTCACAAAAGGTTGTTCCTCACTACATCTACTCTCGGGTTCTGCCTCTTTTTATTGTGCTCAAGACCTTCGGTTTCTCTTTTTCATTCATTTCTGTATGACTTATGTTCTCCTTTTAGTGGTGCCTGAGGTCTCTAAGTTTCTGGGGTCATACCAGGTGTGATCTCAGGAGTATAATATCCTCTTGTGCATTATGGCACAAAGCAGAGACTGTCATCTCAGGCATGGTCTTTTCTCTCAGGCCCGGTGGTCAACTCAGATTAGCTTCCTTTCCAGAGGCCTGGTTCAAGACCAGTGGTGATGTCAGGGTCACTTTTTTCAGGAAATGTTAGACTCAATAGGTCAGAATCCTGAGCATCTACATAGCCTATCTCCTTTCTGCCACCTACTGACTCACATGTGACATAGCAGCCATTCTTGTAAAACCTATGACAGGGTGTCACATACTTTTAAAGCACCCTCTCTTATCCTTTTTATCTATCACATTATTCTACTTGATTTCTTTTTTAGAGTTTTGCATCCATATTCATTTTAAAATGATGATTTCATTCAGTATATTAAGTATATATATATATATATATATATATATATATATATATAATATTTATTCACTTAGGAACACACACACACACACACACACACACATATATGTGAAAAAAGTGGTCACTAAGTTTTAAAAGAGGAAGAAAGTGTAGATGGGAAAGTTTGGAAGGACAATCTCTCTCTCTGTCTCTCTCTCTCTGTCTCTCTCTCTGTCTCTCTCTGTCTCTCTCTCTCTCTGTCTCTCTGTCTCTGTCTCTGTCTCTGTCTCTGTCTCTGTCTCTCTCTCNTGTCTCTGTCTCTCTCTCTCTCTCTCTCTCTCTCTCTCTCTCTCTCTCTCTGTCTCTCTCCTCCATGTGTGTGTATGTATGTTTCAGACTAGTCTTAAATTCCTATATGTAAGTGGATACGTTTTTGTCTCAGCATTCCCAATAACTAAGGTTATAGAATTGCATGCAAAACTGTTTTTCTTGGAATAGTTGTTTTGATATTTTTTTTGAGTATTAGATCTTTAAAATACAATATTGGATGCTTAAAATGCATTTGCTTTCTTCAATATAAATGCTTTTTTTATGTCACTGTGAAACAACAACTATCCCTAAATCTGAATCTTTTTCATTTGACACTACTCTAGTTCTCTGATATCAATATCCTCTCTGTGTCTGATCTCTCTGATCTAATCATAGAGTATTTTATTGATTTTACCATAATCCCTCTCTTTTCACTCAGTCTATGCATTTCCTATTCTAATTAAAGTTTTAAGACTGAGACTCATTCTATACATTTATCATAATTCATTCAATTCCCATTTTCACCTTTTGTGAACTACTTCTGTACTTTAAGTACTACTCAGACATTTTCTGTGGCTGTTAATTCTGGGATACTTCAGCCGTTTTGCTCTTTATTGACCTAAAGACATAAAGTCACATGTAAGTTACCACTCTAGTTATTGTTTCTGAATTATATCTTTGAGGAAGTGAACAGGCCTTTCTTGGAACACTATATTTAAATGATTTAAACAGTACAAAGGGAATGTATGCTGCTTTTAGAGAAAAAATATTCCAGTAACAAATGTAGTTTGAGGAAATGTGTTACAATGCTTGGTGATGTCGCCCCTTAAAAGAATAGAAACATTTTACTAACAGCTTTCTCAAATGGGGTTGGGAAGTTAGCATTTCATGTTCTCAGGATCAACTGTGACCATGTGAGGAAAGTAGGTAAATTCCTCCACTGATGCATATTGATATTTGAAAATAAAAACGCCCATGTCCATGCTAGAGACACCTGTTTGGACCAGAATCATTCAGATAGGTGAAATTGTAACAGGAATATCAATATAAGAGCCTGAAGACATGTTGTTATCATATAAAATTTAAATTACATTATCTTAATAGAACTGAAATTAGACTCATAAGTTCACATGATATTAACATAAGACCTTAGCTTATCAGTCAAGTATGAAAATCATTTCTACTTTTTAGTTCCTCATTTTGTTTTGTTTTCCCCAGTGACTCAATATTACTTCTGGAAAAGTGATTCATATCCATTTTTCTCAAATACTGTAGATGAAGAGCTCTTACCATCTGTTCAGGTTTATAACTCTGTAATGTAACACTTTATCTTGCTCTTGGCCTCATGTAGACTTATTGTATTCTGGGGCACCTCGTTCATTTTATTCAAGCATCTCCAACTTCCTATATTATAAACATCTTGTGATGTTGCAGCTAGAGGCCACTTTGGCTACTTGGTGAACTTACTGGTCATAGGATAGCAATATATTGCTGGAAGCTATAGTTTTCACTTGTTCCTCTCCCCTTGAATGTGCTCTATACATTCTCCTTGCCCACTCCTAGATTTACATCAGTCATGATTCTCTTTCCTGAATAACATTTCTATAACTTAACTTTTCACATAGTCTAACTCACTTAATGAAAGCATTATGAATGCTTACCCTGGGCTAATATTCACTTATCCAGTGAGTGCATATTATGTGATTTTGCAAATTTTGTGATTGGGTTACCTCACTCGGGATGATATCCGACAGATACATCCATTTGCCTAAGAATTTCATAAATTCATTGTTTTTAATAGCTGAGTAGTACTCCATCGTGTAAATGTACCACATTTTCTGTATCCATTCCTCTGTTGAGGGAACATCTGGGTTCTTTCCAGCTTCAGGCTGTTATAAATAAAGCTGCAACCCTATAGGAGGAACAACAATACGAACCTACCAGTACCCCCAGAGCTTGTGTCTCTAGCTGCATATATAGCAGAAGATGGCCTAGTTGGCCATCATTGGGAGGAGAGTCCCTTGGTCATGCAAAGATTATATGCCCCAGTACAGGGGAATGCCAGGGCCAGGAAGCAAGCATGGGTGGGTTGGGGAGTGTATAGAGGACTTTTGTGATAGCATTTGAAATGTAAATGAAGAAAATATCTAATAAAATTGCTTAAAAAAAGAATGAATGCTTACCTTGATAAATTCATATATTAGTAGGGGATCCATACCATCTGAAGACAACAAATCCAGACACTATTGCTAATGCCAAGAAGCCTTGATGCCAGGAGCCTGGTTTAGCTGTCTCCTGAGAGGCTCTGCTAGAGCCTAATACAGATGAGGTTGCTCACAGTCAGCCATTGGATTACACAAGGACCTGAAGGGAAGAGTTAGGGGAAGAACTGAAGGAGCTTAAGGGGTTAAAACCCTATAGAAAGAACAATAATATCAACTAACTAACCCTCCCCCCCCCCCCGCCAGAGCTCCCAGGGACTAAACCACCAACTGAAGAAAACACATGAAAGGTCCCCATGGCTCTACCTACAGATGTAGCAGATGATTGCCTTATCAATCAATGGGAGAAGTCCTTGATCCTGGGGAGGCTCAATGACCAAACTTAGAGGGATGCTAGGGTGGTGAGGTGGGAGTGGGTGGGTGGGGGAGCACCCTCTTAGAGGCAGGGGAAGGGGATGGAATAGGTGACTGGCACAGGGGAAACTAGGAAGGGGGGACAACATTTGTAATGTAAACAAATAAAATAACCAATAAAAATTTTATATTATTTAAAAAATAAGTATTTTGCTCTAAACGTGCCTCATTTTGAGAACTAATACTCTACTGAATTGTACTTAGTGTAAATGTAATCATCAGTGAATCACCTGCCAGTCACATACAGCAAACTGATACACATAGAGCAAACTGATCCACTAAGGTCAGTGTCTTGTAATTATATTATCACACTCTTCAAAATTGGGCATATGTTGATCTATAGCCTATCAAGCTATATCTTTTGTCCTTTCCTTACTCAGTGTGTAACATGCCTGCCCACACTCTTGGACAAAGTTCTCTGAGTCTTGCCATGTTCTGAATAATGTCCAATTCATGTTATAGTCCTTTTCTAAAATTCTGATAAATTTAAAGTTTGTATTTTTGTTTAACCATGTAATATGAGATTATGTCATTGTTTTCTTTTCAACACTTTTTTCCTTTCAGCGTTATGCAGATATATTGTCCTTCATGGTAGCAAAATGTAATAATTTTTCAGTAGGCATTGTGAACGCCACACTCCACTCAATATAGTTAAGTTCATTGCAAAATAATTCCCCCAAATTTAGTGCAAATATCTGATCACTATAATCAACTCCTTAAAAGTTTTGGTAACTATTGTTGTATTGCTTTTGGATAAAATGGAAACAAAAGTTGTATAAATCAATAAATCAGCTTCTTCATATAAAGAAATAATTTTTTATATCCTCTCTCTCTTTCTCTCTTTGTATATATCCTGTGTGTGTGTGTGTGTGTGTGTGTGTGTGTGTGTGTGTGTGTGTCTGTCTGTCTGTCTGTCTGTCTGTCTGTCTGTTTGTCTGTCTGTTTATCTGGGGAGGTGTGATTTTCCTTTTCTGTTGGTGTGACTATACAACTTGGGGAGGAATGTGTTTAGTTTGTTGTACAACTCTCAGTTCACACTCCATCACTGAGGAAAATGAAGGTAGGCACTCAAGGCAAAAACCAGGAGGCAGAATCTGAAGTACAGGCCATAGATAAAAGTGTTCCTATCTTGCTTTTCATGGTTTTCTTAGCCTATACTTTATATAATATAGAAGCAGCTGGTCAGGAATGCAACTAACACTCTGACCTGGGTTTGTTAATCAAGAAAAATTCCCAACAGACTTTCCAAAGGTCAATATTATTACTGAGGTTCTTTTTTTTTTTTTTTTCAGAAGGCCCTTGCTTGTAAAAGATCATAAAATTATTAAGCACAATAAAGATGTAGTTTTTATAACTCTATACAAGAGTATACTGATTATTTATATATTAAATATATTTATGTTGTGCTCTTATTTATGCATTGGCTCAGTAGATACTAGACAAAATCCTAGGCAGTTAGATCAACACTCAGGCTATTTTTGAAGAATTATTGAAGTAGTAATCATAGTTTATTTGTCCCTAAGCTCATTTAAACAGATCCCCTATAAGCAAGTTGAGGTAAATTCTGACATATAAGAAATTTAAGACTTTTTTTTATTACTTTTAGTGCATAAATTGAGTTGAAAATCCTGTCCAGGGATGAGCACAATGTAACTTTTTCAGGAATATGAACAAAGAGAAGAAAAAATATTTATTATTATTCTATGGAGAAGGCTCACTGGTCACCATGTTCTAATATGTTTTGGATTTAACCTTTGGCTTTATCCTTGGCCCTAGTCAAGTCGTTTAGTATTTTTAAGCTTTAATTTTTCTCATTTACAAAAATGAAGATAAAATGATATAACCTTGATTAAATAAGTTCACGGGTTAAGAGTATTCAGTATAATGTCTTCTCCTTGATAAACTGTAGAAACATTTGAAGTTATTGTTTAAGAGAAACTTAGAAACCTTTTTTTGAAGGAAGTCATGTTATAACTACCATAAAAGTGATAAAAATAAACTCTGTCATGATTCACTAGTCAAAGCTATTATTTTACATAGAGAAACTAGAATATCATAGTTGATCCTGCATTAACAGAGGTGTGGAGACTCTACCAAATATTTTCTACCAAAATGATCCATGAACACTGAGCTTTTAGTTTAAACATGTGAGTTCAAATGTCTAATGCAACTACAAAAATAAATAAATAAATAAACAAGCAGAAGCAAAATAGTTGGGCACCCAATCAAATACATTATCCAGCAGACATCAGTGGGAGAAGACTAGAAAAACTGTCACATAGAGTTTCTGATCAACTAAAAACATTCCAGACAGTAATATTACCAGATAAGACTCCCATCATCCCTTTCATCATTTCTCTTATCATCACTGCATATACCAATTTTCATTTTCCATAACATGTACACTTTTAAGTAAGAGCTAGCATCTCATACATTCTTCCAACTACACTAATTATGTACCATATGGTCTGGAGACTTGTATATAATAGCCATAATTTCAGTTTTGAATGAGTGAGTTTATAAAGTATATGGCTAGTCAAAGTTAAAGAAAAAAATAGTTGGGTAGTTGTGGAGAGATAGATGATGGATAGATAGATAGATAGATAGATAGATAATGATAGACAGGCAAATAGATAAAATATTCTTGGATTAAACACTTCCAAATGCCAGAGATACCAGTTGAAGAAATTCAGACATAAAAAGCATATTCATGGAAAATAAGCACAATTGTTAATTCAGCTTTCACCTTTAATTTCCCCCATTCCATTGCTTCCATTTTTATTAATTATTATTGGATATTTTATTCATGTACATTTCAAATGTTAGCCCATTTCATGGTTTCCCCTCCAGAAACCCCTTATCCCATCCCTTCTCCCCCTGCCTCTGAGGGTGCTCCCCTACCAACCTTCCCACTCCCACCTCCCTATCCTTGCATTGGAATATTGTGCCTTCACAGGACCAAGGGACTCTCCTCCCATTGATGCCCAACAAGGCCATCCTCTTTTACATATGCAGTGGGAGCCATGGTTGGTGGTTTAGTCCCTGGGAGCTCTGGGAGTTCTGGTTTCCCATTCCATTTCTATTGGATATTATGTAAGTCCAATTAGATGATGTTATCTTTATCTAGTGTTAATTGTTCTTTACTTGAATCTTTCTTGAATTAAGGACACACTCTGCTTTGTACATCAGGGGCTAAGGGGAATAGATTAGATCAAAGTATATTGTATAAATGTACAAATTTCTCAATAAAAATATAGTAAAACTTACTGATGTCTTATATGAGAAAGAAGATATTTAGGACATAGGGAGCCTCATCCATACCTTCTGACAAGTATTGTTCTGCTTTTGCTATAGTGTCTGTATGGATAAAATGCTATATAATAAAATACAAATACA
Source organism: Mus pahari (assembly GCF_900095145.1). NCBI lineage: Eukaryota > Metazoa > Chordata > Mammalia > Rodentia > Muridae > Mus > Mus pahari. The sequence continues at coordinate 48,958,167 of NC_034602.1, forward strand.
AATAATTTTTTTTCTTTGAACTGTATAATTATCCTTATGTAGGGTGAAAGAGAGTTGAAAATTAAGAAACAGACTTTACAGAAATGAGAATGGATGCTTGATTATCTTGTCTTCGGGTAGCTTTTAGTAGTTATATTAATGAACAGCTTCTATGACAACAATCACGTAAACTCGATGTTAGACTCTTAACAGTGAATGTATGAACTTCTACAACTCTCCCACAAAGTCTTCAAGTTACAAATATAGAGACTTACAGATTTTACCCTTTTTAATGATTTTTAAAGGTAAGCTCTTCTGTAATTTCTGTAGTTTGAATTTATAAATCTGATCATTCCCAGTCTGTTGGTGAGTGGTAGATTATATAGCACCAACGTTGGTGGCCACTGCAAGTGTTATGCATGACATAATTAGTCACTACATCAGAAGGATGAACCATGTACACTATAATGAGCTTAGTGTTGCTAAGATGTGATGGTTGAGTGGGTGCATGTTTGATGCATTTTAACTTTACAATTTTCAACGTAAAATGGGTTTATCAATAGCTCACTTCGTAAGTGCTCATCTTGCTGTTAAGTTTATTCTTTTTCCTCTGTTTGAATTGATTTCAAATGTCAGTTTAGAGTCTGATCAAGAAGAAAAGATGTATGACTTTGGAGGGACTCATGTTCTTTCTATAGATATCATCAATCAAGTGACAAAAAAAAAGTTTGAAAATATATCTTTGGGCTTGTGAACCTGAGAATGACATAAAATGAAGCAGCATTCAGAGCAGGTGCAAAGAACACTTCTATTTATGGAAAAGAACACATTTGAGTGTATTTTTAGAAAATACAAAAGAATATATAAAAATACATGTCAAAGGGCCTGAGTATATAAGTAATAGAAAGTAAATAATATAGCATAGAATATATGACCATGATACCATCATTTACTAAGTCAAACTGAATTTATCACAATAAGTCTTCTGTGGTTAGAAATCTACATGCAAGTTAATTAGATGAGTCATTTTTAGATGTATAATCATTGGAAATTTTAGTAAAATATGATAAAGCTTTTATTTTGGAAATTAGTGTAGGAGGAAATGGGGAGAACAAAAATACTTAAAATATCAATTTATTTGAAAGTATCAAGGCATCATCTAGAAAAACTAAAGAATGATATTTTGGCAGTTCTCATAGATTTTAGAAATGCACTGATGGCATAACAAATTCTTAACATTATATACTGAACACATACAGTTATAAAATTATTTTGAATAAAATGGAAATTATAATAAATTAATAGGTGATATCATAAATGTGTTTGTTGTGGCTATTCCTGGTTGTCAACTTGACTATATTTGAAATGAACTACAATCCAGAATTGGAAGGCTCACCAGTGAACCTAATCTGGAGGCTGGGAGATAGAAGTTTCTGATCTGGATCTTGGTATGGAGATCTTGAGACACAGTGGTGATTGAATCCAGGAGATTAAGACAGGGAGATCTCCGAGTCCAAGTTCATCTGGGATTAAAGGTGTGGTGCCACACACCTTTAATCTGGGCTACACCTTCTGCTGGAGACCATATAAGGACATTGGAAGAAGGGAGTCTGGCTCTTGCTCTTTCGCCTGCTTGCCATGTGGGAATCAGCAACTACAATATATATATAGTGTGTGTGTGTGTGTGTGTGTGTGTGTGTGTGTGTGTGTGTGTGTGTGTGTGTATGCGTGTGAAAGACAAAGTTTGATGTTAGTTTCACCTTGGAATGCCAAGGCCAAATATTGTTTCTCAATTTAGGTGTCTTAGCATTTAAACTATTTGAATTAACTAGACTTTAAATCAAGTATTATTTTAAAGGTAAAATTAATTGTCTGTCTGTATGTCTGGCTGTCTATTTGTCTATCTATCTTGAAATTTCCCAGAAAAGAAATTGGACACTGGCTGTCCTTTTGCAGGAATAATTAGAACTTCAGTGTTTTAGAGGATGTTGCAGGTTTACCACCTAATTAAAATTTATCTTGGGTTATATTGAATAGTCCACATAGACATTCTTGACTATCTATATGTAGGAATCAATATGCTTTAACTAACATAAAACTATTTAAACATGTTTAGCTTAAAAAAAAAAACTATAGTTTTTACCAAGAAAAATCTAAGGATATCATTTATATCCTCTGAGTCCTACATATGAGATTTACTGTCAGCTTATTTTTCCACAAATGTACTTGAACAGAATCTTGATTTGAGACTTTCTTCATTCTATCATTATGGTTCATTAAACTATTGCCGCATTGTAACATGAATTTGGGGTAACCAAAATCTGTGTTTCCAAGACATGCTTACCCATACTTGCTTCCAGAATAAACTTTCTTGGTATTTTAAGGGGAAAGCTGGTTCTTTGCAACAATATCTTTTACCATCCATATATAACCTATTGATCTGTCATCAGGTAATTTCATTTAAATATCTTTCAATACCTAAGTGTTTATCTCTCTAGCTACCTATTGTGTCTATCTTATTTTACTTACTATGTATCATACTATAAAATGTATACCTAAGACACAAGGTAGTGTGATACAACAATCTTCAAAACACATGAATGACAATTTCATTGATATTATCTAAAACACCAACTAAATATAATGCACACAAACAGTCTCATTCCAGGAGTAAACTCCACATTAATTCATCTCTGAACTTATACTTTAATATACCTTATTTGAATAAGTATAAAAAGGAAACAATTAAATATTGGGTCACTGCTTCTTGTGCTTCAACATTCTCTAGTCCTAAACTGAATTCTAGAATTCTTTAATATAATTGCTTCTTTTGGAAACAGGATTACTTTAAGTCTTCTCAAATCATTAATCTTCTTTGTTAAACTGGTTTTGCTGTTCTTTATCCCGCCTCCCCTTCTCCCTTTTTATCAGATTATCATATGAAAGTGGCAGAAGAAAGCAAGTGAACATGCTCTCAGAACACAATAGACTTTAAATATAAAATTTTAACCCTTATCTCATGCTGAATCCCTGGAACTGGCAGTGATCTGAAGAAAGACGCAAATGTTCTCCGTTTGGCTGTCAGATTGTGGCCTTTTTTTATATTGCAAAATTATTGTTTAAAAGATGTGCAAGGGGTTCATAGAAAAGCTAAAAACTGGCCTCTAAAGGAAAGATGCAAAAGGCTTCCAAAATTACCTCTATGAAAGGACTAGAGGAAAAGAATTTTACCGGGCAGTAATGGGGTTTGAGATTATATCTAACAAAAGTTTGAGTTGTATTTCTAATACAAAGTGGATGTTCTTGGTACCACTTTTAAGAACCTAGCCTAAAATTTAAACCCCCTTTCGTAACAGAGAATAGCGATAATGGGATCAATCTAGGGTTAGTTTCTCTTCCCGGAAGACTGTATAATACTTAATAATGTCTGAAATGGCAGAGACAACTTATTCTACCACTTTTTTTCACATGGCCTTATAAAATGGGAACTGTGTGAATTTTTTTTTTCAAGGAGACATGATAAAAATTTCTTCTAGCCACAGGTAAGTCATAAATGGTATAAATAAAAGACAAGATTTTGCACACGTTCCTTGTGCTTGTTAGTTTTCCTTGCCAACTCATCACAACTTAGAGTCAACTCAGAAGGAGGAAATTCAATTTCACAATTGCCTGGATAAATTTCACCTATTCCCATATCTGTAAGATAATGTCAGGATTCACAATTAATGTGATAATGATGAACCAAGCGAGACTGACATATCCATGGGCTACTGGGGCAGGACTGGATAGAAAAACTAGCTGAGGATGGCACAGAGAGCAAAGCAGAAAGTAGCCTTCCTTGAGGGTTCGTGTTTCAGGTCCTGCTTGAAGAGTTGCCCTTCTTTCTCTCAATGATGGATTATGAGGTGGATCTGCAAATTAAAGTAAAACCTGGTTTCTCCATTTGCTTTTGGTTATGGAGCTCATCATAGAACCAGAAAAGAAAATAGAACAGAAAATGGAGCTTTCTGTGATGGAAAGTAACCTCATTGGTTTGAGGGAGGGGTATGGATCTAATCAGTATATTTGAGATGGCAAGTCCATTTTTTTGTTTTGACTCGTTATAATGTTTCTTTTTTATTTTTAATGGAAAAGTTTTTTATTTTTAATAAAAAATGTTTATTTTTATTTTGGAAATAGATTGTTTCATGCAATACATTCTGATTATAGTCTCTTCTCCCCCTATTCCAACAAATTCCTCCCATCTCCCCTCCCATCCCAGTCCACACCTTTTCTGTTTCCTCAGAAATCAGAAAGGGCATCTAAGGATTGATTATAAAATCAAATAAGTAAATAGGATTGATTATAAAATCAAACAAATAGAAATATGAGAAAACCACCCAAGAAGGGAAAAACAAAAACAAAGGAAAAGCACAAGAAACACATAAAGATGCTGAGAAACATAGGTTTGTACGGGCAGGTATCCATAAAAACCCCAAACCAGCAAGCATAATACATACACAAAGATAAGAAGTAATTAAAGGATAAAATAACTGCTCTTATTTACTATTGCAAGACAAATAAGCTCCAAAGGTGATGCTGCATATATATTTCCAGACATGGGGCCTACCCTCAAAACTGGTTTCTTTCCCCAATGAGACTCCCTTGGAGAAACCTAGCTTTTCATTTCCAAGCACTGTCAATTGGAGATAGCTTCTGGGTTAGTGATGGAAGAGTGTGTCAACTTCCCCTTTCAGTTCTAGAATACCAACTAGTCAAGATACAGGTAGGGCTTGTGCTTGCTGCCAAAGCCCCTATGAGGACATATATTCTCCAGGTCTATAGTATCTAGACAGTCTTGATTCCTTGGTGTCTTCCATTCCCTCATGCTTTCACATTCTTTCTTTTTCCTCTTCTACTGATTTCCTGTTCAAAGTTTAATGGGCTCCTGAGAGACATGCAGATAATTGAGACCTTGCTTGTGAAGTTTAAGAGTCATAAAAAGACTACACGGACCATGTGCATAACATTTTGGATTAAGCATCTATGATTGTTTGTCAGCATTGGCTACAAAGCAGATGTGATAAACAAGAAACTAAATTAAAACCTTCTGTGGTTTAATAGGACAGAGAGTCAGTCATGTGAGGCTGACAAGTCAGATATGCTTAATAAAGATTAAAAATAGTTGAGGCAAAATTGCTGGGAGTTACTTGTCATCATTCAAGCTTTTCCCTTAGGGTCTAAGACTGATTCAGTAGTTGGCACACAAGCTTGGCAAAATTTAAGAAGTTCTCATGTGGTTCTTGTTTTTAAGACATGATAGATTCAAGATTCAGAGAGTCATGAAGACGAATGCCCGAGGCCTCACACCTTGTAAGAGGATCAGAATTGATAAAGAAAGGCAAGAAGATGACAGTGGTGCAGGTGAAGAGTCTGCTGCCCCGGTGACCACAGGATACTAACAAGAGGACCTTCAAGGGCAATTTATGTTTGAAGTGAAAGAACTTGAGCAAATGAAGCAAACTGTGTGCTGTGAATGACAGAGCTATTTGAACCCAAAAGATCACAAATAAGTCCTGCAAATGCAGCTACATGAGCTATTCAGAACTTTATTTGGCTCTCTGATTGAACAATAACTCTTCCCTGATTCCTCTATCTGAGGAAGAAAGTAACTTTTTTAACAATTAAAACTATGGACATTTTCTTTACTTGCTTTGTAATTTGTTTATTTATTTGTTTGTTTGTTTGTTTTACATCTTGACTGCTTTCCCCTCCCTCCTCTCCTCACAATTCCTTTCCCACCACAAGCCCTCTCCATTCCCATCTCCATTCACTCTCTTTGTCTTTATTTTCAGAAAAAGGCAGCCTCCCATGGATATCAACCCTCTATGTCATATCAAATTATGGTAAGACTAGGCACCATTTCTCCTATAAAGTCTAAGGAAGGCAAGTCTGAAGCCGGAAAGGGTCTTAGGGGCAGGCAACAGAGTCAGAGACAAGCTCTGTTTCTACTGTTAGGTGTCCCACAAGAAGACTAAGCTGCACAACTGTAACTGATGTACAGAAGGCCTAGGTTAGTCCCATACATGTTCTCTGGTTTATGTTTAGTCTTTGCGAGCCCCTACCAGTCCAGGTTTGTTGATTCTCTGGGTTTTCTTCTGGTGTCTTTGACCCTTTTGCATCAGGCTTCCCCACATTCTGCCTGATGTTTGGCTGTGAGTCTCTGTATCTGTTTTTACCAGTTGTTACGTGAAGCTTTTCTGATGACAATTAGGACAGCCACTGATCTATTAGAATAACAGACTATAATTAGATCATTAGGAATCATTTCACTGACTTGCAGGATGAACGGTTCATGTTTAGTTCTATCCTAGAATTCTGCTCTACCCAGCATCTGGGTTTTGGCCCTCCATACAGTGTCAAGGATGAGTCTCAAGCTGGAACACTCATTGGTTGACCACTCCAACCATTTCCATGCCTCCCTTACCCAAGTATGTCTTGTAGGCAAGACAAAATGTAAGTTGAAGATTTTGTGGCTGGGTTGGTGTCCCAGTCCCTCCAATAGAAGTCTTGCTGAGATATAGAAGATGGCTATTTCATATTCTGTATCTACCCTTGCTAGTACTCTTAGCTAGGATCAACTTCAGATTCCAAATATTTTCATTTTTTTTCCTGCTGCCTTATGTTTCTAGCTCATCAGAGAGATGTTCTCTGTCTTAGGCTTTTACTGCTGTGAACAGATGCCATGACCAAGGCAACTCTTATAAGTACAACATTGAATTAGGACTGTCTTACTGGTTCAGAGGTTCAGTCCATTATCATCAACATGGGAACATGGGAACATCCATGCAGGCATGGTGAGAGAGGAGTTGAGAGTTCTATATCTTCATCTGAAGGCTGCTATGAGAGTACTGGCTTCCAGGCATCTAAGATGAGGGTCTTAAAGCCCACACCCACAGTGACATGCCTACTCTAATAAGGCCACACCTCCAAATAGTGCCACTCCCTGGGCCAAACATATATAAACCATCACATTCTCTGATTCCAGTTGTCTCTCCCAGTATTTTCTCCCTCCATTCTTTTTGTTCCCATCCATCCACACCCTAGATATCTATTCTATTTTTCCTTCTCAGTGAGATTCATGCACACACACACACACACACACACACACACACACACACACACACACACCATTCCCTTGAACATTCCTTAGTACTTAGCTTCTCTAGGCCTTTGGAGTGTAGCATGGCTATCTTTTACTTTATGGCTAATATCCACTGATAAGTTAGTATATAGCATGTTTCTCAGATTTTTGAAGGAGACTTTGGACTTTTAAAGTGTTAAAAATTTAAAACTGTGGTATTTGACTCCCGATTAGACAAGGAAAGTCAGTTTTCTTAATTAATACAACTATTAACAACACTTGAGTGAAGACTCCATACCCAGGAGTAGTTGTAAGAGAGAAGGAGATGGGGGGGGTAGAGAGATAGAGAAATAAACATGGAAGTCAATTTGAGTAGTAAGGGAGCTGAAGAAGGAACTGTAAAGAATGTGGGGAAGATGGTCCATGTAATCAATACACATTTTAATAAAGAGATGGAGTATCAGTTGGTCATATAAGGTAGAACAGCATTAAGTTTAGATTCCTCATACTGAAATTATTCTAAATCCTATGCCAAATCAATTATTCAGTAAACTGGGATAATTGAAAATGTATTCAGTGCCTATGAATATCTTTGTCAGTGACCTGGTTAAAAGATCCTTCAGTTTTTTTAGTAAATGGGGAAATTGCATTTTCCAGATTGTTTTGCTTTTTATTTTGTCTGATGCCAATTTACCAAAAGTACCTTTCTGATTTAAAAGTCTAATGTTCAGTACTTTGCTCATAGTTCTCAAACTGTTTATGCAAAAATTTTCGAAAAATGACTTGAGAAACATTAAAATTCAATATAAAGCATATATCATTCCATGTTTCTGAAGGCTTTTGATAAAATTTTTTGGAATTAAATATTTTTATTAGATAAAACACAACTCTCAAGTAAAAATTATGAACTCATATTTTATACATGCAATGGACTGTAGTAAACATGAATGTGCAATTAAATTTGTGTTGTATATATTGTATAGCAGTACTCTTGACTTAAAATGGTGGTATGTGTGAAAGAACTCATTCAAAAATTATAACCCAAAAATATACTAACGCTTTAAACTTTGTAGACTATTAGCTGCTATCTTGGTGATCCTCTGTAGCCTAGCTGTGGCAGATTTGTGTGACCCGGAATCTCCAGATAATCATACCAATAGGTCTCTTGTTCTGTGTAAGAATTGAGCACACAATGTTTTCTGTGGTGTTTACTGAATATGTATTAAATACTTAGCTTAAAAATAATAAGTCCAACTCTAAGAAATTGAGAATGATCTGTCCATATAATTTCTATAAGATTATAGTATAAACAGCTAAATATCTTTATATTTTAGAATCTCCTTTAGTTTTACAAAATAATTATTATCAGACTGGTAGTGTATTCTCTCTTTAGTTTCTTTTTGGCAGCACTCAGAGCTATGAGTTTTCCTCTTAGGACTGCTTTCATTGTGTCCCATAAGTTTGGGTATGTTGTGGCTTCATTTTCATTAAACTCTAAAAAGTCTTTAATTTCTTTCTTTATTTCTTCCTTGACCAAGATATCATTGGCTTTCTAATATTTATGCTGTTATTGAAGATCAGCCTCAGTCAGTGGTGATCTGATAGGATGCATGGGATAATTTCAATATTTTTGTATCTGTCAAGGCCTGTTTTGTGACTGATTATATGGTCAATTTTGGAGGAAGTTCCATGAGGTGCTGAGAAAAAAAATTATTATTATTCACCAATCATATTAATTTCAATTTCATCAACATTTTTACAGAATGTGTACAATCAGTTTTTTATTTTATCTTCTCTGACTTGCATTTTCAATCAAATTTATATTAAAAATATAATGGCATGTAGTTTTATTTATTTTACTAATATGTGTTCTTTCTAACACTGCTCTAGATTTTTAGTTTTAATAGAGATAATTACTAAGTTACTTATTACTACTTACTTCTAAATTGAGCTATAAATATTTATTTAAACAATTTCATGATGTATTATGGATTTATCCACACTTGCAATTATATATTCTACAGGTACAAATTTTTATTATATAATAAAAGGTAAATGAATTTTAGCTTTGAAGTTCTCTTTTATATTAAATTATATTATTATAGTATTATACTGCTGCACGTTTTAGAAGTCCTGTATGAACATATAATTTTCAACCTATATGATATAATTATTTCCTTCCTGGAAAGTAACATACTTTTATAACGCACATATTGAAAAGGAATAGAAGAAAATGTCTAAAACACATTTTTAGTATTCATTAGTTGTGGTTATTTCTAAGATAATATGCAAACATATCAATATTAAAAGTAATAATTTTTTTACCAATGATGTATTAGATTTTACATACATGATGTATCTTTTACTACTTAAATAAAAACACTTCATACTGGTTAGTATTTTTGTCAAATTAAAATGTGATAGAGTCAATCTAGAATTTCACTTGTAAAAATGCTCTATCAGATTGGACTGCAGACAAGTGTGTGTATTATTTTCATGATTTTGGTTTGATATGGGTGGTGAGTCCTGCTGTGGGCAGTTCCATCCATGTGGTGGTGTTTCAGAGTTGTATACAGAAGCAAACTGAGAAAGAAAGTAATGGGAGGCAAGCCTGAAGCCTTCTTCCATAGACTCTGCATTACTTGCTGCCTCTGTGTTCTTGCACTGGCTTGACTTAAGGATGAATTCTATTCAAGAGATGTTCGCTAGTATAAACCATTTATTCCTAAGTTGTTTTGGTCATACTATTTTTCACAGCAATAAAAAGAAAGTTAAGACAGTACTCCATCCTACTGACAGACATTGATATAAAATAGATTAAGTTGCAACAAATAAATGTTTTAAAAGAGGAAGATGTATGAAGCAACACACATTATACCTTAAATAAGACATTTATTTGGGTAAATACAAAGATTGATTAGGATTAATGGACCAGTTAAAAATCAGCTTGCATTTAAATGTATAATCTCGTCTTCAGCTTTCTTATATATGATCTTACAGAATCCACCTTCTAATAATTACAGAACAGTTATTTAAAATAAATTCTCAATAACATTTATTTCTTAAATTCTTTTGTGTGTGTGTGCTTCTCGACCCACCCTGATATTTTGTATGTAGTTGTTGGTTCTTCATTACCAAAGGCAGGACTTTACATGCAACAGGTGCTTACAAAATATTTATCAATTGAATGGATCATAGAATAATCATCCATTTCTGTTTAATATTGCGTTGGCAGTAGTTCTTTCAACCAATATGGAGTTTTCCATATTTTTAATTGAATTCTATATAGCTGTAATTTTCCAAAGTGCATATAGAAGTTGATACAGAGGGTATGTAGGGGTTCTGCTTATTGATTTGCTTCCTGTGGCTTGTTTAGCCTGTTATTTATAGAACCTAAGACCACCAGCACAGGAATGGAACCACCCTCAAAGCGCTGGGTCCTCCTCCATCAACAACTAATTAAGAAAGTGCTTTACAGCTGGATATTATGGAAGTATTTTCTCAATTAACTCTTTCTCCTTTCAGATAACTCTAGTTTGTCTATCAAGGTAACACAAGTCTAACTATCCAGCAGGTCTTCACAAAGGCTTAACTGAAATGAAAATGGAAACTCTATTTTCTTGTGAGCTAAAAACAAAACAAAACAAAAACAAAAACAAAAACAAAACAAAAAAACCATAAGCAATAAGTATTTTAAGTTTATCACATTATTATAAAAGTAAAAAAAACTGGCAGTTTTCTAAATTAAGTATATAAAGAGAAATTACAGAATCAAGCTAATCTACTTGATATTTAACCTTAATTCATTAATACCTTAAATCAGAATAATCATAATCCCATGCCTGCTATGAATATAAAGTATTTTTATCCAAACCTATATATAATCCATTTCTATCACAATAGTAATAGCAAGATTAATTACATTTCTTTTGTGTATAAAGTCGGTCCTGTTTGGGGAGCTTTCATTTTCAAAGGAGCAGGTATATACTTTTGGGATTGATCTGAAACAACACAAAAAATATTTTCATTATATCTGCTGCTATTATATCAAACATGTATAACGAAATATCAATTTCTTAGCCCTGGTAAATTGCTTTTTATATTTCCTCTCAAACTTTATCTTCTTAAGACCACTTTGAATATTTTTTAAAATTATTTTAAATCATTTTTATAGTTCAGTCATTATCCCCCTCCTGGTCTGCCCTTGAACAGTTCCTTATCCCATTTCTCCTCATCTCCTACCACACCCCCTAGGGCCTCATGTCTCTCCAGGGTTAAGTGCATGTTCGTTCACTGAGGCAGTCCTCTGCTGTATATGTGTTGTGGGCCTCATATCAGCTAATGGATGCTGCCTGGCTGATGGCTCAGTGTCAATGAGTTTTCAGGAATTCAGGTTAGTTGAAACTGCTGGTCTACCTGTGGGGTTACCCTCTTCCTAAGCTTCTTCCAGTCTTTCCCTAATTCATCCACAGGTGTTCCATTGGTTTGGTATAAATATTTGCATCTGACTCTTTCAGCTGTTTGTTGGGCCTCTCAGAGGGTAGCAATGAAAGATTCCTATCTGTAAGCACACCATAGCATCAGTAAAAATATCAGGTCTTGGACCCTTCTCTTGAGATTGAGCCCAATTTTTCCCTGAAGTTCTTTTAGACAGGAACAATTCTGAGGACAAAGACTATGAGATGGCAACGCCATCCCTACACTTGATGTCCCGTGTTTCTACTGGAGGTGGACTCTACAGGTCCCCTCTCCCCACTCAATTCATCTAAGGCCCATCCCTTTGAGTCCTAAGAGTCTCTCACCTCCAAGGTCTCTAGAGGGAGTCCTCCACCACCTCCTACCTCCCGAGGTTGCCTGTTTCCATGCATTTTGCTGTCTCTCAGGGTTCTTACTCTTGTCCCCCCACCCAATTCTGATCATGTTCCCCCTTTCTCTTCTCTGTCTCCTCTCTTATCCTGGTCCCTCCCTCCATCTGCTCCCCAGTGACTGCTTTCTTCTCCTTCCCAAGCGGGATTGAGGCATCTTCACTTGGGCTCTTCAGTTTCCATAATGTAGTGGTTATCATGTTTGCCTCAGAAATTGAGAAATTTAGTAAGTATTCTCAACATTCGTGGGCATTTTTACAGCATAACTTTAGATATTTTCTAAACATTAGGGTTCATACATCAGTCTTTTGGTCCTGTGAAGGCTTAATACCACAGAATAAAGGAAAGCTAAGGTGATGAGGTGAGAATGGGTAGGTAGGTAGGGGAGCCCTCTCATAGAAATAGGGGAGGGGCGGATGGGATACGGGGTTTGCAAAGCAGAAACCAGAAAAGGGGATAACATTTGAAATGTAAATAAGTAAAATAAAAAATTATATGATTAAAGAAAGAATTGGCAAAATATTTTTAATCTATTAATTAAATATTAAACAATCTATTATTAAAAATAAAAATTACATATTATTGTATTGGCATCAAAATGATCCAGTATAATCATAGATTTTGCGAAATTGCATTTTTCACAGATTGTCTACAAATATTATTTTAAAAAACTGATTGAACAGGAAAAAAATGATATCTTACTGAAAATTAGAGCGAAACTTAGTATCATGTTTTTAAAACTTTAATTATAATTTTCATTCAAAATTGTCAAGAAAATGAAGTTTTCATATTTACTAAATCAAAACATGTACACAAACAAGTCAATGCTTTTATTTTCCTTTACAGTCAGATAAAGTCCATTGTACATAGACAACACACGCTCATCAAGTCTCATCTATCGACATATATTTAAACTGTTTCTACACATTTATGTTACAAACTGATTGGCAATGGAAATGGATGCACATATGTTTACCTTATATGCTATAAAATCGTTATGGTTGAGCCACAGTATAGTTTTATTTTCAGGTTTGGTTTCTGTTTTGTGGTGTGATTTTTGTAAGAAGTCTTTAGATTATTTCTATAGTGGTCACACCATAAGGTTTAACTTTAGTGAGTTAAAGAAATGATTATAATCCCACCAACAATGGAGGAGTTGCAAGCTGGTACAACCACTCTGGAAATCAGTCTGGAGGTTCCTCAGAAAATTGGGCATAGTATTACCTGAGGAACCAGCTATACCACCCCTGTGCATATACCCAAAGGATGCTCACTCACTCCAACATATAACAAGAACACATGCTCCACTGTGTTCATAGTAGCTTTATTTATAATAGCCAGGAGCTGGAAACAACCCAGATGTCGTTCAACAGAGGAATGGATTCAGAAAATGTGATATATTCGCACAATGGAGTACTACTCAGATATTAAAAACTTTATGAAATTCTTAGGCAAATGGATGGAACTAGAAAATATCACCCTGAATGAGGTAACCCAGTCACAAAAGAACGCACACTGTTTGCACTTACTGATAAGTGGATATTAGCCCCAAAGCTTGGAATACCCAAGATACAATTCACAGACCTTATGAAGCTCAAGCAGAAAGGAGACTATAATGTGGATGCTTCGGTCATTAGAATGGGGAACAAAGTACAGGAGATATAGAGTCAGAGAGACTTAGGAGGAAGAGAAGATGGGGAGGGGGAAGGGGTGAAGAATTAGATATGAGAGGAGACAGGGATGATATACCAAGTATCAGGAATTTGAACAGAGGTGTGTAGAAATGGGAGATGGGGAATTGGGGGGTAGTGACCAGCAAGTCCCAGATGCCAGAAAAGCAAAAATTCCCAGGACCTAACAGGGATGAGATTAGTTGAAATGCCCAACAAAGGGGAGGGAGAATGTGAAGAGACCATATCCAGAGGGTAGGCAAATAGCCCCTTTAGGGGATGGGACTACCCATTCATCTCCAAATTCTTAACCCAGAAGGGCTCTTGTCTAAAGGAAATACAGGGACAACGTGTGGAGCAGAGACTGAAGGAAAGGTCATCCAGAGACTGCCCCACCTGGGGATCCATCCCATAGAGAGAAACCAAACCCAAACACTACTGAGAATGCCAAGAAGTGTTTGCTGACAGGAGCCTGTTATAGTTGTCTCCTGAGAGGCTGTCTCTGCTACAGCCTGAAAAATACAGAGGCAGATGCTTGCAACCAACCTTTGGACTTATCACAGGGTGCCTAATGGAAGAGTTAGAGAAAGGAGGTGAAGGGGTTTGCAACACCATAGGAAGAACAGCAATATCAAATCAACCAACCAGACCGCCCAGAGCCTCAGGGACCAAAACACCAAACAAAGAGTACCCATGGAGGGACTGGTGACTCCAGCAATGTATGTAGCAGAGGATGGCATTGTCTGGCATTACTAGAAGGAGAGGCCCTTGTCCTGTGAAGACTCAATTTCCCAGTGTAGGGGAATGCCAGAGTGGTGAGGTGGGAGTGGGTGGATGGGAGGGAGAAAGGAAATGAGAGAGGGGGGATCCAGAGGGGAAACAGGCAAAAGGGATAACACTTGAAATGTAGATACATAAAACATCCAATAAAAAAATAAATGATAATCAATGAATATTTGCAATAGCATTGGGAAAAATGAATCCATCTTTTCTCACCTCTTCAGAATTTATTTTCATTATTTTCTTTATGATAGTCATTCGGATTGAATCTGCATTAGAATGAATGGATTTTGAGCATTTTAAAATATTATATTATTTTATTTATTACCTCTCAAATATTACCCATTGCTCCAAGTCCCCCATTGAAGAATTCTTCCTATCCTGCAGGCTCCTCTGAGCGGGTGCTCCCCTGGATGCTTGTCCCTGGAGCATAAAGTCTTTACAGTATTAGGCTCAACTTCTCCCACTGAGGCCAGAGAATACTGTGTATGTGCCAGGATCCTTAGCCCAGCCAATGTATGCTCTTTGGTTGGTGGCTCAGATTCTGCGAATTTCCAGGGGTCCAGGTTAGTTGATGCTGCTGGTTTTCCTATGGGATTGTCACCCTCTTCAATTCTTCATTTCTTCCCTTAACTCTTCCATAGGGGCCCCTGACCTCAATACAATGCTTGGCTGCAGGTATCTGCAATCTGCATCTGTGTTGGTCAGCTGCTGGTAGAGTTCCTCAGAGGTTTTATTTTGGCTTCTATGTATTGGGCTCTGGATTATTATAATTCTAGGTGCAGTTACACGATCCAATATTTATTGGTTGGGTTATTCAGTACTTGATTGTTGCTACTGTCTCTGTATCTTATTAGTGTGCTTCTATTTGTTTCTAGGTATTGAAAGTCTATACTCAGGAATGGAGAAGGGCTATAAAGGCCAGGGTCATTGTATGAATCCACGGGAGGGCAGAAACCTATGTCTGACACAAGTATCTTTGCAATTCACAGGAAATGAAGAAAGAGAGGGAACAAAGATCCAGTAAGTTGTCTTCTATAGGCCTGGCAATGAGATTGGGGAATAGAAATTGCAGAATTTAAGGGAAAATACAGATCACCTATCTGATTCCCAGGCTGTCATGGCCAGAATGTTTCCAGGGAGAGGCTAGTTCAAGTATTGGTGGCTGAAACTGAAAGATACAGAATGAGGAAGAAAGGCTATAGGATCTGCTTAGTCCCCTGGGGATGGAGGCAGAGAGGTAGCTGGGGCCATATCAGGAGGTCTGCTGCCAACCTGGTGGTAAGTCTGAGGATCTGGAATTGGAGGATGGACAGAGAGTGGTAATTGGCCAGTGTGGCCAGAGTGTTTCCAGGGAAGGTTTGCCTTGGGTGTTCAATATGTATTTGAAAGACATTATGTTAAATATTTAACGAAAGCAAACATTATGTAAAAGCTAAAGAAAGCTATTTATTACCTAATGCACAGATGGTGTATTGGCCTTTCTTCCCTGTGAAAAACTATTTGAGTGAAATAACCAAAAGGTAGAATGGTTCATGTGAGCTCCTAGTTTACAATGTTTCTAAATGCTATCATTTGGTCACTTGTATATGCTGTGCTGATGAAGAAGAGAAGGGCGGAAAGGGCACAATGGGGAACAGATGCTTACAGAATGAATGGCTTTCCTATGGCAGGAAGGAAGTGTTAATAGAAAGACACCAAAGAGATCAAACATATCTCTCCTATATTTGCTTCCTCTGGCGAGACCCAATTTCTACAATATAATAATTCCTAGTAATTAATTCACACTTTGTACAAATCAGTAGATCAAACCATTGATTATGTCAGAGTTCTTATGATTTAATTTCTATGAATGACCCTCACAGACACTTAGAGGTATGCTTTATTTATTTTCTATGTACCTCATTGCAATGGGTGTGACATCAAACTGGCAACTAGAATAGAATAACTTAAGAGAAACAGTTACAATTTTATTAGAAATTCAGATAGGGAGTGCTAACACTAATGGGTTTGAATGGCATGGGAGAAGATGTCCAACAAATAGCCCCAGGAACTTTCTCTTAGCTGTGCAGATATGAGTCAACTGAATATCTATTGTAAATTACTTCCAAAAGATATAATGTTTAAAACAGATTTTTGGAATTTGGTTATATATTTTATTATTATTATTATACAAAATGGAGTAAAATACAGAATTATAGCATACATCAAACAATTTATTAAGGGATCGTATAATTCAATGATTGTATATTTTAAAAGTAGATAGTTTTAGGGTAATAAAACATGGGCAGAAGAGGCTTCAAGATGTCCAGTAATATGAAAATGAGGCTTTCTAAAATTGCCATTGCCTAAGTTAGTATATGAACTCTATTGTTATTCCCCTAGAATATGTGTCACAAATATGAGATTGAGTAATAACTGTAGATGTGGCATGATTCTCAATAAGGGTTCTGTAGTCCATAGCAGGACTGGTGGCCTGTGTAGTTCATTTCCATAGAGAACAGGTGGATACAGAAGTCTTTGAATTGGCAGATAAATACAAACGCTAATTAGAAGGATAAATTATATGTGTTTGGTAAACACGGTGAACTTATTCAATAACAAAGCAGGGAACTTTAGATTTTTTCTTAAATTATTGACTTAAAGTTGTCATGAAATAATTGAAACCTCTACACTTGACATTTCATTCCAGGTGGCTTCCCAAACATAGGTATATTCTAAGATTATTTCACTGTGTTATGAATTGTTACTGATTTTTTTGTAGATGATAAAATGGAAATCAGAAAAAAATGTTTAAATTTTAGGTGATTTTGATTGGGCGTTTGTAACAAAATTAGTCGGTAACTTAAAAGGATCCTTAACTTCTATGAGACTAAATAAAGTAAATTTTATAAGGTTCAATTATAATACAGATTTAGGAGTTTGTTGGAATCTATTAACTATTAATGTATTAAAATATAAAACAGGGAGGTAGGCAATGAAACATAAGCTCACAGAACATACAATGAAAATTTTTTTCAGATTCCAAAGTTGAAGCTTTGGGTAAAACAAACAACAACAAAGCAAAAAGTAAACAAACAACAAATCAAGAAACATACAGAAACAGAAATTGGCCACAGAGAAGACTCGTGAAAGAAACAGAACATTGTATGACCAGTTCAGTTCAGTAATTGATATACAAGATGATGCTGAAGTGTTTCAGGAGACCATGGGTCATGGATGTTGAAGAAAATAGAGATGACATTATAAAATGTGAGTAAAATAACTACTGTGCATCCAAACACAAAACACGAAACCAGACTCCTAAATGGAAACCCATAACTCTGAAGGTTTTAACCACAACTGTTGTGAAGTGCTTTAACATATGCTGACAATACTTTTCACAATTTGATTCAATTTATCT
Source organism: Mus pahari (assembly GCF_900095145.1). Taxonomy (NCBI): domain Eukaryota; kingdom Metazoa; phylum Chordata; class Mammalia; order Rodentia; family Muridae; genus Mus; species Mus pahari. Next base: position 48,975,987 of record NC_034602.1, read on the forward strand.
AACTGCAACACTTTAAAAATCATGGACATGTCCACTTCATTTTGGGGGTCTACAAAAATAAATAATAGTGGTAAATGGAATACTTATTTTGATTAGAGTCTTAGATACAAGCAGAAAGAACATTATTCAAGCAAGAGGAGAGTCTAGTCTTTACACTGGTATTTCTTCTTTATTTTTATGTAGATTTTCTTTTGTAGAACATTATTGTACATTTTTTAATTTTTAATAGTGTTTAAATCCATGAACACTTAAATTTCAGGAATCTAGTGTCTTTATATATTTTATAATGTCCTGAATTAATTTGAGTTGAAAGAAGAAAATTATTGATTCTATTTTTCTCTGTAATGTAACAGAGAAAAACAAAGAAAAATAGCACAGAAACGTAAATTTAAAATACTTATTTATACTTATAGATATATTCTGCTCTGAATAAATAGATTCAGTTGGCTTTCATTTCATTTTGTACACCTAGTTAATATTTCTTTTTGATATGTATCAAATATCAGTTCAGTTATATTAACTCTATGATATGAAAATTACAGTAACAAACTAGTATCTAAATTATATAATAACTGAGCCCATAGAATGAAAAAATGTCCATGAATTTATCAAGCACATGTGATTTTGCTTTTGTTTATAAATTGTATACCAACTGTCAGCACCCTCTGTCATCAAACTTCCATTATTGCTGACATTTGGAAAATTATATTTACTTAGATGAGTTAAACAACCTTACCAATTAAAATTATTGAGTAGAAAATGTATACTGATTGATAAGATATAATTTCTGCAGAAAATAATCTTAGCATATTAGCTATACTTAGGTCTCTGGAGAGTTAGAATAGCCTGAATCCCATTGACATAAAAATTAGCAAGTATATGATATTGACATTTTATAATTTTTTGGTTATTTGATTCATTTGCATTTCAAATGTTATCCCCCTTCCAGGACTCCCCACAATTCTCCCATCTTATCTCTCCTCTCCTTGGTCTCTGAGAGGTTGCTACTTCACAAACCTACCCACTCCTGCCTCACCACTCTAGCATCACCCTATGCTGGGGCATCAAGTCTCTTCAGGACCAAGGACCTCCCCTCCCACTAGATAAGGCCATCCTCTGCTACATATGTAGCTGGAGCCCATCCATGTATACCCAAGAAAGGGGAGATAGAACCTGCACCGCCCCCAGTAGAAGGATGGGGCCACCCACCCATCTCAAAAATTTTAATCCATAATCATTCCTGTCCAAAGGAAAAGTAGGGGCAAAAAGTGGATCAGAGACTGAAGGAAAGGCCATCCAGAGACTGCCCCAACTAGGGATCCGTTCCATCTGCAGACACTAAACCCACAACATTATTGCTGATGCAACAACGTTATTGCTTACAGGAGCCTTGATATAGCTGTCACCTGAGAGGCTCTGCCAGCATCTGACTAATGTCAGATACTCAGAGCTAACCATAAAACTGAGCCTGGGGACCCCAATGGAAGAGATAGGGGAAGGACTGAAGGAGCAGAAGGGGACTTCAATCCCATATAAAGAATAACAATATCAACCAACCATACCCCCCAGAGCTCCCTGATACTGACATTTTTAAAAATAAATATTTGTATCTTTTTCTCTTCATCTACATAATTCAATCTTTACTTTTCCATAACAAAATACAACATTTTCTGAGCTGATTCGCAAAGTTACACACATTTGTTAATCATTCTGAAATCTCTCTTCTGAGTACCTGAATTCCTATTAGACAAAATATACCTTTTCCTACATATGATGTTTAAGGAACATTGAAGTCCCTTCCTCATGCGAGAAACTGTTTAAAATTTCAGTTACAGAGAAATAACCCAGAAACTAGAGAAAAGATGGGAAAGACAAGATTTACCTTCATCATTTCTTTGTGGACTGAATGTTGATCTCTCTGGTTCTTTCATAAAAGATGCAATGTGTTTTTATCACCCTATACAAAATACACCTTGTACATTTACCCCATTATCAAATACATATTATCTTCTGGAGAGATAGATGAACCTAAATCATCAAAGTGAAGATGAGTAAGAGAAGATGGAGAAGTTGAAAGAAGAGGAAAAATTATTTCTTCTAAATTCTCTATTTAAAATCTATCTTAGAAGTATTTTACCTCAAAGCAATACTTGACTAAAGGATTTTGTCATCAGCACCTACCTCCTTGCATGTTTTAATAAATAAAATGAAAATATTGAGTAAACAGTAACTGATACACCTGAAAGTCTATTTTTTTGTGAGATACATTATTGCATGATCAAACTTGGAAAATGCTTTTAGGTGAAAAAATTGGCTATCACTCACACCATGAAACACTGTTGAGATAAAATGGGGACATTATTCAAGAGGTGACTCGGTCTTCATTCTCTTCACAACCTCAGCTCCTTCTTAGTTGCTTGTATATAATTACAGCCTGATTTCTTATTCCTAGTCTCACAACAGTTTCATTTATAAATGAAACAGAGCCTGTTATACATAAAAGAAAGGTTATTGATAGTGCTAGGTAAAATTCTCCTTAAGGATCTATATCCTTAAACACATGGGCCCACCATTATTGACCATTAGGCAGATCTGACCAGTATGTTTCTTGATTTGTAAATTCTTACTGGTGCATTAAAAGTAAGATTTTTAAAGATCAGACAACTATACGTAAATTAGGTATTAGTAATTGACATTTCTAATGTACCTTAAATATAGAAAAGTATCTATTACTGCAAATAAACTCCTATATTTTATAAAAGTGAATTAAATTGACATTCTTCCTTGAGTTCATTGTATTCTAAGCAGTATTTATTTTTGCAAATTGATAATAATAATAATAATAATAATAATAATAATAATAATATTTCACCCCAGGGAAAACATTGAGAAACATTTAGCATATGTAGCAGAAGATGGCCTAATCGGCCATCATTGGGAAGAGAGGCCCCTTGGTCTTGCAAACTTTATATGACCCAGCACAGGGG
>NC_034602.1:48979713-48986202 GCF_900095145.1 Mus pahari
TATATATATATATATATATATATATATATATATATATATATATATATATATAGTTTATTTATTATAGATATTTGGTAAAATTATTCAAATTTTCATAGAATTTCTTTGCATCACTCATTTAAATGCATTTTTCAAAGGTTCATTTTTCTCATTTCCAATCAGTAATGATTAACAAGGACAAGAGTGATTAGAAAGTAAGAAAGGGCCTATTTTTAACAAAGGGCCTTTCAAGGTGTGCTGTGTGCAAGGTTCTGTTGATGACTATATTTGTACTAATACTCTAAATAATATTCAGGTTTACATCTCCATAGGTGTATGTATCATTTATTGTATGTTAATAGTTTCCCCAAATAACAACACACACACAAAGACACTCATACACATATAAGAATTTAAATATACTAAACAAGTAAACAAGACTAAATGCACATTCCTTCCTTATAAGAAGTTGACTTTATGATTATTCCCTTGCAAACAAAACAAGACAAAACAAACGAACAAACAAACAAAAAACCCTACACTTCGAGGAAATAACTATTTATCCTGTGAGTTCAATATCCAATTTTAACTAAGGCAACTTATAATAAAACCTGTTCTCCAAATCGATAGTTAATTTGCTTATTTGTCAAATTCTGTGATATCATGAGCAATTTTAAGAAAGTAATTGAATTAGTCTGTAACTTTCCATTATTTTTATGAGCTATAGGTTTCAGGATGTAAATTCATACAGTTTTAGGCATATGTCATGTTAATGTTTTGCCTTTGTTTATATTCATGTACTACCCATCAAGACAAAATTACAATGATTTTCTAAACTTAAAGATGGTAATTTCTTTCTTCCAGTTTTTCAAACATTGATAATACCTTCAACAGTTTGCATTAGATTATCTTCTTTGTCTATTTGATTTCAATTTAGAATTACTATAAAAACATTTTTTTTTTGCTGTGTCTAAGGTGGTGCTTCCAAAAGGGTTTAAATTAAGAAGTAGGAAACAGATTAAATGTGTGAGGTACCCTTTTATAGGCTGAGATTCAGGAGGTTGTGAATTTAGCACAAGCATTCAGCTCTCTCTCCTTCATGATTTCAGTTAGAATAATGCCCTCATGTTCGTGTCATAAGAACTGAATTGTTTAGGACTGAAGGCTTCATTATTACTTATAAAGCATCATGTATGTCTCCATTCACATCTCCTGTTTTACAAGCAAATTCTCTGATGAACAATAAGAATAACACTAATCTATGGGTATAAAAGTCAGTATTTGACAAATAGCTTAATAAAGTATCCATTTATCAGGACCATAATAGTAGATTTTCCTTAAGCAACTAAGAGAACTTCCTAGACATGAGAATTTGAAAAGGTTTATAGTATTTACAGAATTTACTGACTAGTTTCCTCTTGAGGAGTGAGTGGGCCTCATTCCTATCATATGTTGATTAGCTGACGCCAACACAATCCTGCAGTTATGGAACAAGAAGGCAGATCATGCCTAGCAGATTAGTATTGTAGCTTACAGCATTTACAGCTGAGTAAGATAGCTAATAACATTCTTCTCCAAGAAGTCTCCATAGTGTCTACTGACACTTTGAAATTTCGACAACAGGGACAAGCCAAGGCAGGAGTTGGATTTCTCAAGAATAAGAAGTATTTTGTATAAATAGGTAGGAGACAAAAGAAAGTAGTGAGAGAAAAGGATTGAAATTCACGGTATAGATATTATAAAATTTCAAAGAATGAAATAAATGAAAAAAGGAAGAATAAATAAATGAATTAATCAATAACCTCTATAATAAAAGAAAACTGGAGATATGCTCTGAGATTACACAAACTCTTCATCCTTCTGATTTTTGTAAGACTTTTATTACTAGTGTCATTAGTTAGCAGTAGCCATAAAAGTGCCTAACAGGACAGGCTTGTATTGCAGTCAGAGATGAGCTTACTTTTTTGTAGTTTTTGGTGCTTTTCATTGTATAGAATACATTGTATAAGAAAGTGATGATTTTACAAATGTTTTCCATTGGTTTTCCTGAGGGATTATACTGATTTGTATAATACTGCTTGGTTTTTATGTATTGGCATTTCCTTAAATGTTTTCTTTGGGAAATCTACTTCAGAAGATAATATTTTTAATGCAATGCTGTGTTTATAGAACAAAAGGAGAATTACTTTGAACCTCCTGGACTCTATTTTATCATCACGGAGTCTTCATTTTTATCACTGTGTTTGAGCTCGGGTCTATTTACTGTAATTGGAAAACCTATAATCCAAAAAAATGTTGTAAATAGTTTATGTCTTCAGTATGTCTTATATATATAGAACTAACAATTACAAATGACATAATTTGCATATACATACATATATGTGTACATATATGTATATATATTTATACATATTTAAAATATATAGAGCTTAGTGTCACTGCCTTAAAACCTGCCTACTCATTTTATGTCCATTTGTCTCAAACAATTCCATTAGAACTTCTGATCTTCTAAGTGACTCTAGGTTTTTCCTTTTTCATAGCCATGTGTTTAGAATATAGCCTCCTCAAACCAACTTCTCTGAGTGAGCACTATAGAATGAGTTCCTTTTTCATAGATGGGGCCTCTTTTCATTTTATCACTAAATAATAATGTTGATAAAAATCAGTATGGGTTGTTATCTGCTCATTTGATAAAGAATAGCTTGTTGGATTTCAACATTTGGCAATTATGATAAAGCTGCTATAGTATTTGTGTGCAGATTAGTGTAAAAGTAGTTCATCAAGTGTGTACTAATACATAAGAGAAACTTTATCTGATATTGCATCACTTTCTTATCCAAACTCCCTTTCTAAGTATCTGTAGTATTGTGTGAAATCAGAAGTGATGGATAGGAGTTTCTGGTACTCTGTTTTACCATGGGTGTTTATTGCTGCTAGTTTCTGAGCTGTTGTTATACTTATAGATCCGCGATGGTCTATCATTGTTGGCTATGTTCTTCTTGTGGGTATGTTTTGCTTGTTTGTTGCTTTCTGCAGTAAGGCTCATCATCCCTCCAAAAGGCAGCAATATGCAATCCAACACTCGACATTCTCTCATTTTCTTTCAAATTTGACGTTCTGTGACAAATGATATAGAAAAAGTTTCTGTGAGATTATGATTTCTTTTTTTCCGATTGCTTAGGTGTCAATTTAATTATATGTTGTTCTACAATTATTTTGGCTTTTGTGAATCTTTCCCCCCCTTTTTTTTTCCTTTTATTACTTTTTTTTTCTTTTTCTTTTTTATTTATTCATTGTTTATTTGCATTTAATTAATTAATTAATTTTTTACACTCCATATTGTATCCTCCCCCCCATCCACCCTCCTACTATATGACATCCCATACCACCTCCCTACGCCCTGTCTCCACATGGCTATGCCCACCCACCCCCAAGCTACCTGACCACTAAACTCCCTGACTTCAAGAGGCCTCCAGTCTCTTGAGGGTTAGGTACATCATCTCTGATTGAACACAGAATCTGCTGTCCTCTTCTGTATGTGTGTTAGGGCCTCATATCAGCTGCTGTATGCTGCCTGTTTGGTGTTCCAATGTTTGAGAGATCTCAGAGACCCAGATTAATTGAGACTGCTGGTTCTCCTACAGGTCACTCTCCTCTTTGGCTTCTTTCAGCCTTTCCCTAATTTAACAACAGGGGTCAAATGCTTCTGTCCATTGGATGTGTGCAAATATCTGCATCTGGCTCTTTCAGCTGCTTGTTGGCTTTTTCAGAGGGATGCTAGGTACATTTTGTGAGCACTCCAAAGCCTCAGTAATAGTATCAGGTCTTGGGACCTCCCCTTGACCTGGATCCTATTTTGAGCATGTCTCTGGACCTTCTTTTCCTCAGGCTCCTCTCCATTTCCATCTCAGCATTTCCTTCAGACAGGAACAACTATGGGTCATAGTTGTGACTGTGGGATAGCACCTGCTCCCTCACAGAAAGACAGGATGGCTCTGTCTTTCTGCTGGAGGTGGTTTCTACAAGTTTCCTCTCCACAATGTAGGCCATTTCATCTAATGTTCCTCTCTTTGTTTCCTGAGAGTCTCTCTGAAGAAGATCTCAGAAGAAGGAGAGATCTCCCATACTCATGGATCAACATAACTAACATAGTAAAAATGGCTGTTCTAGCAAAGACAATCTACAGTATCAATGCAGTCTATCAAAATCCCAACACATATCTTCAAAGACATGGAAAGTGCAATTTTTAAATTCATTTGGAAAGGCAAAAAACCCACAATAGCAAAAACAATTCTTAACTATAAAAGAACAGCTGGGGGAATCACCATCCCTGACCTCAAGTTTTACTACAGAGCAATAGAAATAAAAATTGCATGGTATTGGTACAGAGACAGACATGTTGACCAATGAATAGAACTGAAGACCCAGAAATAAAACCACACACTTATGGGCACTTGATATTTGGCAAAGAACTCAAACATGTACATGGGAAAAAGAAAGCTTCTTCAATAAATGGTGCTGGTCTAACTGGCTGTCTATATGTAGACAAACGTAAATAGACTCATATTTGTGACTTGCACAAAGTCACAAGCCCAAGTAGATCAAAGACCTCAACATAAAACCTGATACACTGAGTCTAATAAAAGAGAACTTTGGAAAGAGTCTTGAACTCATTGGCACAGGGTGAAATTTCCTAAACAGAACTCCAATGACTCATGCTCTAAGATCAAGAATTGATAAATGGGGCCACATGAAACTTGAAAGCTTTCATTTTATTGGATATTGCCTTTGTTTACATTTTAAATGTTACCCCATTTCCCGTTCTCCCCTCTGGAAACCCCCTATTCCATTGCCCTGCTGCCCTGCCTCTATGAGTTGCTCCTATCCCCAACCACCCACCTACCCCCACCTCACCACACCTGGCATTTCCCTATACTGGGGCATCCAGTTTTCACAGGACCAGGGGCCTCTTGCCCCATTGACGTACAACAAGGCCATCTCTGCTACATTTGTGGCTGGAGCCATGTGTACTCTGTTTGGTGGTTTAGTACTTGAGAGTTCTGGGGGTAAAGCTAAATATAAGTTCAGTTGATATAACTTACAATTTTGAACATTTTTTATTGCATTATGTCTTGTTTTCTTATTTTCTATTTTAAAAACAAGTTATCATTAATTAAAATTTAGTATAGCTAGAATCTTATAAAAAATTTAAAAATACTTTTTAATAAAATGATAATTTCATTGTGTCAATCTTAAATGATACACTTCATGTTTTAAACATTCCCCTAAAAGCACATTTGTTCATCTAAGATTACTTGAGGATCTTAGGAGTTAAAAATTTGTTGTACTTTCTACTCTTTCACTTTATGTTAAGGTATTTTTTAAAAAATTATATTTTCAGGTCTTAATGATACTTTATAGCGGAATTTTCCATGAAATCTTTTAGCATATGGATATCAAGTCTAGGTAATCCTGTGGAAGTGATTAAGTAAACTATCCTTTATTTCGTATATTTCTATTTTCCCTTTGCCATAGATATGGTGACTTTGTGTGAATAGGTACAACTTTCATCTTTACTATTATCTAGTCTCTTGTCTCTCAAAAGTTATTAAGTGTGACAAAAAAGGACACTTCATACTCATGAGGGGGAAAATCCACCAAGAGAAAGTCTCAATTCTGAACATCTAAGTCCCAAATGCAGGGTCACCCAAATTCATAAAAGAAACATTACTAAAGCTCAAAACACACATTGAAACCCACACTATAATATTAGGAGATTTTAACACCCCTCTCTCACCACTTGTCATTGAATCAGAAACTAAATAGATACACAGTGAAACTAAGAGAGGTTATGATCCAAATGGATTTAACAGATATCTACAGAACATTTTAACCTTAAACAAAAGAGTGCATCTTTTTCTCAGCACCTCCTGTTACCTTCTTCAAAATTGACCTTATAATTGGTCACAAAAGAACCCTCAACACATACAAGAAGATTGAAATAATCTCATGCATCACCATGAATTAAGGCTGGTCTTCAAGAAGACCAAAAACTTCAGAAAGCCCACATACACGTGGAAATTGAACAACTCTTTACTCGATGATAACTTGGTCAGGGAAGAAATAAAGAAAGAAATTAAAGACTTCCTGGAATATAATGAAAATGTTAACATATCATACCCAAACTTATGGGCCATAATGAAAGCATTGCTAAGAGGAAAGTTCACAGCACTAAGTGCCTTGATAAAGAAATGGGAGAGATCTTACACTTACAACTTAACAGCGTACCTGAGAGTTCTAGAACAAAAAGAAGCAAAACCACTCAGGAGGAGTAGAAGGCAGGAAATAGTTAAACTCAGGGCCAAAATCAATCAAATAGAAACAAGGAAGAAAATACAAAGAATCAGTAACCCAAAAGCTGGTTCTTTGAGAGAATCAACAACATAAATAAACCCTTAGACAAATTAATGAAAGGGCCCAGAAATGAAAAGGGAGACATAACAACAGAAA
>NC_034602.1:48986737-48992292 GCF_900095145.1 Mus pahari
AAAAATCACATGATCATCTCCTTAGATGCAGAAAAAAATCATTTTGACAAAATATAACACCAATTCCTGTTAAAAGTATAGGAGAGATCAAGAATTCAAGGCCCACACATAAACATAATAAAAGCAATTTACTGCAAACCAACAGCCAATATCAAGTTAAATGGAGACATACTTGAAACAATACCACTGAAATCTGGGACAAGACAAAGATTCCCACTAACCCTATATCTACTCAGTACTTGAAGTGTTAGCTAGAACAATAAGACAACAAAAAGAGATCAAGGGGATATAAATTGTTAAAGAAATAAAGGTATCACTATTTGCAGATGATACGATAGTATACATAAGCTATCCAAAAAATTCTACCAGAGAACTTCTCTAGTTTATAAACAACTTCAGCAAAGTGAGTGGCCAGATATAAAATTAACTCAAATAAATCAGTAGCCTTCCTTTATACAAAGGATAAACATGCAGAGAAAGAAATGAGGAAAACACCACCCTTCATACTAGCCACAAATAATATAAAATATCTTGGAGTAACTCTAAACAAACAAGTGAAGGACTTGTATGAAAATAATTTCAAGTCACTCAAGAAATAAATCAAAGAAATGTTCTGAAAATGGAGAGATCTCCCATGCTCATAGATTGGAAGAATCAACACAGTAAAAATGGCCATCCTACCAAAGGCAATCTGTAGATTCAATGCAATCCTCACCAAAACCCCCACACAGTTCTTAAAAAAAAAAAAAAAAAAATGGAAAGAGCAATTCTCAAATTCATTTGGAAATACAAAAAGCTCATAGCTAAAACAACTCTTAACAATAAAAGAACAGCTGGGGAGTCACCGTCCCTGACCTTGAGCTTTGCTACAAAGCAACACTGATAAAATCTGCATGGTATTGGTATAGAGACAGACACGTTCTTCAGTGGAATAGAATTGAAGACCCAGAAATAAAATTACACACTTAGGGACACTTCATTTTTTACAAAGAAGGCAAAAATATACAGTGGAAAAAGAAAGCATCTTCAATAAATGATGCTGGTCTAACTGGATGTCTGTATATAGAAAAATTAAAATAGATTCATATTTGGTACCTTGCACAAAGCTCAAGTCCAAGTGGATCAAGGTCCTCATGATAAAACCAGTTACACTGAATCTAATAGAAGCAAAATTGGGAAAGAGCCTTGAACTCACTGGCACAGGGGGAAATTTTATGAACAGAACTCCAATGGCTCCTGCTCTAAAATCAAGAACTGGTAAGCGGAACCTCATGAAACTGGAAAGCTTCTGTAAGGCAAAGGACATAATCAATAAGTCAAATCAGTAACATACAGATTGGGAAAAATCTTCACTAACCCCACATCTGATATTGACTAATATCCAAAATATATAAAGAACCCAAGAATTTAATCACCAAAAAACCAAAAAAAACAATCAAAAAATGGAGTATAGAACTAAACCAACAATTCACAACTAAAGAATCTTGAATGGCTGAGATGCACCTAAAGAAATGTTCAAAGTCCTTAGTGATCAGAGAAATGTAAATCAAAATGATCCTGAGATTCCACCTTACACCAGTCAGAATGGCTAAGATCAAAACCTCAGGTGAAAATACATGTTGGAGAGGATGTGGAGAAAGAGGAACACTCCTCCATTGCTGGTGGGACTGCAAAATGATATAAACACTCTGAAAATCAATCTGGAGGTTCCTCAGAAAATTGGAAATAGATCTACCTGAAGATCCATCTATATCACTCTTGAGAATGTATCCAAAAGATGCCCCACCATGCCTCAGGGGCACATGTTCCACTATGTTCATAGTGGCCTTATTTGTGATATCCAGAAGCTGGAAACAACCTAGATGTCCCATGACAAAAGAATGGATACAGAAAATGTGGTTCATTTACACAATGAAATACTACTCAGCTATTAAAAATGAGGACATCCTGAGTTTTGCAGGCAAATGGATGAAACTAGAAAATACCATTCTGAGTGAGGTAACTCGGACCCAAAAGGACATGCAAAGTATGTACTCACTAAGTGGATATTAGCCAAAAAATAAAAATAAAAATAAAAAAAGGACAGAATACCCAAAATACAATCTACAAAACCCCCAAAAGTCAACAAGATTAACTGCCCAAGTGAGGACTCCTCAGTTCCACTTGGGAGAGAGAAGAAAGCAATCACAGGTGGGAAGGGAAGGAGTGATCTGGGAGGGAAAGTAGATAGGGGATGGAGGGAGTGGGGCAGAGGGTAACCTCATCTGGTTTTGAGTGAAGGAAAAGGACTGAAGTGGGAATGGCCAGAAGAAACAATGGAAAAAGGCAACATTAGGAAATAGGAAGGTGGGGGACCCTCCAGAATGCACAGAGACATGGGAGGTGAGAGACTCTTAAGACTAAAAGGGAGGGACCTTAGATGAAATGCCAGACAGTATGGAGAGAAAAGTTACAGAGGTCACCTCCAGCAGGAAGACAGAACATCAAGTGAGGGATGGGGTTGCAATCCCACAGTCACATCTCTGACTAATAATTGTTCCTGTCTGAAGGAATTACAGGGATGGAAATGGAGAGAAGCCTGAGGAAAAGAAGGTCAGAGACAGGCCCAAAGTTGATCCTGCTCAAGGGGCATTCTGAAGGCCTGACACTACTATTGAGGCTATGTAGCACTCACAAACTGGACCTATCATGATCGTCCTCAGCTGAAAGAGTCAGATGAAGATAATTGCATCCAACCAATGGACATAAGCAGCTGACCCTTGTTGTTGGATTAGAGAAGGCTGAAAGGAACTGAAGAGAAGGGCAATCCTGTAGGAGGATCAGGTCTCAATTAATCTGTAACACCCCCCCCCCCAGATCTCTTAAACAATGGACCTCCAAACAGGCCGAATACATCAGCTGATATGAGGCTTCCAACACACATACACTATAAGATTTCTGGGTATGTATACATTAAGAGATGATGCAGCTAACCCTCAAGAGACTGGAGGCCCCAGGGAGCTTAGAGGTCAAGTGGGATGGGGTGTGGGGACATCCAGGTGGAAACAGGGTGGGGAGGAGGTGTTAGGTGTGGGGCAGTCGGAGGGTGGATGAAGGGGAGAATTAAATATGGAGTGTAAAAAAATAAATCACTTAAAATAAAAATAAGAAAACAATAAATAAGTATATTGTTTTTATCTAAAATATCTGTGACATTCCATTGTGAAATAGTATAGAATCCATAAAGCCCATTTTGAATTTTGAACAAATGGAAATAAATCTAAAATGGAAGGTTTTGTTCATAATTTTGAATGGAAATTGGACATATATTGGAGACATCTAAAAACAAGAGAATTGGAATTTGTGTGTATAAGACATAATTTACTTTTAATAATTGTACACAATGGTTTTGATTGTATCAGCTTTGTAAAATTTATGCTCCTGTATGCAGCCTCAGTTGTAGTGATGTAAGATGCTTCTACTTATGACTAGATTTGATATAATCATTTTTCAGTTCTACAAATTATGAGTCTGATAAAAAAAATTTTACTAAAACTGTCAAGCATTTGGACTTCATAGTGTTTTAATTTAATGCTTTTAGATGGATTTTTACTTGTATATTATTGTGATTATAATTTGCCTTACCAGTGATAATATGAAATTTTTTTGGTAACCCACAGAAAGCATTAGGACTTGGCAGATACTTATAAATTAGAAATCAAATATTCTCCGTGCTAGCAAATAGATTCCATTCATTTTCTTCTCATTTTAAGATCATTATATAATAAAAGTAAGAGAAAAATAAAAAGCTAACTCTATTTAAAAATGTAAACAAGGAGTATCTAAAGGAAAGCTGATGAGTCAACACCTAAAAATGCTGAAGTAATAAAGTTCATAAAACAGCTCACAACAGTTCAACAAAACTTTTGTAATACACTAAAGAGCCTTTAAGGATACTGCTTTAATCATGGACATTGAAATTAAGATGCCATTATGCAGAAGAGACTAGAGCAAAACCTTATTAAAGCATTATGCAAACTGGCACAATACTAAATGCTGTGGTTGTAACTTGTACAATATGTATTCTTGCTTATCTTATTTTACTGTTATTGGCTTTATATATCTTAACATAAAGAGAAAATTAAAGGTCTTCTTGTAGGAACCAAGTTTTCTCTATGTGGAAAGCAAACTTAGTAACTGGCACTGTAATTGAAGGGAGAAAGAGGGGAACAAATTGACAATTGACAAAGATATTATGAATAAAATATAAAGACATTAAAATATGTAAAATGAAAATTGCATCAGTTGAAGAATTTCAATAATTTAAACCAATGCATGAGTTTTTAATCCTTGCATTGGTAGAATATTTACATAATTATTTGTTGCTTTTTTTGCTACATGAAATATAATGAAAGAGACAATTATGCGCGTGCTGAGCTTACTAGTACAAAGTTCTCCATTCAAAATATTAGGAAATGAAAATGTAAATGCAGATATGAAACAGTTATATTTGTTGGTTGTATCTGTTTTCACAAGTAGTAATCATAATATAGAAAACTTAAAGTGTCAACCTAAAGAATAATTATTTACTAATATGAAAATAAGAAAGAATCAAAGATACATTTCTGTGCTATTAGTGTCCTTATTCTAGCAAGTAATTTTTTGCATATTCTTTCTTTGAAATTGTCAATGAATAAAGATGAGCTAATTAAATTACCCATATATCCCTCAATTCTATCAATTCTGTTCACATGGATGTAGAAACTAAAATATCCAGCGAACTGTTCTATGTCCTCCCAAATCCAATAGAAACAAAAACATGCATGCCCCTGGACTGTTGTTATGCAAATTTCTACTTTAATTTCAAACATCCCTTTTTAGAAGAAGAATGGAAATTTCAAAAAAATTCAATAAACCTAAGAAAAATATAAGGATGATGAAACTGAAAACTTATACAATGCATAAAACTCAGGAGTCATCTTTGCTCCAGTGCACTGCCAGGGAGAGGGCGGCCTGGAGAACCGACACAACTTCAGGGAAAGATCCCATTTCTGGCTCCAGTAATCGGGTGCCTTTCCCGCCCGAGGAGGGGTGTCCACTTGTGAGGAGTCTCAAGGCCTGAGCTGGCAGGAGAGCCATCTTTGCTCTGGTTCAGTTAGGCTCCAGTCTGCACTGGAGAGTGGACCGCAGAAGCTACACAGCTTCTGGACAGACAGAAGCAACCTAATTTCTGGGACAGACCCTGTTTCAGGCTCCAGAAATTTGGGCACCTTCTTAGCCAGAGGAAAGGTAGCAACCTGTGAGGGCTCTGTCTGCTAGAGCAGGTGAGAGAGTCATATTGTGTCAAGGGTCCCTCTGTGGCTAGTCTGTGCAGGTGAGTGAATAAACTGCAGAGGCAACACATCTTCTGGGACAGACCCTGTTTTGGGCCTACATCTACAGCCAGGAGGCAGATCTGAACACAAGGCCTCTGTGCACCTTCCCTGCTAGAGGAGAGCTTCCCTGCAGAGAGGAATCTGACCACCGAGACTCAGGAGAGAACTGGACTCCCAGGACTGCTGACAGAGGCTAACAGA
>NC_034602.1:48992303-49008630 GCF_900095145.1 Mus pahari
GATGTATCTGGAGGATATCATCCTTAGTGAGGTAACCCAATCACAAAAGAAGTCACTAGATATGCACTCACTGATAAGCGGATATTAGCCCAGAAACTTTGAATACCCAAGATACATTTTGCAAAACACAAGAAAACCAAGAAGGATGACCATTGTGTGGATGGTCATCATTCCTCCTTAGAATAAGGAACAAAATACCCATGAAAAGATATAGATACAGAAACAAAATTTAGAGCTAAGATGGAAGGATGGACTATTTAGAGACTACCCCATCTGGGGATCCATCCCATCATCAGCCACCAAACCCAGATTCTAATGCACATGCCAGCAAGATTCTGCTGATGGGACCCTGATATAGTGACCTCTTGTGAGGCTATGCCAGTGCTTGGGAAAAACAGAAGTGGATGTTAACAGTCAGCTATTGGATGGAACACAGGGCCCCCAATGGAAGAGCTAGAGAAAGTATCCAAGGAGCTGAAGGGGGTTGCAACTCTGTAAGTGGAACAATAATATGAACTAACCAGTACCCCCTGAGCTCGTTTCTCTAGCTGCATATGTAGCAGAAGATGGCCTAATTGGCCATCATTGGAAAGAGAGGGCCCTTGGTCTTGCAAACTTTTTATGACCCAGTACAGGGGAAGGCCAGTGCCAAGTAGTGGGAGTGTGTGGGTAGGGGAGCAGGGGCAGGGAGGGTTATAGGGAACTTTCGGAATAGCATTTGAAACGTAAATAAAGAAAATAATAATAATAAAAAATTTTTGAATCATCAAAAAAAAAAAAAAAACAAAAACAAAAACCCTCAGAGGTCATAAGATTCATGAAGTCTGCCAAATTAAAGAAGAAGTAAAGAAGAGTGTTGAGCAGTGTGCTAGTACTAGGAAGCAGCTTTCTTGAGCCCTTTTCCTGCCTTTGTAGCATTTTTGGTGATCTGACAACCTCCAAAGCATTTTTGTCACTGTAAGTAATTCCTCACCCATTATACTATAAGCAATTCCAATAAACTCAATGTTTCACCAAGATAGAATTAGATCTGTCATTTTATTTATTATTTTCATGTCTCTTGTCAGTGTCCTTCTTGGATATGTTATCCATCCTGTTTATGGATATGTTTATCCATCCTGTTCAGGAAAAGTTACATAGTGCTTTAATGTCATTCTTACAATCACTGTAAGATGTACATACCATTTTGATCTTTATGTTGTCACTTTGGAAACTGAAGCATAATTACTGTTTTGCTTATGGTCATGTAGCTACATAAATGGCCGATTCTACTAGGAAATGACTAACACTGGCAGTCATCTTCTCAAACATTTGGTTTCTCTCCTACTTAACTTGACTTGTCATTCATCTGTCAGCAACTGGATGTATTTTTGTATCCTAAGAGTATTCTAAACTGGAACCTTTGAAATTAATTTTTCTCTTAGTTCTTTATGTACTTTGAAACCTTTTCAAGATAAATGTCACAAATCTTGAGATACTCTTAAATATGAACAATGTGTTAAACCCTTCTCTAGTGAAATATAAATGCAGTTGTAAAGAAAGCCCCATGAACAATGTTGATCATATGAAATTTGAAGAAAATATAACCTAGAACAAAAATAATTTGAAAAAATCTAAATAAATCCAATCTGAGAGATCATTATAACTGTTGCTCCAGAGTGTAACTCCATCCTTAAAAACAGTCATTTCTGTTATGTTTGTTGTTGCTGTTGACTCAATGAAGCTACACTTGGTCTTTCCATGGCACTGCACTAAATTATGGTAGTAGTGTAATCAGAGCAGTCTGATCACACCTCGTACATCATATGTCATCCTTCATACTTTGTGTCACACCTGTGCAATTTGAATGAACATTTCTCCTTTAAACGTTAGAGGTCTTTAAAAAAACTTTGACCTATACCAAATCATTTCAGGATGGTATCATGAAATTTTCAGGTAAATGAATGAAACTGAAAAATGTCATTCTGAGTGAGGG
The DNA here is from genome assembly GCF_900095145.1 of Mus pahari. Lineage (NCBI taxonomy): Eukaryota > Metazoa > Chordata > Mammalia > Rodentia > Muridae > Mus > Mus pahari. Next base: position 48,994,279 of record NC_034602.1, read on the forward strand.
ATATCAGACCCAGATAAAAGAGTAATATGGCATGTTTTCACTTCTTTGTAGGTATTAATTATGAAGTCAATGATACTTAAGCTACATTGCATAGGACCAGAGTTCAGGTATACAGTAAAGGCCTAGAAGGACAGGAGATAGAAGTCCTTCCGAAAGGAAAATAGGATAGATACTTATGGACGTGTGAGGGAGTGCTGAAATGGGAAGATAAAGAATGAGGAATAGAAAGAAGGACTGGAGTGGAGTATGGAGAGACACAGCTATAATTAAGAGATGTCTGAGGAGTAAAATCCTAACAAAATAGATACCTTCTAAAATATACACATATTTTTAGATTGCTTTTGTCACAATGGCCATTTTCTCTACGTAAATCTTATCAATCCATGAGCATGAAAGATCTATTCATCTTCTGAGGTCTTTGATTTCTTTTTTCAGGGATTTGAAATTCTCTTGCACTTGTCTGGCAAGAGTTACATCATGATGCTTTTTACATTACCTGGGACTGCTATGAATGGTGGTGTTTCCTTAATTTCTTCCCAGCCCCTTTATCCTTGTGTAGAGAAAGGCTACTGACTTGTTTGAGTAAATTTTATATCCACCACTTTGCCGAAGTAGTTTATCAGATATAAAATTTTCGAGGTCCTTTATGTATACTAACATATCATCTGCAAATAGTGATACTTTCTTTGATCTTTTCCTTATGATTTCTATCCCTTTGGCCTCATTGTTTTGTCTAATCGCTCTAGCTAGAACTTCAAGTACTATACTGAATAAATAGGGAGAGAGTGGGTAGCCTTGTCTTGCTCCTGATTTAGTTGGATTGCTTCAAAATTTTCTCCATTTAATTTATTGTTCGCTGTTGGTTTGCTATATATTGCTTTTATGATGTTTAGGTATGTGCCTTGAAATCCTGTTTTTTTCCAGGTCTTTTAAAATGAAGGCATATTGTATTTTTGTTTAAGGCTTTTTCAGCATTTAATGTGATTATCATATGGTTTTCTTCTTTGATTTTAATTATATATTCCATTACATTTATGGATTTTCATATATTGAACCATCCCTGCATCCCTGGGATGAAGCCTTCTTGATCCCGCTGAATGATCATTTTTGATGTGGTCTTGGATTCAGATTATAAGAATTTTTTGAGTATTTTTGCATCTATATTGAAAATCAAGAATAGTCTGAAGTTTTCTTTGTTGGATCTTTGATTTTAGTATCAGAATAACTGTGGTTTCATGAGATGAACTAGGCCATCTTCCTTTTGTTTCTATTTTACTGTTGGAGATATCCCACATTAAACTCAAGATGTTGGGATGCCTGATGACAAAGAAGAAAAATCTGCTGGGGGGGTGCTATGTTTCAGAGTGCAAGACTGTGGCCTCTTGTGGTCCCCAGTATAATTACTGAGAGGCCCAAAGGCCTACTTTTTTGGTGCAAACACCTCGTGATGTCATTTCTGCAACTATTCTTAGTACTTATCATTTTCTTTATCTATTTACTGTTCTTTCTCTTCATTCCTTCTTCAATTAAACTGGGATTTGGTGACCTGGCAAGATCTAGTAGGAGCCTGCTTGATATCCAGAAACTAGATGTTAGCAATAATATTAAAGTAAAGGCTGTTTATGAATTCAAGAGAAATGTATGTTACAGTTGCTTGTTCTAGGTGGAAATGAAAGTAACCTAGGGCTGCTGGCAGAGATTAATAATTCTGCAGCTGTTCCCCCAGTCTTAGTCTCAATTCTGTATAATAAAAATAGCATATTTTTATTATAAAACTGAGGATGGAATAATATACAGGTATTTTTCAGAAATTTAGCAATGGGTTCCTTGGGTTCAGGGATAGTGATGGCAGCCCCCTAGGAATTCTCCATACAGGTTGGGTGAGGATGTTTTTGTAGACAGACAGATGGGGTTCAAAAATTATATTGACTGTAGAGTCAGCAGTATGAGTTTATGTTTGCCCTTTAATGAAACCATAATGTCTCATATATCTGAAAGATGCTGTCTTTGTAACTGCAATATTGCTACTCCTGACGTCACTGGAGACTGGTGATTGTGAGATATAAAAATTGTGTGCTTGCTATAAAACTTTTATTTGAAACTATATAGTTCCTTTTCTCTGTTCTAAATCTCTACTACTCTTTGTCACAAGAAAATGTTGGCACAGGAGAATAGAGAAGCATTTACCACCCCACCCCCCAGGAACTTTGTAACTCAACTTCCTTATATGATTTCAATAAAAGACTGGGGCTGAGTCAAGTCTATATGAGCACTCTGACTCCTGACTCTGACTCCTGAGGTCAAGGGCTTCAATGCCAAAAACAAAAACAAACAAACAAACAAACAAACACCCCAGCCTGATAGTATTGTACCTCAACTGTGTGTTTTCTTATTCGCCTACCAGATACCTCTAGTTCTTGATGACACCTGACTCTTGTCAAGGTTGAACCCCATCATTATGTGGAATAGTTTGAGGAGTATTGGAATTAGCTCTTATTTTTGGTTTGGAGATTTTTAATGACTTTTCTTAGGAGTTATAGAGCTATTTAGATGGTTTATCTGATCTTGATTTTAATTTTGTACCTGTTATCTGTCAAGAAAATCATCTATTTCATCTAAATTTTGCAGTTTTGTGGAGTATAGGTTTTATAGAATATTCTGATGATTTTTTTATTTTCCTCAGTTTCCATTTTTTATGTCTCCCTTTTTGTTTCTGATTTTGTTACTTTGGATACTGTCTCTGGGTCCTTTATTTAGTTTGGCTAAGGTTTTATCTATCTCTTTGATTATCTCAATGAACCAGCCTTTGGTTTTATTGTATAGTTCTCTCTTTCTAACTGATTAATTTCAGCCCTGCGTTTGACTATTTCCTGCCTTCTACTCCTCTGTTATGTTTGCTTCTTTCTGTTCTAAACTTTGAGATGTGCTGTTATATTGCTTGTATGGGATGTCTCCAATTTCTTTATGAAGACACTTAGTGCTATGAATTTTCCTCTTAGAACTGTTTTCATTGTTTCCCATAAGTTTGAGTATGATATGTTTTCATTTTCATTGAAACCTATAAAGTCTTTTATTTATTTCTTTTTTTGTCCCTGACTAAATTATCATTGAGCAGAGAGTTGGTAACTTCCCAAGAGTATGTGGGCTTTCTGTTGTTTTTGAGTTATTGAAGTTCAGCCTTATTCTGTCTCTGTTTAGTTTCTGTTTCATGGAACTGTCCACTGGTGAGGGTTGAATGTTGAAGTCTTCCACAATTGTTGTGTGAGGTTCAATGTGTGTTTTAGTCAGCAACTATGTAGAACTAACCTAAAGAAAGAAATGGCCATAAATGTACAAGAAACTTCCGTGGGAGATGTACTTAGTACTGCTACAACTTGATATATGGAGAAGGTTGGTACATCCATGGTGGGGGCTCCCCTTCTCTAAGGAAAAGGATATGGAGGAATAAAGAAGAATTGAAAAGGAAGGGTTGGGAGGAGAAGAGAGAGGATGTCTTTGATCAGGCTGTAAAGTGAATATATATATATATATATATATATATATATATATATTAAATAGGAAAAATATAAATCATTTTATTAGAAGTGATTGAAACAAAGACACTAAAGGAATTTGTATCTGAACACAATTCCCATGTTTCAGAATAAAAGATTCAATAAATTTCATTCTATTTGAGATGTAGGAAAAAAAAAAGAATTAGTGTGTGAGTGAATATTGATCCAAGAGACCCACAGTAACAGTGCTTTCCTTGGTCGCCAGTAGCTTTAAGGGGACCATGATGATCATGTCTATGGGTAAAAAGACAGAGTGATCAGTCTTGCTGATATCTTACCTAAATATGGCAGCACTGTTAAGCATCAGCAGTGGTCTCTTAAAAGTGCAGTCGGCTTTTAGCAACCCATGATCATCTGAACATAGTATCATTAACACTGCACAATGAAGTCTCCCTTTCAGAGCAGAGGACAAAGTCAATAAACTAACTGACTTATCAAAGGTTATAAACTAGTTCATATTTTCTGTTCATTCTGCGTCAAAATTGCAGCTTGAGTCGGCTGTGTTCATACTTCCCTTCCCTGCAGTGCCTCGGCCCATTCTGTAAAGAGAGCAGATGGGTTTCCCACTGGTCCCAGTCCAGGAGACCACTGTTATTAATGGTCTGCAGGAGAGGAAAGCAAACCCTCTCAGTCCTTTCACTCAATGTACTTCCAGTTACTAAAAATGTATCCCAAATTATCTGGCTTTATAAAATCGCTTAAAGTGTACCAAAATTGTTTCTTTACGCAATTGCATCACTTTTATAATTCTTACTGAGAAATTAATTGACTTGCTTTTATAGGATACCACTTTAGAAGTCCACTTTCACTAATTTCTACAAAAGCTTTCAGAGCTTTATAAAAATATAAATATCACTGTTTAAGAAATTGCCTCCCACGTTTGCTCTTACTCAAGTAATATTTGAACATTCCTCATTATTTGAAGAAGTTTTTACAATTATCAAATGAAGTAGCAATGGAATGTGGTTTTGTTTGTTGCTGTTAAATTCTTTATAAGGTTTTGAATCTCTCCCATGTCATTTACATATACAATATTCAGGTCTTATACATATTAAAATAATTATCCTAAAATTAACAAAGTGATTTGTCACATTTCCTGGCTTGCTGCCCAATAGTATTTTCACTTGCTTTGTGAAATTTAATGCAAAAAAAAAAAAAAGCCAAATAAAGTTACTGTTACATCTGGAGTCACAATAGAGATTTATTTTTTTATATAAAATTTCACAGTGAAAACAACAAAGTAATTACATTGACATATTGCTTGGTATGCATTTGTTGTCATTGTTTGTAGCAGCAATGTGAGTTTTGGTTCAGTAGAGTTTTGGCTGCTTATTTAATTTCAAGCATAGCTATTTTTGAGACAAGGTATCTGTATGTAGCTGATGCAATTTGCTGACTTCCTTCTTCACCCTTGCCAGTGTGTGGCTATAGGCACATGACAACATGCACGCATTTCTTTGTGTGTGTTCTATTCCATCACCTATGAGAAACTGAATCAAATCTGTTAGGTTCTAATTTATGATAGGAAGGCACTGAAGGATGCATTGGACAGAAAAATAAAGAGACACAGTGAACATACCATTAAGTAGTACAGTGAGAGATAAGTTATTGGACAGAGAAGTAAGAGACTATGTAAAGAAATGTAAAAAACTTTAAAAGGTATATGGATAATAAATTGCATATGAATGAAGATCTCTCTTGAGGAATGTTCAGAATCCTCTTATACCATTGTTCCACATTTCAAGTGCATGCTATGCCTAAGAAGCCAAAAATGCTTGCTGGGTGTCATATGTTATGATTACTGCTTCCTCACTACTGAACATTCTAGAAGAGTTTACATTGTTTTGTTTCAAGGATATATTTGTAATGAAATTTATCGTTCTGGTGTAAAAACCTCAAAACAAGTTAAGTTTAGTCAAGCTTAGTAAACTGCCCAACTTCAGCCATTTGGTCTCAGATGCAACCTTTTATGTGCTTTCCTAGCTGCAAATTCTATTTACTCATAGCAGTATATATAAAAATTTTATGATTTATTCATAACTATTGAAGAATTTATCTTTAATTATGACTACATAGTATTACCATAATGGCAAGAACTAAATTTTTAAAAGCAATATTTCTTTAGCATCATCTAGTATGCTATAGCCGTCTCTTTATAGGGACATCTTTCCAAGGCTCCTTTGAGGATAATTTGTGAAACAACTCTAAGGATAATCAGAAAATGACATTTACACTTCATAAAGAGTTGGCAGGTCACAGGGTTTTAGGCTTCAACCAAGAATGAAAGAAAAAATTTTGTGTTCAACATGCATGCAATATATTTTTTCAATATTCTCCAATCAAACCTGTTGTACAATCACACCCCTAGAATTTATGTCACACATGTACTGTTAACAACTCTCAATTGACTTATCATATATATGAGAATTTGGCTAATAGTATGCCATTTTATTAAGAAACTTAAACCATAGTGCATTTTGGTACATGAAGTAGTTCCTAAATGCTATCTCCAAGGACAAGGAAAATACTCTACTTGTTTTAACCTGGTTGATGCTAAGTTCAAATACCTATGGAAGTTTCTATTATCACTTATTCAACATGCATTCTAGATTTAGATATTCTCTATGTTAAAAAGTCATTCAAATTTACTTAACATGTTATTCTGCTGTGTCATTTAAGATCTGTCAGACTCTATAAATATTTATCATGCTTGTTATTTTCCAAGATGATTTTATTTTATACATTGAGAAGTGATCTTAGTGTTTATTACACAGTACACTTTGCAGGCAATCCTTCAGTTTTTCTGTGTTTTGCCAAAAACTCCATTTAACCTGTATGCCAAAGTACATAGTAGCTGATGAAGTTCAGAGTACTCGATACATTTCTAGGAACCTGTGAGTCAGCAGGAAGGTTCTGCTGGAGTGCAGGAATGACTGAGACAGGATGCTGAGCACAGTCTCTGCGTAGCTAAAGATCTGGAAACAAAAGCTAATCTTTGTAACCACATAGATTTTTCTGGAATGAACAAATAAGGCAACCACATTTTAGCCTCTGATTAGGATTTAATATAAAAATGATTGTGTTAAAGTAAATATAATTAATTTATCATTTTGTAATTGAGATTTAAACTTTCTAGAATAATATATAAGATGAAAGGAATGTACTTGTATATATACACTCATGTATATCTTCACGCTTCTCTCTTATCTCTCACTGTCTATCTTTCAACTACTTGTCTATCTGTCTGTCTGCCTGTCTGTCTGCTTCTCTCTCTCTCTCTCTCTCTCTCTCTCTCTCTCTCTCTCTCTCTCTCTCTCTCTCTCTCGTATCTAATCTATTTATCTCTATAGTATATATTAGATAGTAATCAAATTAACATTGAAAGGTAAGGCTTTTTACTTCTACATAATTTTAGCAAGGTTCTGCATTGGTGAAGACATATTATTTTGTTTTTATATGTAGTCGAACATACTGATTTATTAACAATATGGACTTTCTAATCAGGTTTTCAAAATATCCAATTCTGATTGTACGGCTAATGTTATGTCAACTTGACGTGGCTAGAATCATCTTAGAGGAGAAATCTCCACTTTAGAAAATGCCTCCATAAGACTGAGCTGTAGGCAAGCCTACAGAACATTTTTTTCTTGTGGTCATTTATCATTACAACATTTATTTTATTTTTTAATTGTTTATTTTCTTAATTAGTGATTGATGTCTGCAGCCACATGGATATTGTCAGTATGGTAATCCCTCAGCTGGTGGTCCTGGGTTCTATCAGAAGTTAAGCTAAAGCCCTGAGAATGAAGCTGGTAGATCCTTCCTCCTGCCTCAAGTTTTCTGCCCCATTTGAGTCCTGCCTTGACTTCCTTCTGTGATGAACTGCTACCTGGAAGTTTAAGTTGAAATGAACCCAGCCCTCCTCAAGTTGATTTGGCCACAGTGTTTCATTACAGCAATAGACACTCCAACTAAGACATGTTTTTAATTCATACGTTCAAAATACTTTTCTTCTCAATTTCAGGAGTATTTCACACTGAAAAGTTATTAAGATTTTTGTCTGTCTTTGATTCACCAATTTATTGTTTATTTCTGGAAAATAAAAAGGCAAATTCATTTAAGATAACCTTTAGAAAACACTTCCTGAAATTATTAAGTGTTGATTCTCAAATTATTTAAATGATTTTTGAAGAAAATTAGTTTAGCTTTAAAAACATAACATCTATAAAATTTTGGCTGCTATTACTTGAGTTAAAGAAAAGCTAGGTTTATCAAGATGGCTTTTATCTAACAGCAAAAGTCAGGCTATTTACCTAGCATTTATAATTTTATTTGGATTTGCAACTTATTTCATGCATTTACAAAGATCAAAACTCATTTTAAATGTCATAGAAATATATTTGTTAGCTTGGAAGGATTGTTTATGTAGTAATTCCTTTTGCCATTTACATTTCCGTATAGAACCATGAACAAAACATCTTGACAATCTCCAAATTATGACAAAAGGCAAGATATTTTTGACAACCCAGATTATATTGATTGTCTAGGTATTTATTCATAAACTCAAAATCTTACCAAAATCAAGAGCATGTGTCCCGAGGAGAAAGGAAAAACAAAAATAATCCTGTAATTTGAAATGTGGAGATATATATATATATATATATATATATATATATATATATATATATATATATATATATATGGTCTTTTCAAGACATGGTTTCTATGTATAACCCTGGCTGTCCTGGAACTTACTTTGTAGCCCACGCTGGCCTCAAACTCAGAAATCTGCCTTCCTCTGCCTCCCAAGTGCTGGGATTAAAGGCATGTGCCACCACCGCCCGGCTATATATTTTTTTTATTAGATATTTTCTTTATTTACATTTCAAATGTTATCCCCTTTCCTAGTATCCCCACTGAAAACTGCCTATCTTCTCCCCCCCTCCCCTCTGCTCCCCAACCCACCAAATCCTGCTTCCTGGACTTGGCATTCCCCTATATTGGGGCATAGAACCTGCACAGGGAAAAGGGCCTCTCCTCCCTCTGATGATCAACTAGGCCATCCTCTGCTACATATGCAGCTAGAGCCATGAGTCCCAACATGTGTTTTCTTTGAAATGTGTTATCAAGTTGCTTTTTTCTCTGATTTTCATTAATTTCCTTTTGTGTTTTAAGGCAAGGTGTCATATAGTCCAGGCTGGTATATATATATATAGGCAAGGGAGAAGTTGAGAACCGTATCATTCTGCTTCTATTTTCCAAGCACTTGGATTATAAACCTGTGACATCATGGCTGGTTTGTTTGATTATCTTACTATTTGTTAGTAGATACTATTCAATTTTAAGTTCATCACTGACAAGTATATTCTTATACAAAAAAGAAAATCCAGATAAGTTTCTAATTGTAATTTTTAAAACTATTATATATATTATTTATGTATGATGGCCATCAGGAAAACTGCATAATATAAATACACAATTGCAACAAATCTAACCTTTTAAAGTTACAGTTTCTGAAAAAAAAGCAAAGCAGAAATATTCAAATCAAATCTCCTTTAAAATTAGAGAGGGATTGTACTTTGTTCCACATGACTATTCTACAGAAGAGCAATATGACATTACTCAAAATTACCCTAAATGACAAGTTTTCTAATAATATAGTTCAAGGAAAAATAGTTCCTTGTATCTATTTTACTTAGTAGCCAGATTGTAGATTTAAAAGCAATGTTATATGTTTTTGTTTAGAATTATGATTTTATATGTGTATATATTCTATAGAGGTAGCATCAATTAGTTAGGCCAAGGAGTACTAGGGAAAAATTAAGACTAATAAACAAACGTCATTATAGGTATGTTAACCATTATGTGGATATACATCTTTTTCTTCATGGAGAGAACTCTTTTTATTCCTATTGGGTGTGACAACTTCTATAGGTGATATAGTTGAGTAGATAGATTGGAGAATCCTAGGTACATAGTGGTCTCCATTCATTTTGATTCAAGCTATATCTTTAATCTGATATTCAGGTGTCCTTTTCTCCTCATATGCGACATGGTTCATTGTTCCTTTACATTGAAAGTGCTGTGTCTCATCTAGCATTGTCTCATCTAGCTATTTGCTTCTTTGAAATAAAAAAAATTCTCCCAACAGATTATGAGTAAAAGTGAGAGCCAATAATAAGCATGAACTTCAGGAGCTTCTGAGAAATGCTAGTGAGAGCAATGTCTAAGACTAATAGGATAAGTGTCCACACTATACTACCATTATAATGATCATGCTAGATTGAAAAGGGCCAAATGACTGAACGATTGCTGTAACCATGGAAGAGAAAGTCTCTGTCTCATTTCTTTATTTCAGGAGAAATTAATATTCCATGTTAAAGTAATGGTATGCCCTCAACTTATCTATTTGTTTCTGAGAGACACATTATATAATTAGAAGGTAATATTGAACCAGGAACATTAAAGATAGTCAATAATTTACGAATTCCAAACCTGATTGAATAGTCCATCCTTGTGCCCAAAGTTTATTTATTGGAAAACTCTTATGAATTAAAGTGCATAGGCATTCTTAAATGCAGAGTCAGTAGAATAGCAAGAGCATCTGGCAATTTAAGTCCAATTTGTAATGATGAAAGCTTACTAATAGATTCCTTTGTGCTGGTAAAGTAGTTCTCTTGCTGATGTCTGCTAACAGTCCTTCATCTCAGAACAACAGTGATTTTTTTTTTAATCTTCATGAAGATCTAAGGAACTAGCATAAACTCAAATAGATATTCCTACTAGCCATCTAGAAAAAGGAGAAGGACCTTTGTAAAACCTTATTTCTATTTAACGTTATGTTTTGAAGAGGGTAACTCATTTGTAAATCTACTTTCCTCTTTGGCAAACTGCAATCATCTTTTTTAGTCAAATATATTACAACAAAATGTCATGTAAAGCAGTGGCTCTCAACATTCTTAATGCTGAGACCCTTAACAAAGTTTCTAATATTGTAGTGAACGCTAACTATAAATTACTTTTCTTGCTGCTTCATCAGTATGATTTTGCTATTGCTATGGATCATAATGTAATCTGTCTTCTGATGATCTTTGGTGACCCCCATGAAAGCATCATTTGACCCCCCCCATTATATTCTCAACACATAGGTTAAGAACCTATACTGTAGAGCTGTAGAGTGGAAGTCACAGGTGAAAATGCATCAAAACATCCATATCTCACTCTAATGAAAAAATTCTTATTTTATATGATTAAAGATTATGACTCATATTTGTGAATTCTGTCCATTTTTAGCTGCATTTGAAAAGAATGTTTCTTCATCACAATAATAAGAAACTTGGGAGAAACATTTAATTTTAAGTTATTTTATTGTAGCACACTTTATTTTTGGTAGACATTCTGACTATGTACTTGAATTTTATTTTATTACAGGAATAACCTCTTTAATTTTGTCTATGTATTTAAAGAACATAAGCAAGATTCTTCATATAAGTAAATTGTATAGCCATACAGAGTATGCTATTTAAAGATGCATTATGAAGGTATCATATGGCTAATTGAAGGAGCATCAACTTTAAACTACTGATAAGACAAGCATTCATATTGTGTTGTATGCTTTTGCTCTGCTTTAAACTTAGGTAAAATGAAATTCTGTTATAGAGCAATATAAAAGTTGGAGCGAGTGAACGTCTTTATAACAAGTAGTTGTATAATAGTAATATAGGGGCAGAAATGTACGTCTAGAATTTTTGCAACTTCATATTTTCTAACACTATTACCTTATTTAATTTATGTGAATGAATATGCATCTTTGTGAGCTAGGGTATGATGCTCTTCCTATGTCCTGGATCAGTCTTCCACACAGCCCCTAGCCACAATGCTCCATGCTTTGAACACTGTCACAAAAGGAACCCGTCAATATACCAACCAATAAACTTGTGTCTCTGACTTGCAGCTGGGTTCACAGATGAGAAGACAGCCCCAGGGGGAATGAAAGCTTAGTGTTGATTTCCTTGAGTCTGGGTACCATGATGATGCCACCTGTGTCTCAAGGATGTTGTGAGCTCTTTTAGGCCTATCGGCAATAGTGTCCTTCAATGTCTCCTGCTAATATCTCCAAACTAATACTACCCATGCAATTTCTGCTTTTAATAAATGATCGTCATTTTTCTTCTGTGTACAAATGGCAGTAACCTGGACTTGACCTCATATGGGAAGAAAGCTGATTAATAACTGCATGTGGTGCTAGTAAAATCTATTGTTATGTGTGTGAAAACAGGGAAAATATATTAGATGCCAAATAAATATAAGCAGCAGTAATGTAGGTAAAATGCCTCAGAGGCCAATCTGAAAACCTACCCTGGCTGTTCTACGGTAGCTGTATTAGCAGAGCCATCCTGCTTCTAAGAAGGATTCCAATTTCAGCATGTCTGTCATCAGTTTCTGTCCAGCACCATACTTGTCTCTAGCATAGCTTGAGTAATTAACTTGAGTAACTTAAATTGTTCCTAAGGCATAGGGGTAGCACTTTGTCCATTCTTTCATTTTAGAATGGGTCTTCTTCCCAGCATTTAAGATTTCTAGTCACTTTATTTAAAATTTGGTTAAGTACTTGAATTTTACCAGATGTCTGTCACAGAAGTGACAGCTGCAGCGTTGTTAGGAAAAGAGGGATCGACATTGCTGACAAGATGACAGTGCCTCAGTGGCTGGATAACAATGGTGACAAGAGCTTGAAAATGGCTATGAATTCTTGACATTTCCCTACAGGGGAGAGCAAGCATATATCATGCACTGCAGAGGTGGTAGACTGTTCAAAGACGTGATGCTCACAGGTGTTCTCTCTCTTCTAGACATGTGATAAGGGGTAAGTAGAAACTGTCAGGTACATCGTTTAAACATCAAACTATAAAAGAGGATCCCAGCTCCTTCAATATGCCTGTCTGACACAAAAGTGGAAATATCCATCCAGGTAAAATTCTAGAACAATGAGATTCAAACAGACCACACGGCACAGAGTAATGTTTGCGCCTAATTTATGGAAGAGGACGAAGGTGGAATTAACCCAAGTGCTTATCTTTTCTGATTCTGCTTGTTATTACACACAAGTTTAAACTTCCATCAGACGTGGTTTATTTACTTGTAAGACAAAATGGGCTTACTGGTATGAATATTCCAGTTGGGGTGCTTCCATTTTCAGGGTTCTTAAGTTTACATCCATGCATAGGGTACATTTTAGGTTGCTGTGATAAAGCACCATGATACAAAACATTTATAGAAGAGACATTATTTTGGTTTATGGTTCTAGAGGAAGCTTCCATCAGTAATGGGAAGGCCAGGCAGGTGACAGTCAGATGAAGGAGCTGAGAGATTGTGTCTATAACCACATTCATGAAGGAGAAGGTAAGCAAGATCTGAGTCAAGGCTGTCAAAGTCCATCTATGGTGACATTCTTCCTCCAGCAGAGCTCCACGTATTAATAGTTTCATAACATTCCAAAGAGCATTATTAAGTCAAGGATGTAATGTTCAAATACAAGAGCCAATAGGGAGTATTTCCTTTTCAAACCACCAGTTAGTACATAATTAATTATAGAATAATTTTTCTTGAGGTAAAAAACAAAAACAAAGCAAAAAAACCATCAATCTAGGAGCTTGTATAAGTAATTCCAATATAAAAACAAGATGGCAGAAAACATTTAAGAGAATGAATAATTTAATAAAATGAATGTTGGAAAATATGTATAGCTACCCATGACATGGTATTTATACATAGGTATATCATGTATAAATACCATAACCAAAGGAAAATACTAATATTTTTCCTCTCTGAATCAAGGGTTTCAATGTTGGCCTAGTTTTTCAGACAATATTACAAATATGAATTACAAATGTACTTAAGTTTTGTAGAAGGTAATAGACATTACTCACATATTTGATGTTTTGATTGATGAAAATTGTAAGAAATTATGTAATAGTTTCAGTATCATAGAAATTATAAAGCAGTTTGGCAATTTTGGCTTTATATGAAAAATAACAGCTATTAGCATATAAATAAAAATTCTGTTTGTAGATAGGAATGGCACACCCATGCACAATTATGTGGACATAGTTATGTGCCTGTATGTGGAGGGCAGGATAGGACACTGGGTGTCATCAGTCTTAGGAACAAGTACTTCACCATCTGAGCCATCTTTTCAGCTTGTTTCCATAGTGGTATAAATTCCTTGGGATACTTAATCATTAAAAATGTGGAATTTCACAGTATCTTGATATCAAACTATTGAATAGGAATAGCTGTTTTAATACATGTTTCTTAGATGTTAACAATATTGACAATGTTTACTTTATTAATTTAGTTTATTAATGAAAATATGTGTATGACTGGGTCTTTTTAAAATGACAATATAGTTTCTGTCCTTTTGTATATTCGGGTTCTGAGCTTTTCCTTAATATTTGGCACTGATATATACTCTTAAATATTCCTTTCTCAAATATCTGGCTGTGGTTAGTGACTTAGTTATTTTTCTTAAAATAATAAGTTATTCCGGGTCATATAAACTTTATATGACCCAGCACAAGGGAAGGCCTGGGCCAAGTAGTGGGAGTGGGTGGGTAGGAGAGCAGGGGTGGGGGGGGTATAGGGAACTTTCGGGATAGCATTTGAAATGTAAATAAAGAAAATAATAATAATTTAAAAAAATAAGTTATTCCGGGCAGTGGTGGCGCATGCCTTTAATCCCAGCACTTGGGAGGCAGAGGCAGGCGGATTTCTGAGTTCAAGGACAGCCTGGTCTACA
>NC_034602.1:49008749-49011245 GCF_900095145.1 Mus pahari
AATAATAAGTTATTCAAAACACAACGTGTAGTTTGTTTGGACAATTTCTTCTTTACTTCTTGGAATAAGTACTATATTGTTATCTCTATGAGAATAAAAGGATTTTATATTGGATTCAAATTTGCTTGCACATATAAAATTTCAACCCATCTGGAATTGATGACTTGTGTTTCTAAATTGGTGAAGTTGCAACTTTCAATTGACTTCCAATGGGAAATTATCCAACACTCTGTTAGCAAAGATCTCTTTTTTTACAGGGACAATGGGATGCCATTTTGACATATATCATGGTTCCATACAAAACATTTAGGTTAGATCTCTTTATGTCAATTAATTTATTTTTGGTTTAAATACAAGAGTTTATTACCATAGTCTTTGTAAATGTCTAGTTGCTTGGGATAAGGCTGATGTTTTCTATTTCCTGAAGACATTCCAATTCATAGTTTCTTTACTTTTAGAGGTTGAAATTATATTTATAATTTCTACTAAAATATTAATGTAATTTTGACAAAAATTCTATTACATCTGGAAATCAATTTTTAGTGAAATGTTTCTTCTGGACAAAAATAATAAAATAAATGTCAGGAGCGTTGCAATCATTGCTTTATGAGTCTCACCCATTTTTATTATTTTTATTTCTAGGTGCTTTACACTTCTGGATTTATTAGAAACGTTTGCTTTGAAAAAATATTTTTTTTGTGATTTATCATTCTTCCACATCCTTTCGTTCTTGAATCTCTTCAAATTTACTTCTCTCCCACATGTGTGCATATCTATTCATACATATGTGTTTTAAATGTACAATATATACACTGATATGTACAATATATATATATATATATATATATATATATACATATATATATATATGCATACTTTATATACATGTTGGATATTAAGGCATAGTGTATATACTACACATTCATGTCTTTATATTATATACATATATACTATATGTGTATATACAGATATACACACACACATATATATAGCAGATATATATGCATATATAACACAACCTGTATAGCTTGTTTAACAAAGATTACTGCACTTTCTATTATTCTTCCTTTATTAACAAATTATTGCATTCCCGGGTCATTTATACTAGTGTTGAATAGATTAATTTATTTAGTTCTCTTATTTTGAGAAGGAGGATAATACTTACATTTCAGAGATAGGAAGAAGGTTGAATGTGTATAAAATTTGTAAACTTAAATAAATCACATATTTTAATCACTTATAGTTCCACTTTTCATTGAAATGATCATATAAATATTACTGGTTGGTATAAAATAATTTAATTTATCTTGTATTATCTTTTTCACTGTACGGTCACAATTTATTATCTCTTAAATAAAAAGATGTGGCATATTGTAGATTATATTTCTTCCACATACATAAAGAATGTCTCTGTAATTTTCTGGTTATGTAGGGATATGTGTACATGGAACTTTTATTTGCTTGATGTAATTGTAGCCTCGAGGCTTACTACTGAATAAGCTAATCTCTTTTTCTCTTTCTGAATTCAGACTTGCTGGTTCAACTGAACTATTCTGGATCAAACTGCTCTGCAACCTGACAGATTCAATCTAGTTTCTCTCAGCTTCTCAAGGCATTGTTCCACTTAACCTCAAACTAACTCTGTCAATTTGTTCTAATCTTCTTGCTTCTTATTCTCTGGCTTCAACTGCCTTTGCTGCACGAACTGAATGCAACTGAACTCCACTCCACTTCAAGGGCTTTCTGTGCTACTGCCAACTAACTGATCACCTCCACTGCACTGAACTCAACTTACAAAACAGAACTGCCTAACTATACCTCAGCGATCTGCATGCTTGTCTTCTGATTGCTGAGATTAAAGTTATATACCACCATGCTTAGACCTATTTCTTTTTCTTTACCTAAAACTTGTATAATAACAGGCTGGCCTTGAACATCTGCTTAACTCTATCTCCTGGGATTAGATGTACGTCTGTATTCTAACCAGATCACACAGGCCTAGAAGTTGTTTTGATGTGATCCCTTCACAGAACTACCATACTGATGGATTAAAATTTCTCCACAGATATGAGATGTAGACTTCCTAACCAATAAAAAGAATTAAAGCAGATATTTCCTTACCCCACGGAAGAACTCTTGTAAAAGTATGCTATTTTAAATCATGTAGAATTCTTTGTGTTTCTATTTGAACTTTGATTAATCTCAAATCCATGACTACTAATTTTGAATCTATTGATAGATTTAAATGATAACTTTAAATATTAAATTATCATATTTCTAGTGAATTGTTTATTTTAGATATGTTTTCAAATATTGGGATTATGTTATAATGTAATTTTTATATTTTTACAATCTACTCTTATTTACTATCTTTAGTCATTAGTTATATGAAAATAAGAACCAGGTGTGGTGGTGCACACCTTTAATCCCAGCATTTGGGAGGCAGAGGCAGAGTTAGGTGAATTTCTGAGTTCAAGGCCAGCCTGGTCTACAGAG
>NC_034602.1:49011374-49040088 GCF_900095145.1 Mus pahari
AAAAAAAAAAAAAAAAAAAAAAAAAAAAAAAAAAAACCCTGAAAATAAAATAATTATATAAAATATTCAATCAATAGAATCAATGTAATTTTTCTGCTGTTTTTACTTTTCTCTTTTTTTACTTTTTCAGTGGTTTTTAGAGTATTCGTTGCACTTTTTCATATTTCCCCCTTTTCCCAGCTCTCAGATACATCTGCCTTGCCTGCTCACCAACTTTGTTTCTTTCTTAGTCCTCAACAAGTTCGATTCATACTCCAGAATGGTCCTCTGACCACATTCCCATCATCACATGCTCTGAGTTTGCATCATGTGTACACAGTAAACAGAAAATTATTATTGCAATATCTCACAAGATGAATTCTTCATACCCATTTCAGAATTCAGAAATTGGATTTTCAACTGTTTCCTTCCTATTCACTTATGCTAATAATTGAATTCAGGCTCTCCACATCAGTAATAGTGACTTAATCACCTTACTACACTCCTACAAATACAATATTGACTTTTAATATAACTCATTTACCTCAATATATTATTGCCTTTGATAAACTCCTCTGCTTCAACCAAATGAGTTAGCTACTATTCTATATACATCCATAGATAAAATGTTTTCAATATTGTTTCTTCCACTCTACTCTGGAGACCACAATAAAGTAGTCTCTTTTTCTACAAATATCTCAGTCTTCCTCATGGACCCCAAGATCATTGTCCAAAAAACACAAGTGAAATTATAGTATTAAATATTTTAAAAATATATGGAAGTTTTTCCAGTAGTCAGAGGGGTATATATAAGTTTTATGAAAATAAAGTTTCTTTAATATTCTAAATTCAGTAAGTCTTGCATGAAATGAGAAAAGGCAACACAATAATTTTTTTTAAAAAAATAAGAATTATAATTCTCAAGAACATTTTGTTTTTATATTTTAAACTATATTAAATACCTTCCTATGAAGAAATGAATTATTCACTTGAATTCTACACATTGGCTAGAACTTTTAAAAATATTGGTCTTGCAAATTTTATATGCCCCAGTACAGGGGAATTCCAGGGCCAAGAAGTAGGAGTGGGTGGGTAGGGGAACAGGGCAGGGGGGAGTGTATAGGGGACTTTCGGGATAGCATTTGAAATGTAAATGAAGAAAATATCTAATAAAAATTTGAAAAATCCAAAATGTATATCATATATATATATATATATATATATATATATATATATGTTTTCTTGTCTTATCTTATTTGAAGTCTTAAATCAACACCTTTAATCCCTAAATTGAAAAAAGATGCTATAATAGTTTAATGCACTATTTTCTATCCTCATATGAATGGAGCATGAATGATGTCTCCCAGCTATGTCAGATTTATTTTGGATAACCTATTCTTAAGAAAGTTGAATATAATCTGTGGAAAAGAATTATTTTCCCCACAATTAGTCTATTTTCCCCTATGTTTATTCCATACTGATATCTAACTTTTAAACAATAAGAACTTTATGCAGTAAGATTTCTTGTTTAAACATATATTCTTTATGTAATTAATGTAAATCACATATATTTTCATAATAACATGTTTAATAAGTTAGGCATATGAATTACCATTTGAAAAATTGTTCAAAAATGTAAATGCTTATAAATCTATTTTGTAATATTTTATCTGTTTTTCTAACTTGGAACCATTGCTGTTTGTCTATCTGACTACTGAATCAGCAGTTTCACCAAAGGTATATTGAATTTGCTTGGAATTGTGGGAATAATTCAAGATTTAGAAC
The DNA here is from genome assembly GCF_900095145.1 of Mus pahari. Taxonomy (NCBI): domain Eukaryota; kingdom Metazoa; phylum Chordata; class Mammalia; order Rodentia; family Muridae; genus Mus; species Mus pahari. The sequence goes on from NC_034602.1 coordinate 49,013,139, forward strand.
TGAAATGAGAACAAAGTCAAAAGGAACATATATACATATGTATATACATATATATATATATATATATATATATATACATATATATATACATATATATATATATATATATATATATATATATATATATATGTGTGTGTGTGTGTGTTTGTGTTTATATGAAAGTGTATGTATGTCTATACATATACATACACACACATGCACATATATTTGTATATATACATGCACACACATATATATATATATATGCATATAGGTAAGTACACATGCCTACACATATATATTTTAGTATATATGCACATAAAATGTATTTCTATATGTATCTATATATGTATATACAGATATATATGTATTGATTCATATATATACATTTATGTACATATGAATATACATATACATGCACATTCACACATATATACAATACATGCATATATGTAGCCAAATGAAAAAATATATACATGTGTGTACATATATGCATATATGTACATATATGTACATGTGATATATGTACATATACATATACATATATGTATACATATACATGTTTGGCTACTTTCACAGTGATACACCACTTTTACCCTAGCACATCTTGCAGACAGGACTGATTTTTAGATCCTAAGTTTTGTGTATAGATTGGTGTTTACTTACCTCCAGTGCAATCCTTGCCTGATTACAGAAGATGGCCAGTTCAGTCTCCATAAACCTCATTAGTTTTTATTTATTTATTTATTTATTTATTTATTTAGATATTTTCTTTATTTACATTTCAAATGCTATCCCAAAAGTTCCCTAAACACTCCCCCCGCCCTGCTTCCCTACCCACCCATTCCCACTTCTTGGCCCTGGCATTCCCCTCTACTGGGACATATAAAGTTTGCAAGACCAAGGGGCTTCTCTTCCCATGATGGCCAACTAGGCGATCTTCTGCTACATATGTAGCTAGAGACATGAGCTCTGGAGGTACTGCTTAGTTCATATTGTTGTTCCATATATAGGGTTGCAGAATTCTCAACTGAGGAATACCGAATGGCTGAGAAACACCTGAAAAAATGTTCAACATCTTTAATCATCAGGAAAATGAACATCAAAACAACCTTGAGTTTCCATCTCACACCAGTCAGAATGGCTAAGATCAAAAATTCAGGTGACAGCAGATGCCAGCGAGGATGTGGAGAAAGAGGAACACTACTCCATTGCTAGTGGGATTGCAAGCTAGTACAACCATTCTCAAAATCAGTCTGGTGGTTCCTCAGAAAATTGGACATAGTACTACCGGAAGATCCAGCAATACCTCTCCTAGGTATATACCCAGAAGAGTTTCCGACTATTAATAAGGGCACATGCTCCACTATGTTCATAGCAGCCTTATTTATAATAGCCAGAAGCTGGAAAGAACCCAGATGTCCCTCAATAGAAGGAATGGATACAGAAAATGTGGTACATTTACACAATGGAGTACTATTCAGCTATTAAAAACAATGAATTTATGAAATTCTTGGGCAAATGGATGTATCTGGAGGATATCATCCTTAGTGAGGTAACCCAATCACATAAACCCCTTTAATAGGAGACTTCGGTAGGTTTACCCTAGTAGATTCCAGGAAGATTCCAAATCACCAGATATATACCTAGTGAAACCTTCCCCTCCCCCCAATTCTAGTTTTACCTGCCAGTACTGTCCATCTGATTCATACATAATTGATTTTTCTTGTTCCCTCCCCCCAGTGGTCTCCCAGTCCACTAGAGAAATCTATTTTACTTCCCTTTCCCAGTGAGAACTATGAGTTTCCCCTCTTCTACCTTCATTCTTCCTTGTTACTTAGCCTCTCTAGTTCTGTGAATTAAAGCATGATCGTCCTTTACAGTTAACATCAACTTATAGCTGAGTATGTTCACTATCTTTCTGGGTCTAGATTACCTCATTCAGGATGATTGTTTCTAGTTCTATCCACTAAGCTGTAATTTCTTGATGTTGTTTTTTAAGAGTTGAGTAATCATCCAGTGGATAAACATGCTGTATTTTCCGTATCCATTCTTCAGTTAAGAAGCATGTATATTTTCGAGTTGGGATAAAATCTTTACCAACAATGCATCCAGTAGATATATATTTGTATATATTTAATATATACAAAGAACTCAAGAAGTTAGACTCCAGAGAACCAAATAGTCCTATTAAAAACTGGGGTACAAAGCTAAACAAAGGATTCTCAACTGAGGAATACCAAATGGCTGAGAAGCACTTAAAGAAATGTTCAACAACCTTAGTCANCAGGAAAATGCAAATCAAAACAACCCTGAGATTTCACCTCATACTAGTCAGAACTGCTAAGATCAAAAACTCATGTGACAGCCGATGCATCTGAGGATGTGGAGAAAGAGGAACACTTCTTTGTTGTTGAAGGGATTGCAAGGTGGTACAAACACTCTGGAAATCAGTGTGGTAGTTCCTCATAAATTGGACATAGTACTACCTGAGGACCCAGCTATCCCACTCCTGGGCATATACCCAAAAGATGCTCCAACATATAACAATGACACATGCTCCACTGTTTTCACAGCAGCCTTATTTATAATAACAGGAGCTGGAAAGAACCTAGATATCCTTGAACACAGGAATGAATACAGAATATTTCAAATTTTCTAAAAAACTGTCTTACTGATTTTCAAAGTGGCTTTACAAGTTTGTAATACCACAGCAATATAGAAGTGCTGCTTTGCACTAAGTCCTCAACAGTGTGAGATTACACATGTGCTTTTTATCTTAACCAATCTGACAGTTGTAAGATTGATTCAAAGTAGTTTTGATTTGCATCTCCTATCTGTCTAAGAATGTTGATAATTTTGTTAAGCATTTCCCAGCCACTTGAGTTTTCTCTGTTGAGAATCCTCTGTTTAGATCTGTACCCCATTTTTAGTTTCATTATTTGGTTTGCTGATATCTAGTTTCTTGATTTTTTTGTTTTTTATATATTTTGGATATTTGACCTTTGTCTAATTTGGTGTTGATAAAAATCTCTTTCCATTCTGTACTCTGACATACTGTCCTATTGACAGTGTTGTTTGCCTTACATAAGTTTTAGTTATAGGTGGTTCAATGTATTAAATCAAAGGAGTTGGTAGAAGATGAAGAGAACTTCCATGCTTCTGCATCAGCTCCCATGCTCAGAAATCATTAGAATTAACATAGTAAAAATGGCCATTTTCCAAAAAGCAATGTAAATATTCAATACGATTTCTATCAAGATTACAACAGAATATTTTACAGACCTTGAGAGAACAATTCTCAACTTTATAAAAACAAAGACCCCAGGATAACAGAGGCAATTCAGTGTATTAATAGAAATTCTAGTGACATCTCCATTCATTATTTCAAGATGTACTATAGAGCTCTAGTTATTAAAAAACCACCATATTGGCATAAAAAGGCAGGTTTATTAATGGAATTGTAACAAAGACCCACATGAAAATACATGTATCTACTACATACATATAGAAACCTGATTTTTAAAAGAAGGCAGAAATATGTCATGAAAAAGAAAAAGCATATTAATACATTGTGGAAGACTAATGGGATGTTGGCATGTAGAAGAATGCAATAGGATCCATGCCTATTACCCTGCACAAAGCCGCATTCAAGTGGATCAAAGACCTAGAAATAAAACCAAATACATAGAAATTGATAGAAGACACACTTCAAATAGACTTGAACATATTGACACAGGACACAACTTCCTGAACAGAACACTGACAGTGCATGCATTAACATACAGTTAAGTTTTGCAATTAATTACTAGTTTTTTCCTGTTTGTTTTTTGTTTGTTTTTGTTTGTTTTTTGGTCCAGAAGAACTACTTTAACTTTTAACCATCTGATTACCTTTCAGAATGTCTACTAAGCTGTTTTATACCTAGTGAGAGTTTAACTAAACTGTTACAGGATAATATATTCAACAAATGATTGCTCAGTGTTTCACCTGAGATGTGAGATGCATTCCTTTACAAAGGAGTAGAATTTTCTGCCTTCCTATATCTCACTTTCTAGAAAGTGGGACAGATGCTTTAAAAAATGTTAAGCTTTTGTAGTAAATGATAAAGCCTTCTTAGATGATAGTACTTCTGTGTTAGGAAAGAGAAAGAATATCAAATGTGATTATTGACTATTGAGAGTATCTGAAAATATCAGAAACTGTACTAATAAACAGTGGTGTCTGAGCACTGGAAGTGAATTAGATAAGACCCCCAGATATAGAACTCAAAATAATGTTGTAAATTTGCCCAAAGACACAAACAATAGCTGATTAAAATGAATAAAGTAATTCATGATACAGAAAAAAAGTTTGAAGTTGGCTTAAATGAATTTATGTTAAGAAGTTCATGGATTCTTGGAAATCAAGAAAAAAACATGTTTTGAGTCTGGTGTCACCCAAAAGCTCACGTTTGAATATGTATTGCACAGGTGAAGGAAAGTACTGCTTTGGGAGGATATTGAACTTTCAAAAGGTTGACTCTGGCTACTCAGTCTAGAACCTTGGGAGCAGATATTGAAATGAAGCTGCTTGGCATTTACTGTGGAATGGCTTTCTGCTTCCTGTTCTGTGATTATTTTCCCAGAGGGTGCCACATACTTCTATCATGAAGACAGGCCTTCCCACTCATGAATTACTAGTATGTCATTAGACCAAGAGTTATCATCAATATTTCCACTTTTAAGCTATCTCTTTCAGGTATTTCAGAGTAATCATCCACAGTTTACTGATAGAATGTGCCTAACTTCTATAGTGAGTAAAGTCATTGAAGACTGGAAAGTTAATGTATGGACATATAAACAGTGTAATTAAAATACACACTTTAAAAGGGCAGGAGATAATGTAGGTTTGTGTTTCTGTGCTTAAAATTTACAAGGTCATATATTCAATCTCTATCACCACAAATAAGCATCAACTATAATAACATTATTTTAATCATTAAATTTCTTAAAATATCATTTTTAAATAACAAAGACAACAACAGCTGTTTTTTTAAAAAAATATACGTACATTGTCACCTCAAAATGTAAAGAAGTAACAGTTTTATAAATAGAGAATAACCTAAATGCACATATATAGAAATGATTATTCAGAATTTGAGGAGGCATGATATGTGACAAATGTTTCCTCTGGATTAAATATTCATTTATACTGTAGAAAAATCATACAGAAGCCTAAAATAGTTTACTGAATAATAATCTTGAACAGTATAAAATTAATAATATTTTAAAGTATGGTTTTCTCACAAGTATTTGACTTTCTGATTTATCTCTGAAATATCTACCTTGATTGCAATTAGAAGAAGATATTTTGTTAAATTTAGAATTATTTGTAGTTTTGGGAAAAAGTCAAAGTCCACTGATTAGATTGAAATAAAAAATGTACTTTACTATTTCAGATCAGGAAAATTCAACAGTTGACTAAAAGCTTTATGAACAGGTAAGTGAACCATGAAAAAATGTAAGGTTATCAGAGGGAAATTTGTTTTAGAAACACGGGTAGGGATAGGTCATATACTACCTGTTTTATTATTTTTATAAGACATTGTTAAAGAGGCTCCAAGGGAATATTGCCAATTTTTTTTCATAAAAATCTTGGCGTTGCACACACCATTTGGGTCACACACTACTTTTCCTCACACAGTGCCTTAAGTGTCTAATATTGTAGGCACTGTAGACATTTAGAATTGTAGCCATTCTAATTTTTAAGGTATGTTTCCCGATAAATAAGATGTTTTGGTGTGTTTGGTTGTTGTCTTTTGGAGGCCCATTCCTTTGTAAAGGGAAACCGAGAGGGAGTGTATCTATAGGAAAAGTGAGCTGGGAGGGGCTGGAAGGGGCTGGGAGGAGTAGAGGGAGGGGAAAAGGAGGTTGGGATATACTGTATGAGACATGAATTAATTTTTAATAAAAAGATGGTGATCTTCTTTTATATAATTGCCATGGGCACGTTCCTACTATTGAACCATGTTCTAGTTACTTTGTCTTGTTCAGTTCTTTTTATTCATTGGTGTATGGTCTTTACTTCCCAAACTCATAAAAGAAAAGCCTCAGATTGCCATTCTTCATTTTCGAATGCCCTGGATCCTTCTGCGATAAGTCATTCTGTTAACATTTCATGCCCATTTGAATGATAGAAGAAAACATCCATGTCTCAGAGTGCTTAACCTGTGAAACATTGATTTTTATTTCCTTGTAAAGTTCCATGGCTAAATTACATGATTCCAGAACTTTTTAACAGTGATGGATATCTTCAGTCAATTGCATCATCTCATTCCAATCTTAAAAGTAAGCTTTAAAAGGCATAATAGTCTCTGGAAATTTATCTAATCCCAATTTGCAGGTGCTCTGAACTTCTGTCACTCTGTTCTGAGTGCATCAATTTTCTGGATGCGATTTTTCTCACTCTAGGTCTTAAAATATTTTGTTATCCTCCGAATTGGATGTTCTTTGAAACATAATTGGTATGTTTACTGCCCAACTTTTCTTGAATGCCTTGTACCCTGTTCTGCAATAAGAGACTTCAGTATGGATATTGTAATCTATAACAGCATCCCATAGTTTTTCTTATTTATCTGATATGGTTTTGTTTCTTCTCTGTGGACATTCCTTCCCACTAGACCTGAAGCTCCAGAGAAGCAAAGATTGGCATTCTTATGTCATTACTGAGTGTCAGGAGGATGGCATGTTGCTTAAGTAATATACTGGTCTATAGCGCTTCTGTTTTCATTTTAGACTCTGTATTTTGCAAGAATACTATGGATGCCATGCAAAAAAATACAGCTTAGATAGTAAATAACTATCTTATATCAAAGGTAAATAAAGAAACATGTACAATAATGCTCTCTGCTCTGTTATAAGCTTTAAGCAAAATTATTACTATTTATCACTAGTTAGTATGAAAACATGAAGAAACACTTGATTGCAGCATTAATTTCACATACACATACAAAAAAAAAACATCCATCAATCACTATTGCATGAAAATAGCACAGAGACATCAAAGGAAAAAAAATATGGTATTCCTATAAAGCATATAAAGTTGAACCATTCCACTATAGTGTTTAGTTTTCCTTAAATTAAGTGTTGCCAGGAATCACTAAATACTCTAACAAACATTTTAACATTTTTGTTCTTAAACTATATTTTTAATTTAAAAGGAACTTAAAAATTCTGTTGTTGATACAAATTTAGGTATTTTGCTTTTTAAACTTTTAAGTACAGCAATCAATACACTTAAGTTTTTCTTTTTTAAATAAACAAGCAAATCTTAGAAAATAGCTCAGTAACTGTCATCAAGGAAAAGATGTGATTTAGGTCCCAAAACTGTGTGTGGGGTTGTGCACCTGCAACCCTAGGGTTAGAGAAATGGACACAGATAGATCCCTGAAACTCCATAGTGAGCTTATCTATCATAATGGGTAAACTACAGCTTCAGCAAGACTCTTTGATGATATAAGGAGCTAGATGACTCCAATGGAGTTATAATGACTTCAAGGTAGTCATCTGCTCAATATATAAATATCGGTAAAGATGCATGTGTACACCACATACACATGTAGATACACAAATGTAAAATCAGACATGTACACATAAATACGCACAAACAAGCAAATAAAAATTAATTTAGATGAACATACTATGAAATAATGACTATGAAATTATAGTTATTGTTTACATTTCATAAATGTAACTAGAAATACAGTCAGAAATATAAATATGCCTATAGGTACTTCTAGAGTCATGCAAACTATGTCTAAAATATTTTATTTTATCTTATTTCAGTATTAAGAAAGCTCCTTGGAATAAACAACTTCAAGTCACAGCTAGAAAACGGCCAATTTTAGGAATCAGAGTGGCAAGGTTACACTCACATGCACAAGTGTGAATAGGCTTTCAGACAGCTAAAATGTGCCATTTAGAAGGAATGTGTCTCATTTATCCATTGTTTAGAGTGATTGAAATACACTGCTCTCACCCAGCTCCTTGGCAAGTGTTTCAATTAAGTGGGCACAAAATTTATCCTAGTTCCGTGTTCTATTATTCTGCTCTGTAGTATATAATTGCATGTGACTTTGGACTTGTAAAGGCCTTTCATTGTAAGGAAAATAAAATAACACATCTCATTTAAGGTAATAACCATAACTTTTCTCAGTGGAAATTCTTGTTTGGTAAAAAGCCACTGATGCTGGCAGCACAGGGCTTTTATTTTCTTCAGTGTATTAGAAAATAAAGGAAAATGTCAGAAAATGGGCAAGAGATTCAAATAGACTTTTCTCAAAAGAAGACATACAAGCAGCTAACAGGTATATGAAAAAGGTCTCACCAACATTACTTGTCAGGGAAATGGCAAAGCAAAAAAGCACAAACAGATTCGGTCTCACCTCTAACCAAATAGCTCTTAACAAAATGACAAAGCAAAACAAGTGCAGGTCAGATGTGGAAAATGTGAAATCGATCCATAGTAGGTACAAATGAAAATTAGCATTTCTATTATTTCAAAAGTATTTATTTGTCTAGGGGGGAATATAATATAACGAAAATATATTCTACAGGTGAGTTAATAGCAAACTAAAAGTATCTAAAATTCATAGTTCCTCCTCAATGGGTAGAAAGAGGTTAGGTGTATATTCCTTTTATTCTACAATGTTGTTTTAGAAAATATAAAAACTATGTTAACAATATAATTATCCATGTATTTTTTATTGTGTTATTAATATTCTGACATTATTTTTATTTTCTAACAGCTAGGAACTATATTGAAAAGCAAAACATTTTTTAATGTTTCAAACCCAAAGATACATATATACATGCAGGTGCAGACACACATACATGCACACACACACTCAAACAGACACACATAAACACACACACACACACACACAAACACACAAATGGAAATCAAGTCATGGACTATTGTTTTAAGGAATAGATTTTATTAAAATAAGAGAATGATTTGTTGATATTCTGAATACTAGAAATCCAATATCCATGCCAATAGGCTGGATATAGAAATTTTATGAATCTGCTATTTTTCTGAATGTTTCTTAACCTGTATTAAAAATAAACGATTTTTCAATAAAAAAACTAAGTATTTTTCAAGCATCTGCTTTTGATTTGTATAACAATTTAAACTGAATATGTGCATCATATTATATGAGTGATGCCAGGGGCATAGCACTTCTTGCAGGTTTTTTCTTTATTAATTATGTTTTTCATATCCTTGTCATATTTCAGAGAATATAATGATTGTTAACAGCTATTTTTGTCTCAGAAACAATGTTTCAGTTTGGATTGTAACATTTTCAGTGGAAAAGTTGTTATTTTTTTAATCAATCTTTCCACTGAAAATGTTACAATCCAAACTGATTGTGATTAGCCCTAAGTCTACATTTAGGGAGTGACTCTGAATCTGAATCCTCATTTGACTATAGGGGACAGAAAATTGGACATAGTACTACTGGAAGATCCAGCAATACCTCTTCTGGGCATATATCCAGAAGATCTTTCAACTGGTAATAAGAACACATGCTCCACTATGTTCATAGCAGCCTTATTTATAAAAGCCAGAAGCTGGAAATTACACAGATGTCCCTCAACAGAGGAATGGATACAGAAAATGTGGTACATTTACACAGTGGAGTACTACTCAGCTATTAAAAACAATGAATTTATGAAATTCCTCAGCAAATGGATGGATCTAGAGGGTACCATCTTGCGTGAGGTAACCCAATCACAAAAGGACTCACATGATAAGCACTCACTGATAAGTGGATCTTAGCCCAGAAACATAGAATACCCAAGATACAATTTATAAAACACATGAAACTCAAGAAGAACGAAGACCAAAATGTGGACACTTCGCCCCTTCTTAGAATTGGGAACAAAACACCCATGGAAGGAGTTACAGAGACAAAGTTTGGAGCTGAGACAAAAGGAAGGACCATCCAGAAATTACCCCACCCAGGAGTCCATCCCATAATCAGCCACCAAACGTAGACACTATGGCATATGCCAGCAAGAATTTACTGAAAGGTCCCTGATATAGCTGTTTCTTGTGAGGCTATACCAGTGCCTGGCAAACACAGAAGTGGATGCTCACACTCAGCTATTGGATGGAACACAGGACCCCCAATAGATAAGATAGAGAAAGCACCCAAGGAGCTGAAGGGGTCTGCAATCCTATAGGTGGAACAACAATATGAACTTATCAGTACCCCCAAAGCTCGTGTCTCTAGCTGCATATGTAGCAGAAGATGGCCTAGTCAGCCATCATTGGGAAGAGAGGCCCCTTGGTCTTGCAAACTTTATATGCCTCAGTACAGGGGAACACCAGGGCCAAGAAGTGGGAGTGGGTGGGTAGGTGAGCAGTGGGAGAGGGTATAGGGGACTTTGAGGATAGCATTTGAATTGTAAATGAAGTAAATACCTAAAAAAAAGTAAAAATAAAAGAAGAAAATAGTCAAGATGTCGGAGATGGGCCAAGCTTCTCTACAAGTTGAAATGGATGAGTTATACATCGTATCTAAATATCTTGTTTAATGATAGGATTAATTATAGTTGCTATGAAGATGTGGTTTCCACAGAAGTACAAGTTAGTCTACTTCTATATGTGCTTATAAGCTTCCAGTCTACAGAATAGGAAGGGGAAAAAATTTGAATGGAACAGCATTTCTGTCAATTAACATAGTGTTGGATCAATACTCTTCAATAACAGGAAGCATTGCCATGAAATTTGAATATTCTTATGGGATCTCTGTAAGTTCTTTATAAGTCTCTGTGAATCAAAGCCATAGTGTTTTCTGTGTGACCTGTGGTAGGTTTCCACATTGTTCTTAAGTATCAATTTGGCTTTGGAAACCGCTGTTTCACAGCAGAAATTGAAAGCGACCATCATAGTTATGTTGAGAAAAGTAATAATTTGCAATTCAGGGGAAGCTTAGACTTGAAAAAAACAGACTGACTTTCTCATAAGGTTTTAATTCAGATATCATTACCGAGGAGAATAGAGTACATGTTGCAAGAGAATTTAACAGCTTTCTCGCTGAGCACTGCATTCAAGTATTCCAGCAAATTGAAGCCATCATTATTCTATCAAAACAAACATGCATTGAGTAATTATAAAGCTCCAGACAGCATCTTGAGCTCCTTTGCATAGTATAAACTTGCTTTCTTTGAACTTTCAAAGCTGTTTTCTTCTTTAGGGCCTTTTGTGCTTCTGTCTGAGGACTAACTTTTACTCTGGTTAAATGATGGAAAATGAGTTAGATTCACATTTTTTATGAAAAAAAAAATTTCAACAAAAGAAAAATAGGAAAAATAAAATGATATACAGTATTATAATAGGTCAAAATATGAATATAATCTAATAATGAAGCAAATAAATATATAAATTAAATTTTATTAATATATATTTTATATAATAAGCTTCTAAAATACTTTTCTTATTGGGTCAGACATTCTTATTAATAGTTTTTATTACTTTGTTTGCAAATTTTAAGTTTTAATGAAGAAAACAATTTCTTTTTAAAAATGTGAACATTTCTACTAAGATAATTATTACTTGAAATCACACACACATTCACACACACACACACACACACACACACACACACACACACTAATACACACACTCCTCACAAATAGATTGCTAGAAGTCAGTATTCAATGTAACTCATCAACTAACAGAATTTTTTATCCAAAAATGTTCTAAATTTTTCCCATATCATTATTCTTTGTTTTACCAACAATATCTAAGAATACTTTGTGTGCCATATACTCAAGATTGTTGTCTTTTGTTTCTTTGAATTTGTATGTACTGACTGGAGTTTAGGACAAAAACCTCAATTGAATTTTCAGAAACAAAGTCATTTTTAAGTGGGCACTTAGAGACTATATTGAATATTTTAAAAACATCTGACAAAAAACTAATAAATTCCAAATGTGGGAAGAAGACAAAACTTGTGATCACATTACCACTAGACTGTATTTAGGTCTTTCTTGCACAAGCCATCTCCACGTAGAATCTGTTTTCACAGTGAGAGAAATACATTTCCTGCCAAATGAAAGATCAAGATGATCTCACTCATTACATTTGAGGGTCAAACTTCTCTCTATATATGGATAGAACTTATATTTTTCAATCTCCCTAAAAATTCAAAAAAAAAACCAATTTACATAATTTTTCTCAGATAATTGTCTAATCATGGCTCTCCTTCTCAAGAGCTGGAGTTTTCCTGGTTTCCCCTCTGCAAACCCACTATCTCATCCCCCTTAACCTGCTTCTATGAGGGTGCTCCCCCATCCACCTACTCACTGCTTCCACACTGCCCTAGTATTCCTCTACATTGAGGCATCAAACCTTCACAGGACCAAGGGCCTCCCCTCCCACTGATGCAAGATAAGGCCCCTTCAGCTCATTTAGACCTTCCCCTAAATCCTCCATTGGGGTCCCTGTGATCACTCAGATGTTTGGCTGTAAGCATCAGCTTCTTTATTGGTCAGGGTCTGGCAGAGCCTCTCAGAACACAGCTGTATCAGGCTCCTGTCAGCAAGCACTTCTTGGCATCTCCAATAGTGTCTAGGTTTGGTGTCTTCATGTGGGATGGATCCCTAGGTGGAGCAATCTCTGGATGGCCTTTACTTCAGTCTTTTCTCTACTCTTTGTCCCTATATTTGCTTTAGACAGGAGCACTTCTGGGTTAAAATTTTAGATGGTTGTGTGTCCCCATCCCACAACAGGGGGGACCATGCCTTACCTCTGGATATGGTCTCAACAGGTTCTCCCTCCCCATTGTGGGGTTTTTCAGGTAATTTACTCCCCATTGGGTCCTGAAAACCTCTTGATTTTCTAGCATCTGGGACTTTCTGGTTGCAACCCTCAGTTCCCCACTCCCTTTTGCTACACTCTATTCAATTTCCAGACCCTCTGTACATATCCTCCATGTCCTCCCATACCTGATTCCCCCCCCCCTCTTTTTCCCTCTCCTTTCTCCCTTTCTACCAAGCCCTCCCACCCTCTACTTCCCTGGATTATTTTGTCCCCTATTCTAAAAGCTTTTTTTTTTTCCTATATCTAAATTACCTAGAGATTAGCAGTCTTCAAACTGTAGGTCTCAATGCCTATGGGGGATGCTTATACTGCGTATCAGATATTTATATTCTGATCCAAAAGAGTAGCAAGAGAACAGTAATGAAGTGGCCACTAAGTAAATTTTTAGTTGGGAGTCATGACAATATGAGGACCTAGATGGAAGGGTCATAGCATTACGAGGGTTGAACAATATATCAGTATTGATGTCCTTTATTGTTGTTTTTGAGCCTTGATTATATTTTCAAATTGTACTTTTCACAATGCTATGTATGGTAGAATATAGAAGTGCATCAATAATTTCATAGAAAAACTTACTGCTAGCAAAACAATCCCATTAAACCAAAAGATACATTTCAGCTTTTGGAAAATGCTAACACTGCCAGCTAGACCTTCTTGTAAAATTGGAAACAGACTGGTTATAGACATAAAAGCCTGTGATACTGTGTCAGCACTTTCTAAATCTGTATTATACTTTTGTTCCAAGTGTAATCAAGGCCAGTCCTATAACAGAAAACACATCACAGAAACCTACAAAAATACCTTATGGATTTATTGATGACGATTTGTCCATGCCCTTTACAGTACAAAGAATCTCTTAGGAAGCAAAATGAATAGCTCTGTCATTGGTTAAATATCATATCTTTCAAACTACACATTTAAAATACATTTTTGTCAAAAATATAGATGGGATAGCAGCTGTATATTTATGTAATAATTTATGTATTGATTTCATTGTCATGTAGAATAAAACAAGATTTTATCAATTATTCACTTTGTGCAAACTACTCTAAAAAAAAAAAAAGAAAACCAACTTCTTGCCTACTCAGGGATACCTTATAATGCATAGGTAATCAAAAGTCATGCCAAAGAGTTTGAAATTAAGATAGATATAGTCAAGTAAGTAGTTCTGTTAAGCTAAATTACATTGTGATAACAAACCAAACTAAATTTTGTTGGGATGCCCAAACACAAAGCACAAACACACACACACACACACACACACACACACACACACACACACACANAGAGAGAGAGAGAGAGAGAGAGAGAGAGAGAGAGAGAGAGAGAGAGAGTCTTCATGTCACTTGAAAGCAGGCAGGAGATTTTTTCCATGTTTTATATCAGAAAATTGGGACATAATGACAACTATTATTTCTGAGTAATAGTGGCCTACAATTAGAGGAAGACTTTAGAATCCTGGCATGTAAAGGAGATGACATGAGCCTCCTAGTTCAATATTGCTCTAAACATCACCAGGACCCTATGACAGGAGCAGACCAAAATTTTATCATTAGTATTTCTAGCCAAAGTAGGGTTGATAACAAATATAATAACACAATTCTAAATTTACTAGAGAGAGGAACATTTGGGTTGACCTTCAAAAGTGAACAACTATATTAGTATTGTGCAGATTAAAATAATACTTGTACCCAGAGGATAAATACAAATATAGACACATTTTGTACTTGTGTTTAAGGACCTTTGGATATGTCTTTCAAAATGATAAGTGGAGTATGTTCTCTTAGTTAATATATTATTGCTCTGAAAAGACAACAAGATCAAGGGGAATCTTTGAAATGAACAATCTTCATTAGAGATTTATTTATAGTTTAACAGACTTAGTCCATGACCATCATGGCAGGAAGCAGACACACATGGGGAAGAAGCAATAGCAGAGGGCTTTACGAAATAATCTTCAGGCAGCAGGATGAGAAAAATAGAGACCATGGACTCAGATTTTCAAAAGTTTAAAGCCCATACCCAGTGATACACCTCCACCAAGATCACACCGACTCAAAAAAGGCCATACCTAATAATCCTTTTCAAACAGCTCAAGTAATTAAAGATGAAGAATTCAAACATATGAACCTGTTTTAACCAATTTCATTCAAACCACCACATATTCGTATGACCAAAGAAAACAGTACTATGAAGTAGCTAAGTACAGCAAGAAATTTTATTCAATTTGAATTCGTCCTTTAAAATTTGTATCTCTTTGATCTTCTTCTGTTGTCTAATTGCTCTGGCTAGGACTTCAAGTACTATATTGAATAGGTAGGGAGAGAGTGTGTAGCCTTGTCTAGACCCTGATTTTAGTGGGATTGCTTCAAGTTTATCTCCATTTAGTTTGATGCTGGCTACTGGTTTGCTGTGTATTGTTTTTATTATGTGTAGGATCAGGTCTTGAATTCCTGATCTTTTCAAGACTTTTATCATGAAGGAGTATTGGATTTTGTCAAATGCTTTCTCAGCATCTAATGAGATGATCATGCGTTTTTTTTCTTTGAGTTTATTTATACAGATGAATAAATTGATGGATTTCCACATATTGAACCATCACAGCATCCCTGGGAAGCAGCTTACTTGATCATGATGGATGATCATTTTGATGTGTTCTTGGATTCAGTTTGTAAGAATTTTATTGAGTATTTTTGCATTGATATTCATAAGGGAAATTGGTCTGAAGTTCTCTTTCATTGTTGGATCTTTGTGTGGTTCAGGTATCAGAGTAACAGTAGCTTTATAGAATGAACTGGGTAGAGTACCTTATGTTTCTATTTTGCAGAATAGTTTGAAGAGTATAGGTATTAGGTCTTCTTTGAAGTCCTGATAGAAATTAGGGAAATGTCATACTTCACAATAGTTACATATAAAACAAAATACCTTGGTGTGTGTCTAACCAAAGAAGTGAAAGTTCTGTATGACAAAAATTCAAGTCTCTGAAGAAAGAAATGGAAGAAGATCTCATAATATGGAAAGATCTCCCATGCTCATGGATTTGCAGAATATAGTAAAAATGTCTATCTTACTGAAAGTAATCTACAAATGCAATCCCCATCAAGATTCCAACTCAAATCTTCACAGAGTTAGAGAGAGCAGTATGCAAATTCACCTGGAATAACAAAAAACCTGGATATCAAAAAAACTATTCTCAACAATAAAAGAACTTCTGGGGGAATCAACATCCCTGACCTCAAGCTGTACTACAGAGCAATTGTGATAAAAACTGCATAGTATTGGTACAGGGACAGGCAGGAATATCAATGGAATAGAATTGAAGACACAGAAATAAACCCTCACACCTATGGTCACATTATCTTTGACAAAGGAGCTAAAGACATCCAGTGGGAAAAAAGACAGCATTTTCAACAAATGGTGCTGGCTCAACTGGCAATTAGCATGTAGAAGAATTCAAATCAATCAATTTGTATCTCCTTGTACAAAACTCAAGTCCAAGTAGATCAAGGACCTCCAGATAAAATCAGATACATTGAAACTAGTAGAAAAGAAAGTTGCTATGGCTGTGGCTATGGCTATGGCTGTGGATGTGGCTATGGTGGCTATGGTGGCTATGGTGGCTATGGATATGGCTGCTGCCACCCACTGTGTTGTAGAAGATACTGGTCCTATGGCTTCTACTGAGGACATTATGCAGATACCAAGTCTTTATAACAGGAAGGGCTTCCAAGTGTTTTCACACCAGAAACTCAAACATGTCTTCAAAAATTCTAACTTTAGAAAAATATTTTTAAAATATAATTGAAATTCAACACAGTCATCTAATTCCTCATCTGACTTTGGATCATGATCATGTTTTATATTACCTTCGTCATACTCTGTAAGATGATTTTACTTTTTAATCTCAACCCATGATTTAAAAGTGTATATCATCAAATAACTAAATAAATAAACTCCATAAAAAAAAAAAAGACGTAGAAGGCAAAAAGAAAAGAAAAGAAAAGAAAAGAAAAGAAAAGAAAAGAAAAGAAAAGAAAAGAAAAGAAAAGAAAAGAAAGTGGGAAAAAGCCTCAAGCACATGGGTACAGGGGAATATTTCCTAACAGAGCACCAGTTGCTTGTGTTCTGAGATGAAGAATTGACAAATGGGGCCTCATAAAATTGCAAAGCTTCTGTAAGGCAAAGGACAATAATTTTCAATAAGGTCAATTTTCAATAAGACAAAAAGGCAACCAACAGATTGTGAAAAGCTACATCCTACATCCAAAACAAGGCTAATATCTAATATGTACAAAGAACACAAGAAGTTAGACTACAGAAAACCAAATAAACCTATTAAAAATGGGGTGCAGAGCCAAACAAAGAATGCTCAACTGAGAAGCACCTAAAATATGTTCAAAGTCCTTAATCATCAGAAAAATGTAAATTAAAACAACCCTGAGATTCCACCTCACACCAGTCAGAATGGCTAAGAACAAAATCTCAGGTAACAACAGATGCTGGGGAGAATGTAGAGAAAGAACACTGCTCCATTTTTGGTGGGATTGCAAGCTGGTACAACCACTCTGGAAATAAATTTGGCTGTTCCTCAGAAAATTGAAAATAGTACATAGTACTACCTGAAGACCCAGCAATACCACTTCAAGGCATATACCAAAAAGATGCTCCAACAGGTAATAGGACACATGCTCCACTATGATCATAGCAGCCTTATTTATAATAGCCAGAAGCTGTAAAGAACCCAGATGTCCCTCAACAGAGGAATGGATACAGAGAATGTGGTACATTTATACAATGGAGTACTACTTAGCTATTAAAAACAATTAATTCATGGAATTCTTAGTCAAATGGACAGAACTAGAAAATATCATCCTGAGTGAGGTAACCCAATCACAAAAGAACACACATGGTATGCACTCACTAATAAGTGGATATTAGCCAGAAACTTATAATACCAAAGATATAATTTGCAAAACACATGAAACTCAAGAAGATGGAAGATCAAAGTGTAGATACTTCAGTCCTTTTTAGAATAGGTGTACTTGCTAGCCTTGTGTCAAATTGACACAGCTGAAGTTATCACAGAGAAAGGGGCTTCAGTTGGGGAAATGCCCCCATGAGATCCAGCTGTGGGGCATTTTCTCAATTAGTGATCAAGGGGGAGAGGCCCCTTGTGGGTGGGACCATCTCTGGGTTGGTAGTTTTGGATTCTATAAGAGAGTAGGCTGAGCAAGCCAGGGGAAGCAAGCCAGCAAAGAAGATCCCTCCATGGCTTCTGCATCAGCTCCTGCTTCCTGACCTGTTTGAGTTCCAGTCCTGCATCCTTTGGTGATCAACAGCAGTACGGAAATGTAAGCTGAATAAACCCTTTCCTCCCCAACTTGCTTCTTGGTCATGATATTTGTGCAGGAATAGAAACCCTGATTAAGACAATAGGGAATAAATTACTCATGGATAGAGTTAGAGACAATATGTGCAGTAAAGACTGAAGGTATGACCATCCAGAGACTACCCTACCTGGTGATCCATCCCATATACAGTCACCCAAACCAGACACTATTGTGCATGTCAACCAGTGTTTGGGGACAGAAGTCAGTTATAGCTGTCTCCTGAGAGGCTATACCAGGGCCTGACAAATACATAGGTGGATGCTCTCAGCCAACCATTGGACTGAGCATAGGGTCCCCATTTAAGGAGTTAGAGAATGTACTCAAAGTGCTGAAGGGGTTTGCAGCCTTATAGGAGGAACAACAATATGATCTAACCAGTACCTCCAGAGCTCCCATTGACTAAACCACCAACCAAAGATTACACATGGTGGACTCACAGCTCCAGCTACATATGTTGCAAAGGACAGCCTTGTCAGGCATCAATAGGAAGAGAGGCCCTTGGTCCTGTGAAGGCTCTATGCCCCAGTGTAGAGGAATGCTGGACCAGGAAGTGGGAGTGGGTGGGTTTGTGAGTAGGGGTAGGGAGAAAGGGATAGTGGGTTTTTGGAGGGGAAACCAGAAAAGAGGATAACATTTGAAACGTAAATACAGAATATATTTAATTAATAAGAAGAATTATAGCTTTGGTAATGTAATACTGTATTCGTTGTTCAGCTAGCACAGAATGTTGTGGATTGGTGAATTTCTTGTAAGTAAAGCAGCAAAGTATTTAAGCAGATGCAATCCTTATACCTTGGCTTCTTGCTTCTATTATGATTTACAAGAATAACCCACTTTGTGAAATTTCCTCATTTTGAAATGTTGGCATCATATTTACTATTTTTCACTTATGGACCATGAAGTATAAACACTTTAACATCATCAAAAGGAATCGCATGGGAGAAAAAGACCATGACACTGCTGCATGATTAATGGAGGTTTACTCATGAGCTCTTTCTATGTGTATGTGCAAGTGTGCAAGTGTGTGTTTGTGTGTGTGTATGTGTGTTTGTGTAAATAGGATATTTAAATAAATTTCTAGGGAGTGAATACACAGATAAAGTAGAAACTAGTTGGTTTGGTTTGGTTTGGTTTGGTTTGGTTTGGTTTGGTTTGGTTTGGTTTGGTTTGTCTGAGAGCTAGAAACCTTTCTGTAACACTCTTCTATAACTTTTGGGAAGTGTCTATGAAACACACACACACACATACATGCAAGGTTAGGAAGATAGAGAGATACAGAGCCAGAGACAGAGAGATGAAAGGGGGACATACAACAATAAAAATATTCAAGAGTTTTTTAAAATATACCTACCAAAATTAACTCAAGAACATTCCATAGACTCTAATTAGGTAATCACTGATACAGAGTTTAAATATATATAAAACAAATTGGTATTCTATTCTGTAAATGTAACTATAGTACAAAATTGATCTGCGTATTGCTATTTAATATTTAAATTTAATTCTCCACAAATTTAATATTAATATTATAAAAGGTAAATATACATTTTTTAGAAAGTGGTCCTATGAGACATTCTTGGCCTTAACAGCAGCATGAATAATGGCACAGACATTTCTAATTTAGGTTAAAGCTCTGGCCTTTTGCTTGAGCAATCTGTCAGCTAGCTCATCTAACTTCACCTGATTATTTTGCCCAACACAGCCAGATGGCTAGCTCTATACCTTTTTGTGCTCTGCTCCAGTCTATCTGTTCCCTCTATGTCTACTCTCTGAATCTTCTACATCTGCTTTTTTCTTCTCAATCATTTTCTCCACTTCCTGATTCAGCTATGGGTTGTCAGATCTTTAGTGCAACCAATAAATAGAGTCAACCCCTGATACATTTTTAGATTGACTTTAGGCAGGTAAACTTACCTCTCTGTTGATGCAGAATTAACCATCGAAATACAGAGACACACCTTCACCCAGTGTGAAGAAAAGCTTACTACAACAAAACAGAAAAAGATATCACTACCCTTAATCTCATTTTTCCAGAATAGAAAATATTCCTATTTCTATGAAATAATATTATCAGATGCTGAGTTGGTAACTTCTTGGCAGGAACAGAACTAGTGTTTATCATGGCATGCACCTATGCAGTGCATGTTACCTGGTTAATATGTAGCATTATGGCTCATTAGTTGAGTGTATTTATTGGAGACACACCTGCAAGGGGATAAGGGAGGATCTATGACATTTTGTAGATTCTGAGATTAAGCAAAGAAAGAAAGATGGTATAATAGTGTTGTTATCTGATGCTCCATAGGATGGACAAACACTCGGCTTCTCTCTAGCAAGATATATCCTCAAAACCTGCTTATCCCCAATCTATCTGTAAAAGAGGGATGCAGTCATTTGTTCACTGTACATGGATGAAGGCAAACAATAAAATCTAATTGGGGGAAAATGAATAAAGAGAAAAAGGGACCTTGACAGGCATATCAATCTATTTCTAGCTTTATCCACTGAGTTTCTAAAACATTAGAAACAGTGAATTTTTTGTACACATTTGTTGTGGATAGTATAGACTAGGGTCAGAGTTACAATGTTTGTGCTTTATTTCAAATGACAATTTGCTCAATCATTTGATAGATCCATGCCGTCGCAGCAGATTTCAGACACCTGAGCCACTTGAGAAGCACTCTGAGCCTTAGAATTTACTCAGAGGTATTTGCTGACCTTTCCTTTTCTATTCTTCTCGCTTCCTTCGATTCTCTGCATAGACTCTCCGCGCCTCAGTGCCCATTATTGGGAAATGTGTTCGGATTCCACAGCAGTTGCTTTTTGGGTTCTTTTTCCAGTTCTTAAAAGACTTTATATAACACACTGTTAACCTCCCCTATCCAGGGATCCATCCCATATACAACCTCCAAACCCAGATACTATTGCATATGCCAGCAAGATTTGCTGACAGGACCCTGATATAGCTCTCTCTTGTGAGGCTATGCCAGTGCCTGGCAAATACAGAAGTGGATGCTCACAGTCATCTATTGGATGGAACACAGGGCCCCCAATGGAGGAGCTAGAGAAAGTAACCAAGGAGTTAAATGGATCTGCAATCCTATAGGAGGATCAACAATATGAACTAACCAGTAACCCCCAGAATTGTGTCTCTAGTTGCATATGTAGCAGAGGATGGCTTATTCGGCCATCAGTGGGAGGAGAGGTCCTTGGTCTTGCAAAGATCATATGCCCAGTACAGGGGAATGCCAGGACCAAGAGGTGGGAGTGGGTGGGTTGGGGAACAGGGTGGGGGGATTGTATAGGGGACTTTCGCGATAGCATATGAAGTGTAAATGAAGAAAATATCTAATTAAAAAACAGCAAAAAAATTGATACCTTTGCAATTTACATGTATTGTATTCTTGTTTTATGACCCATCACTCTTTAAAAATTTCAGGTAAATAAAACATATGTTTCAATATTCATTGAAAGGTAATAGCAATTAGGACAGAATAATAAACAAGGGAAGCTGCATATATCCCTTCATCTTTTACATCTTGAATGTTCCCCAGACATATAAGCTGTGGATTTGGTCACAAATCAATGGGCACTAATGAAAGGTGGAATAATCATAAAGAGTGAAACCTATTTAGAGAATGTTAGGGAATTATTAATGTTCCTTTGAAGTGTGTATTGACATGCTTCCCCTCTCCTGAATTTCTTTGTCATATACTAAGAAGTAACTATTTTGTTATATGAACAGAAAGGTGACTATAATATCATCGTTGAAAACAAGATGGAAAATTAAAAAAAAAAACAGGAAAAAGAATATTTATATGTCCAAAATGAAAAATAAAGAATTAATAAGGTGTTAGGCAAATTCACAGATAACACTGTGATAGAGGGATGTAGTTAAGAATCCCATCGCCCTGTGGCATACAGTTTTTCAACAATCATGTTCTCCCATAGACAGACAAGAATACATAGAGTCATAAATTCAGGAACCCAGCCTCATGATTGTTAAGACAGCTTTGAACAAACTTCTACTCCTAATCAATTCTTGTAACTCTGTCCACATTTTCATCTTATTTCTTACTATGTTATTTCTGTTCTCCTTGGGTGGTAGAAGACAGATCATTAATTATGTGGACATTTATCTACCAGCGGAGCTCCTCTGAGGAAATTATGATTTACCATCTCAAAAGCCTAAAATATGGCTTGAGTATACCTTCCAGGTATGCACAGGTTTAAATATAAGCCCTATTTCAAGATGTTAAGAGAGTTAAACCTTTTTAAAGCAATGATATGGAGAGTCTTTTTATGAGGGGATATGTGTGACCAAGCACTATTTGTTGTTGTGTCCCTCTGATTGAACAGAGAGAGAAGGATACATGTATATATGTATGCATCCTATCAACAATCACAGACCCTAGACTACACCAGAAGACTGTGACACTTTATCTTGGCATTCAAGAGCTGGGTGAACCAACAAAATATTGCATAGATTGAAACTAACTCATTCTGTTGCTTTGCATTTCATCAACTGAAAATGGACTAATAGAGTCATGAAGATGCAAGTTGTGAATTATTTGTAAATATTTTAATTTGAACTATCCATCAGTTTAATCAGCAGAACAGTTAAGGTCTAAAATATTTATAGGTCTTTATCACAGTCTATATAGTGAGAGGATTTTTTTTTCTTGTCCTGCATTTTTAAAGTAAGCAATGCAGACATCTGCATTTTACATATAGTGTAAAACAGATGCATGCTTAAAGGCAACTAGGTATTATCAATGCATGTAGACAAATATGTCCTAAGAATAAACAGTGTTAGATTGGTATAGTATACTCAACCAAAAAGAATTCCAACAGGGCATGATATCTGGAATGTTTTATCTTAACTTTTTGAGAATGAGCAATTACTGGAATTAAACTCATTTACCGAAATCATGAACATATCATTTTTATATGTTGAGAATGATATTCTGGGACAAATAAATTAATTGAATATGTTATTTTTAGAGGCAAGGAAATAAAGGAGAGTATCCTGTCTTAGTTTCCTTATTATATTAGTCTCAAACTCTTCTGTGTATTCATTTATTATGATCAATCTACTTACATTTTTACAAACTGAATTTATTTTCCAAATTCCCAGTCAGATTATATTAGCTCTAATACTGAACAGTAATAGTGATGTGTTAAAATCATGTACATATTTCCCAATGAGGAGATATTTCTCTCAGCCTTAGTGGTAACTGTTAGTGTTATAGTTGTACTTCACAAAATCCGAGGAAGAGCCTGACAGCCAAAGCTTTCATTAGGAATACACTGATGTTAATAATATAATTTTTTCACTATCAAACCCCTAATTCCTATTCACAATTACTTGCCTGAATGAGCTAAGCTTCGTCATCAATTTTTAGAGTGCAACAGAAGATATAATGAGCATGTTAGCCTTTTAAGCAATAAATTAGCACATGTTAACAAATTTAACTCCAGAACACTAGTCTCTCCATAAGTAGGGATGTATTTTTATCAGTAAACTCATTTACCAGTCTTGAAGGCAAATAAAAACAAAACAAAACAAAAAAAAACAAAAAACAAATACAAGTCTAAAATTCATATATTAGCAATAATTTTTTTTTCAAGAATATCAAGAAAGCACACTTTCATCACAGAAAATTTTAAAGAACTTGAGAAAGGATATAATTTGTCCATCAGTTTGAGGACAGCACTAGAAAGTAATATATGAACTGACGTTATTTATCTCATCTTTACGTCATTAATGTCTTCAAGAGATACTTTTGTCATCTGGCTTTAAATAATAGTTAAATCATGACAAGTTTGACAGATATATTATCCTATATTTATTCTCCTAAAACAAAGTAAAATTTCTTTTCTTTTTTTATAGTACATTGTGAGGAGCGGGTTTGGCTGTGGCCCCAAGATGGCTCCCAGAACTGCAGCCAAGTCTAAAAGCTAACAACTGACTTCCTCATATCCCTCAAGATAGCCACGTCCATTAAACTGCATTGCACAGATGCACCATGACAAAAGATCAGATGATGTGACCAATGTAGTCCTGTGCCAATGAACTGTGCCTACGTGGAATAGGGTGATGGGGAGTGGACTAGAGGGTATAAAAGAGGATGGCCAAGAGAGGTCGGGGGATCTTTTTACTGCACATAGTTATGTTCCTGAATAAANTGCTTTGAGAAGGACATCGGTTTTGTTGCTTCTTTTCTGCTGGTTGGAGACAGTAGCAACAAACGGTGGCCCGTATGGGGAAGTGATGAGTCCAGAACTCTCAACAGTCAGGGTAGCCGGCTGGAAAGCTCCCAGGTAAGTGGGGCAATTCAAGTTCTCCGTGAGAGACTATTAAGTTCTCGGTTAGAGACTATTAAGTTCTCGGATTAAGGACTATTGAGGTCCTCAGAGTGAGACAATTAAAGTTAAGAGCAAATTATAAAACTTGGGAGTTGTGGTTTTTCAGTTTGTGTACACTCACCCCCAAATTGTAGCCATTCAAATCATGTGCATTGCACGTTGGATAAGCCAGGGAAATTATTAACAAATAAGTATTTTGTGTATATTTAGTGATTGTTTTGTATTGAGAGAAAAGCTTTGAGGTGTGATTAAATCGTAAACTCTAATTCTATTTGGGAGAAACAGGAAAAAAAGGTGCACTTAATCTCTAGCTAAACCAGCATACTTTTCAACTTTTACCCTTAAATTATAATTTCAAGATATTTAGACACACTGTATCTTGTGTTTGTGTACCCCCTCCCCAATAATATGGTTTATTCTTTAATGCCTTTTAATTTGGATATAATAGCCTTCACTTTAGATTTTGGTTGCTATCTTGCCAAAATAAGTGTTACTGTTTTTCAAGCTTGATCCCCTTCCCCAATTCTTATTTAAAGAGAAAGTTAAACTCATACTTCTGAGTCAGAGCCTGTATTTTGGCGCAATAGTTGGGATAGTTTTTATAAAAGTTTTTGAATTGTATTNTGAATCTTTTAATTTAATTTCAGATAGTCAGTATGTGGTTAATTCGTTAGCAGCGCTGGAAGTGGTGGGGAAGGTGAATTTTCAATCCACTATAGGGGATTTGTTAAATAAATTGCAATCNTNAATTTTAAATAGAAGTTCTCCATTTTTTGTCCAACACATTCGAGCTCATACAGGTTTTCCTGGCCCTTTAGCAGAGGGTAATGATTTGGTTGATAAATCTGCCAGAGATGCTTCTGCCTTTTTGATTCAAACACCTGTAGAACTGGCTCGTGAATTTCATTCACAGTTTCATGTGAATTCCAAAACACTTTCTTCTCGATTTCATATTACTAGAGCAGAGGCAAGGGATATTGTTATGGCTTGCAAAGCCTCTGCTCCCTATTGCCTCAGGTGAGTGTGGGAGTAAACCCTTGCAGTCTGCTTCCCTTCCACATTTGGCAAATGGATGTGACTCATTTTTCAGAATTTGGTAAACTGCAATTTGTTCATGTTTCTGTAGATACAGCCTCTGGGGTGTTGTTTGCCTCCCTGCATACAGGTGAAAATGCACGCCATGTCATTGCCCATTGCTTTGAGGCATGGGGTGAATGGGGTCAGCCCAGAGAGCTTAAGACTGATAATGGACCTGCTTATACTTTAGCTTCTTTTGTTTCCATTTGTAAAATGATGGGTGT
The DNA here is from genome assembly GCF_900095145.1 of Mus pahari. Taxonomy (NCBI): domain Eukaryota; kingdom Metazoa; phylum Chordata; class Mammalia; order Rodentia; family Muridae; genus Mus; species Mus pahari. The sequence goes on from NC_034602.1 coordinate 49,039,051, forward strand.
CCGCTTGGTGCATGGTATACCCTATGATCCTCAGGGCCAGGGCATCATTGAAAGAGCCCATCGCACACTGAAAGAGTGTCTAATAAAACAGAAAGGGGGGAATAGCCTCTGGTGCTACTCCTAGGGAGAGATTAGCAGTTGCTCTCTTTACCTTGAATTTTTTGAATAAAGATAAAAATGATTTGACTGCTGTAGAACGGTTTGCCAATCCCAAGGTATCCTATAAAGGCACAGTCATGTGGAAGGATGTTCTGAGTGGACAATGGCATGGGTCCGATCCTGTGTTGATCTGGGCAAGAGGGTCTGTTTGTGTGTTTCCACAGGATCATTGCCAGCCACTGTGGGTTCCGGAGTGATTGACGAGGTTAGTTCAAGATGGAAGAAGGTGCCCTGATGAAGCTGCTCCTGGGGGTGATGATGCTACCTGCAGTGATGACTGAAGATCTACAATGGGGAATCATGTCAGCATTTCCCAAACCACTGCCGTTGACCCATTCAGCTCAAGTTTTTTCTCACCTTTTTACTTCTTTTTTTTTTTCTTTTTTATTTATTTATTTATTATTATTTTCTTTATTTACATTTCAAATGCTATCCCGAAAGTTCCCTATACCCCACCCCAACCCCTGCTCCCCTAACCACCTACTCCCACTACTTGGCCCTGGCCTTCCCCTGTGCTGGGTCATATAAAGTTTATAAGACCAAGGGGCCTCTCTTCCCAGTGATGACTGATTAGGCCATCTTCTGCTACATATGCAGCTAGAGACTCTAGCTCAGGGGGTACTGGTTAGTTCACATTGTTGTTGCATCTACAGGGTTGCAGCCCCCTATAACTCCTTGGGTACTTTCTCTAGCTCCTCCATTGGGGGCCCTGTGTTCCATCCAATAAATGACTGTGAGCATCCACTTCTGTGTTTGCGAGCCACTGGCATAACCTCACAAGAGGCCGACCGGAGGACCCAGCAATACCTCTTCTGGGCATAAACCCAGAAGATCTTTCAACTGGTAATAAGGACACATGCTCCACTATCTTCATAGCAG
>NC_034602.1:49040918-49091097 GCF_900095145.1 Mus pahari
TGCAGGCCCTTTTGGTTATGACCTTGTTTAGACTCAAAAGGTCAATTCCACTTGGGTGGATGTTTCCATGGCTGAAGGACTTGCAAATTGGATTGCCACTGCTATGTCCTAAAGGAATGGGCCAGTATTGGTGGATTGGCACTGTGCTGCGTGCTCATCAGTGTCCTAGCCTTTTGGTGCATCTGCTGCATGCAACATCGCTATCGCAGGGCTTAAGCTCTGTTCATACAAGCCTTTGCAGCTTTGGAGATGGGACAATCTCCTCAAGTGTGGCTTGGCATGCTAGAGAAGTAGTCAATGATGGGTAAGACTCCCTGGGCATGTTACCAACCTAAGACAAGGATCAGACCACTGCTGTCTGTCTCCTGGTGAGGGGTAAGGAGCATTGTTGCAGGGGGCAACCTAAGACAGGCATTCTCTCTGCCAAATTAAAGAATAAGAGGGAGATGTGAGGAGTGGGTTTGGCTGTGGCCCCAAGATGGCGCTCGGGACTGCACCCAAGTCTAACAGCTAATAACTGACTTCCTCATATCCCTCAAGATAGCCACGTCCATTAAACTGCACTGCACAGATGCACCACGACGAAAGATCAGATGCTGTGACAAATGTAGTCCTGTGCCAATGAACTGTGCCTACATGGAATAGGGTGATGGGGAGTGGACTAGAGGGTATAAAAGGGGATGGCCAAGAGAGGTCAGGGGATCTTTTTACTGCACATAGTTATGTTCCTGAATAAACTGCTTTGAGAAGGACATCAGTTTTGTTGCTTCTTTTCTGCTGGTTGGAGATGGTAGCGACAGTACATGATTTAATATTTTCAACTACTGATATTCAACAAACAGAATAATTATTTTAAGATATATTTTATTGTTCTGTTTCCCTTTTCACTTCTGATTTTATTAATATGGATATTGTCTCTGTGCCCTCTGGTCAGTCTGGCTAAAAGTTTGTCTTTTAACATATGTTTACAAACAGAAAAATGTTTCAACATGTAAAGCATACTATAAGGTATTTGGTGTTAGCATTATTACAATATTAATATTTCTTATAGATTTTCTCATATTGAAATTATACAAACTACCCCAAACCTAAAAATAAATATGTGCAAATATAATATTTCATTTACTGTTTATGAATAAATAGCTTAATCATATTATTGAACTAGGACTGAAGAAATCTGCTGAGTTTGGTTATATTAAGAATTCATGCAAGTATTTAATGTAAGGATCATTCTTCTTGATAGAGAGAGATGATGATTCTCAGCATGTCCTTCTGGTAGACAACAACAACTGCAAAAGGTTCAGCCATTCAGGCTTCTTTTATGATCCTGCTTGCTGATATGGATCAGCCAAGAACCATTCCCAAATTAATATTGAGGGGTTTGGAAAGATAGCTACATTCTTCTCATGGAAAAAGTCTGAATGTCTGGTATATGCTATTACAAATGAATGCTTTTCACAAATTTTACTTTGAAGGTCCATTAAAATGAAAAACTTATGTATAAACTATCACATGAGGATGAGGAATTTGATGCAAGGATGCATGAATTACTATTCTCTGCAGTCCTGACTTTAACACAGGGCATACAATCTATTGAGCTTTCTGTTAGGTTTGCTACATAATCTGAGCCATGGTATAAACAATTTTCATACAATTGAAAATCACACATACAATTAATTTAATTTAATTGAAAACCTGTAGTAAAAATGACTCCAAAAATGTTTTTTTCATGGGTATCTTTTATACTGTTAATATTCTTAAAAGGTGCTGCATTAATTATGTTATCAAATTTTATTTGCATTATTGAGGTATACATGAAATGAAAATTGGCTTTGATTCTAGTTGTCATATTGCATTAATTATAATCAAGACTTGAACTCCTAGAGTCATTTTTAAAACCTCTGGGCTCATTAGTTGAGTATATAGTCTAAATTAGAGGATTAATTTGACATTTTATTTATTTAGTTTTTTTCTTGGGTTTTTTGCTTGTTTTTATTTTTTGTTTGTTTGTGTTTCTTTTTCTTTTTTTTCTTTTTTTAAATTTTTTACAAGGGTTCATTATATATTTTTGACTGTCCTGGAGCTCATTAAGTAGACCAGTCTATGCTCCAACTAATAGAGATCTACCTGCATTCTGCTGCTTGAGTCCTAAGATTAAAGGAATACTATACATAAACAACTTGGTAATTTAAAATTACTGCTAAGAAGACAATGAGTTGAAGACAGATATTTTTATCTCATTTTGGAATTTTAGAAAAGCAAACTTTGATATTTCATCCAATAGTATATCATGAGCAGTGGGGAATTGCAGGCTGGTATCCAGTTGAGCTGAGGTCTGAACCCTGGTCATAATTCACCCTCATGACAAGCTCCTGGAACTCTGGCCCCTGCCTAAGGTACCACCTCCCACAGTCCCCACAAGAGAAGCATGGTCAGTGGTCAGGTAAGCAATGGCCCAAGCTTCTGACCTTCAGGCTAAACTCTTCCCCAGTTACCTAGCAACAGTGAAGACCATAAATAGAGGTGTTCAGCCCCACCACACTCTCTTACTCTTACCCTCCTACTCTCACTCCTTTGTCTTCTCTCTCTTCTCTCTCCTCTTCCCTTTCTCTTTGTCTTCTTCTTTCCTCTCCTCTCTCTCTCTCTCTCTCTCTCTCTCTCTCTCTCTCTCTCTCTCTCTCTTTCTCTCCCTCACTCCCTCCCTTCTCTCTTTCTCCCTACATTTCTATAATAAAGCTCTTAAACCATAGAGTCTCTGCTCTGCTTCATCTAGGCCCTCTGTGCACTCTGCTCATTGTTGGGAACTTCTACCCTCTTCCCTCTTCCCTCTTCCTACAACTCTGGTGGCTTTAACAAAGTAGCTTGGGGGAGGCTGTTCCCGTTGGGGCTGCCCCTTCTCTACTCTCTGCCACGTGGGTCAGAGGCAATGCCCACCTGGGCCTAGTGGAAAGCGCCTGGCAGTCTCCCCATGCCTGACTGTCCAGAGAATAGAGAAACTCTGGCAGGGCATTGGGCATCTTTTTCCTCACAACTTCCCGTGCCACCTCTGGGATCCCATTTATTTTATTTTGTTCCCAATAATGAGTACTTTTTATTTCTTAACTGAGTTACAAAGTAGGATCCCACTTTTGCTGAGATTACAGTGATATGATTGCTATTGCATTGACAGTGTAAACTGATTTGGTATAAATTATCATTTTCACACTATCAATTCAACCAGGCCATGACTATGGGAGGTCCTTAAAATTTCTAATGTCTTTTTTTCTTCTTCTTCATTTTTAATCTTTAATTAATTAATTATTTAATTTACACTTCAGATTTTATTCCCCGCCTTTGGTCCACATCCCATACCTCCTCCCCACACCCCTTTCTCCACGAGGATGCCCCCACCTCCCCATACCCCACCCAACCAGACCTCTAAGATCCCTGAGGCCTCCAGTCTTTTGACGGTTAGATGCATCTTCTCTGACTACACCCAGACCTGGTCTTACAAAGTTTAAAGTTTCCACTGTAAATAGCCTTCATTTTCTTGGTTAGGTTTCTTCCTAGAAATTTTATTTCCCCTAGAGGATAGTGTTAACCTGCAACATCTCTTTATCTGTTTTTGTTGCTGGCCTATAGAAAAACTATTCATTTGTGTGTGGTAAATATATATATATATATATATATATATATATATATATCACAGAGAAATGTGTTTATCAATTCCAGAAGTTTTCTGATAGAATTATTGTAATCCTTCATGTAGTATACATGTCTGTTATCAGATAGTTTGACTTCTTTTCCTATGTGTACCTATTTCCATTACCTTCTCTTCTTGCCCCAGCTAGTGTTTGAAGCCTAATATTTAAAAGTAACATGAGTAGGTACTTGTCTCATTCTTAAAGTCTGTAAAATTGCTTCAAGTATTTCTTCATGTAGAATGATATTGTCTGTGGGTTTCTTAAGCTTATCTTGTATTTTGTTTATGTATGTTCCTTCTAGGAACATCATCAAGGATTTGTATCATATATGCATGTTGAATTTTTTTAAAGTCTTTTTCTACATCTATTAAAATGATCCTGTGACTTTTACCTTTCATTCTTTTCTGTGGTTTATTGCATTTATTGACTTATGCAAGTTGAACCACCCCTGTGTTTCAGGGAAAATGTCAACATGATCATGATGGATAATTTTTTAAAGTATTTCAGTATTGTGTTTGCAAGTATTTCACTGAGTATTTGGGGGGGGGGGTCTATGTTCATTGATGACATCGGTCTTAGTTTTCTTATTTTTGTTTTGTCTTAATCTAGTTTGGATATTAGAATAACATTGACTTCATAGAAAAAAATTGGAGCAGTCCTTCCTTCCTTCCTTCCTTCCTTCCTTCCTTCCTTCCTTCCTTCCTTCCTTCCTTCCTCCCTCTGTCCCTCCATCCCCCTTTCTTTCTTTCTTTCTTTCTTTCTTTCTTTCTTTCTTTCTTTCTTTCTTTCTTTCTTCCTTCCTTCCTTCCTTCTTCCCTCCCTTCCTTCCTCCCTCTTTCTTTTTTTCTTTCTTTCTTTCTTTCTTTCTTTCTTTCTTTCTTTCTTTCTTCCTTCCTTCCTTCCTTCCTTCCTTCCTTCCTTTCTTCCTTCTTTCCCCCCTCTTTCTTTCTTTCTTTCTTTCTTTCTTTCTTTCTTTCTTTCTTTCTTTCTTCCTTCCTTCCTTCCTTCCTTCCTTCCTTCCTTCCTTATCACTTAAGAAGCATTGACTAGAGATCCTCTTTGAATTTCTTATAGAATTCTGCTGAGAAACTATCAGAACCTGTACTTTCTTTATTCAGAAGACTTTTCATTGCTATTTCAATTTGATTGTTATGGGTTTATTAGAATAATTTTGGTAGCTTGTCTCAATGTAGAAATTTGACCATTTTATTTAAGTTTTATGGGTTAATGGAGTACTTGTTTTTAAAGTATTCACTTATGTAGTATGGCTTTCTTCAGAGTTTAGTGTAATGTTTCAATGCTCAATTTTGATTTTGTTACTCTAGGTCCTCTCTTTATTTGCTGTTGTTAGTTGGGCAAAGGGTCTTTAAATCTTGTTTATCTTCTAAAAACCAAATATGCAAACATACACCAAGTCTTAGATTGATTTAAGAAAACTCTTTGTTTTATTTTCCTTGTTTCTATTTCATTGATTTATGCTGTAACTTTTATTATTTCTTGACAAAATCCTAGATTGAAATTGGTTTGTTCTTTTTTTTTTCCTTCTAAATTTTTGGGTTGCATCATTATTTAAACCTATATAATCCCTAACTGCTCCCTCAAAACTTGTTATAATACTCACAGATAGGTGCTCCTTACCCTTCATCAAGGAATCTTCTCTTTTAAAGAGATGATGACCATTACAGAAAAATACCAGCAATCAAATTGCCAAGTTGTAGACTCTAATCCAAATGGATACATCTACTTTGTAATTCTGTTATAAATGTTTAATTGAATATGCACATAATATTCAGAGTCACTGTGGGAGTGTGTGCAAGAAAGATTAAAAAAAATTAAATGATAAAGCGTTTGCAATAAGATGTCTCCTATGAATGTCAAAAGTTACAAAATGGTACTTCAACAACATAAAATGTGCTAATATGGAAGGAGGACATTCATGAGACATTAACTCTAAACAATGAACTACACACAACTAAGGAATGCTTAGATTATTATGATGTTTACTGCTAAATCTATAGAACTTCCTTTCACTGTTGCAACTTTAGAAAAATTATTAGATATTCTTATTTTCTTATAATTATTAATTATTTATCTATTATCCTCCAAATAAACATACTGAACCAAATTAAATGTACAGTTCAAGAACTCTATTAAGGTATTTGATAAAACTACTTATGTTACCAAATCAATAAGAATGTATTTTCAAAAAAGTTCCTTTTCATTTTTCTTTGGAATTCACTTTTAGTTTCTCAGATTGCTTTAGTTATGATTAGTTTTTGCAAATATTTTTCCCATCTGGATTATGAACACACTGCGGATCAACAATTGTATAATTTGAATTGTGGAAATATTTGTACAACGGGTGAAATGTATACTACTGTGGTTTGGGATAAGTAATCAGCTGTGTAATAAAAATAATAATAAATGAGATATGCAAATGGAAACTTCAATAAATTTCCCAGATGGTTTGTGTGATCTATTCAATTTGCTTATTTTGTCTGCATTATTATCCTATACAATTATAGCTCTGAAAGGATAATTCTGAAAAGTTTTCACACTTTTTAGAGAAACCTAATACAATTTTCCAAATCACTGAAATATACTATTTGCATTTTAATGTATTTTAGAATGATGAGATTGTTAGTTTAACTATATCTCAGTTTTTATTGTTCATTAGTTAAATCTTAAGTATATAGCATTAATTACCTTTTAAAATCAAAAGTACTATATTATTGTTACAAGTATTTTTTTAATCTAAAAGTAAACATTAACATAAAACCCAGTGCCCACACACTGAATTTTTATAAAGGCTCATATCCTTTTAATAACTCTGTAGAAATGTTTGTAAGTTATTTAATATTTTTGTGTGTGTCAGCTGTCTTCCATATAAAATGATCATATGTGTTTTTGATAGTTGCTAGTAAAGGGAAGATTAATAGTTCATTATAAAGATTTTAATTTTAAGTGTTTATGATACATCACACTAAGTTCCCCTTAGAAGTCACCATCACAGTCTTTAGAAAAAGAACATACACACATGACAAAATAATTACATACAAGTTTTAAGATTTCTATTTTTAAACAGAATTATAAATTACTAGTAATATATGTGATTTTTGAAATATTATTAGAAAATATTACCAACTGGAGGACACATACTTGTTCTAGATTTTTAATTAAATATGAGAGAAAGATAACTTTAATAAGGTCACACTTTTATTAGACACCTTTATCTGAAATCAAATGCAATGTGCTGGTTGTTGTCCTGTGTTGAGACAAGGTATTAAAAAAAAAAGTTACTGAACCAAAATGAAGGAGGCATGAGAAAAAAAAAATAGTTGAAAACATATTATCTTACACCTTGTCTTAGTCAGGGTTTTTATTCCTGCACAAAACATCATGATCAAGAAGCAAGTCGGGGAGGAAAGGGTTTACTCAGCTTACCCTTTCATGTTGCTGTTCATCACCAAAGGAAGTCAGTACTGAAAGTCAAGCAGGTCAGGAAGCAAGAGTGGATGCAGAGGCCATGGAGAGAAGTTACTGGCTTGCATCCCTTGGCTTGCTCGGCTTGCTTTCTTATAGAACCAAGACTACCAGCTCAGGGATGACACCACCACCACTGGGCTAGGCTCTCAATCCTTGATCATTAATTGAGAAAATGCCTTACATCTGGATCTCATTGCGGCGTTTCTTCAATGAAGTTTCCTTTCTCTGTGAAACTTCAGCTTACGTCAAGTTTACACACAAACCCAGCCATTTGAAAACCATTTGAAAAGAGTTTTAAGGTATTTACAAGGCTTTCCAATTGTGGCATTGAAGTAGATCACCAAAGAAAATACTTGTAGTCAAATATGCAATACCTTCATTGGAGATCCATATCAGAGAGGACTTAGAGACCCCAAAGCAATACAGACTTTTGTTGTTCCTCTTGGTTACTCATTACAGCTAGATAGTAAGAACCTATTGCAGAGAACTTCCCTCATTTTACATGTAAATAAGTAAGACAAGGTGTAAGAAAGCTGAAAATGCCCACAAGATTTAATAGTTATGAATGGGACTGTGCAGACTCTGGTGGAAAATGTATTTACAAAGCTGGGAATTCTATAGATTTACAACACCAACCTGGCAAGTAAGTTGTACCCGATAGAAAATAGAAGCACTACAGTGATGGGGTAGCCAATCATTCTCTGGTTGCATTTTAGGCCTGTTAAACACAAGAGAATCCATACCTCCTTATCAAAGACCCATGACTGAAGCAGTATTAGGTCATAGGGACAAGAACAAAATTGCTGGTTAGCTAAATGAATTATCATAACATCAAAGCATCATTTAAGTATTTATGTTTATTCCCATAGGCATAGGATTTATACCTCCTCCTCCTTGTTAACAGGAGCATGGAGATGCATGGCTGCAAAGATAGAGAGAATACAGCATCAACCCTAATGAAAACATTTATATCACCATTTTAATGCTCATAAAGCATTGAATCTTGGCATAATTAATTGCAAATGCCTACAGTCACTGGACCCACCTGAGTAGGGCACTCAGTGATATATAGAAGGGAAAAGATTCATAGGCATCTACAAACTAAAGGGAGTAACCCTAGCTAGTATGTAACTCAATCCAATCTTTTGTTTACAAACTAACCTGTTACATCTGATTAACAGACTTATAAGAGACTCATTTATTACCAGGCTTCCACGCCACACATCTTTATTCTCAAGTTTAGAAGGTTAAGAATTTCTATAAGTCATGGGATGAAGAAAATATTAAAACTACCCATGGTTCTTCCTCCATGTGACATCTTTTCTTTAAAACTTGTATATTAAATTATATTTTATGATTAATTATAAACTTCACAAGAGATTACTGTATGAGTTCATCAGAAAACTACCCTTGAAGAGGAGACTGTATAGTCTGGGAAACTGTAATTCCTTATCTCCAAGAAAAAAAACATTTTTCATTTAAGGAAATCTTACTACATCAAAAAAATAGGCAGTTTAAATTTGGAAAAGGATTAAGAAAAAAATAAAATAACTAATGTGAAAATTCAAATATGTTATGTTTTAATATAAGTCCCTGGATAGAATCAAGTACCTAACAATGATATATAATGTTTTAAACTAGTTGTCAACCTAAATTAGCAAAAACATTTTTATAAATTTAATTAGATTTGCACAGGTCAAACAGTACTAATGGTTCTGCCATCATAAACATTTATATGTAAACCATTAGTTCCATCTGGATGTATGAGTAAGACACAAAGTGGAATGCAGTGAGAGAAGGTTAACTTAACTACATGGTGATATAACAGAAAAAAAAACAAAAACATGACATTTTCAGATGAAAAATACATCTTATGTCACTTTATAAATAATTCAAATATATTTCTATTAGTGTGAAACTTTCATTTTTAACAAATCCCTTTCAGATATTCGAGAATGTGTTGACTATGATTTATACAGACATTAAAAATATATAGCTAAAACATCTTTGTTAAATAATGATACAGCAATAAAGCTATTAAAGAGACCGAGAAAGAAAATAACTTAAAAGAAACGGAAAACAAGCTTTGAGATGAATAAGAGGTAAGAAAGTTAAATACACACAGGAAATAGAAATATGTTTAGCATTTACTTTGGCAGTAATTAAATCTGTCTAATTGGACTTAAAAACTAATGTTCAAGAGAAAATTCAAGACTGGTACTAAAAACCTAGCCAACTATTCAGAGCTAATGAAGTCATGAATTTTGAAGGAGAACCTATAAATCACCATTTTAGCAAACCAACATAATCCCTAATTACCTTTTAAACATTTGTCTTTGTGCCTACAGATAGGTGTAGACCCCACCTCTCATCAAAGAAATCTGTCTTTGTAGCAGATATATCATTACAAAAAACATATACATTCATAATACAGATTTGTGGAACCAGGTCTGAGCAAGCGTACCAATAAAACAACTCCTATACTGAAATCTCAGAAGGTAGAAAGGTTGTAATAGCCAGAAGTTCAAGAAGTTGTCTTTCAGATTGTTTCTCTTAGTAATATCAGCAGCAATACCTGTAAAGGCTCAGCAAAATGACTCCCTACACGTGAGCTGAACTAGAACAACAGACAATGTAGACAGAGGAAGGCACACAGAGCTTCAACTCTGTGCAAAGTGCTGACAGCAGGAGTAGACTTCCCAGGAAAACCAACAAACCAATGAGTTATCCAATACCAATAGTCTGTCTTGAAAACACACAAGTAACATTATGCATACTTAAGGATATATATATATATATATATATATATATATATATATATATATGATAAGAGGGGCCATGAATTTGAAAGAGAGCAATGAGAGATAAATGGGAATGTTTGGAAGGGAAATTTTTATAAGGTTAAGGAGAAGACGAGAAATGTGTGACATGATAGATGAAACTCCTTCCCTACCCCAATGTGGCTTCAATATTGCTATTCCTTCATGCAATACTTGTGTTTCCAAAAAGAAATCATATTCCATGTGAACTTGAGATTATTCCAGTCACTTACAATGTTAGAAGTGGGAATACAATTAAATCTGTAACAAAACATTCTAGCAAACACATAAAAATTAGACATATCATATATATAAAAAACTTTTTGATTATATAACATACTTACATCATTTTCAAACACCTCATACATCCCACTCCTTGTTAACCTTGTTAATACTTATGAAAACCTATTTATCTTGAATTGTAATCCCATGGTAAGGTTTCTGTGTTAGTGTACTGTGGAGCTTCCAAATAAATAGCTGTGATTCAGTATGAACTTTTGTGGACACTTGGGTAACAAAAATGGTGAGGCATCTTTCTGCAGTGAAGATATATTTAATAAGCTCATTTATTGATTTTATACATTAAAATCTTATATGTTTTCTGCTTTCTAAAACAGAAGTATTTCCTAACATTGTTCAACCAAAATATATGCGTGAGTATTTTCCTTCCTAGAAATAAAAAAGATTATTTATCAATCACAATTATAAGAATATCTTATATAATACATATCAGATAATTATACATATATCATTTGTATGTGCAGAAATTTGTATTATATTATAAAACTTTCATAATAAAGGATTGGGTATTTTATATACATGTATGTGAACATCATACATTGTTTTGCTTAGAAACTATTTCACATTTTACCCACAATTTATTTTATATTAAGGAATTGTCAAGCTTAGTGCGTTTTTGGAATGCATTAAATATAACCAAAGTTAACAGGCAAAGACATTCCCACACTCCAAACAAAGTGCCCTGGAACCACACAATTGGGAGCCACAGAATATAGTGATATCCATCAGTGTCTGCAAATACACTGGGCAAGTTAATAACACATATATAGCTCTGGTAATTTAGAGAAGATCAAACTTCTTTTAGAAACGTTGAGAATATTTTCTTATACATAGCCCATGTGCTGAAAGTTAGCAATGACAGGATAGTCAAGAACAGAGATTCAATCTTCTATTCTGAGACTCTTGTTTCTTTTTTGATGTAGCAAAGGTAGACAATTCTGAAAATGCATGCATATAAAATATGTTACACTTGTTATTAGAAAAGAAGATAAAAGAGGCCAGCAAAAGTCCTCTATTCCTTTTTTTTTTTTTTTTTTTGCTTATTAGGAAAAGACATTTATCTAGAAAGTTTCTTCAGAATGTTTTGCTTCTAAGCCTGACAATTTTAGGTAAATTTCCAAATGTAAAGGTGTCCTTCATCCTTCTCCTCTCTCTCCCTCTCCACCTCCCTCCATCTCTTTCTGTCTCTCTATCTTTGTTTCTCTCTGTCTCTGTCTCTGTCTGTCTCTGTCTGTCTCTGTCTCTCTATCTTTGTTTCTCTCTGTCTCTGTCTGTGTGTGTGTGTGTGTGTGTGTGTGTGTGTGTGTGTGTGTGTATCTGTGTTTATGTCTCTCTCTGTGTCTGGCTCTCTGTGTATCTCTCTGTGTCTCTCCCTTACTCCCTCCCCTCTTCCCTTCCTCTATGAATGTATGCATACATGTTTATAAGTGTGTGTGTGTGTGTGTGTGTGTGTGTGGTTGTATGTATGTGTGGATGTGTGTGGTTTTAGTAACAATACTTGTATTTGTGTGCTCATTAAACATTCATAATAAGCAATGCACAAAATTAATAGTAAGTATCTCTTAGCTGATGATGATCAAAAAATGGGGTATCACCTCATGTATTCAACAGAATACTATTTACCTAGCAAGAAGAAGAAAAGTCCCTTTTGTTTTTAATCAATCTGCAGGAAACAAAAGATCATAATTTCAAATGATATAAGCCAAATGCAAAATGTAAATCTTGAATAGTTTTATTAATATTCAGAATCTAAATGATGCAAAATTCATAGAAGTAGGGAACATAATATCAGTCACCAAGTTCATGTAAAATGAGAGCACTAGAGAAAAGAGAGGGATTAGTTAATCGGTACAAAACCTCAGCAAGATAGCAAGAATAGGTTCTGCCGCCTTGTATATGGATATAGTCAATAAGATGCTACTACATATCTTAAAACAGCAATGAGATATAAATTTAAATATCATAACAGATATAAACCTTTTAATACAAGATATGCTTAAATATCTTGATAATTAATACATAATACTATATTTATAAGAATATTATATTGTACCCTATAGATATTTATAAGTATAGAACAAAGTGGCCAGTAGAAGGGTAAATTTTCTCTCTTATTAACTTGGAAACAATGTTATTCTGCTATAAAATATTACATTATCTGGTATTTGTGTTGGTTTTTTAAGCTTCATACCAGTAGTGCTCTAGGTTCTCAGCTTTTCTCCCTTGGAAGATAATTAAAACTACAGTTCTTCACACTCAAGACTGAACTAAAAGTTTAGTTTTCCAGCATGCAGACATAAGATGGTAGAACTTCTTAGACTCCACTGGCCAATTACTTTATCTATCTGTTTGTCTGTGTATCTGTCTATCTATCTTTCTTCTGTGCATGTAGTATTCATCCATCCTTCTCTCTGCTTTTCCCACTCTAGATAATCCTGAATGGCAGATGGTAAATTCATATTCAGTGAGTAGAACTTATAACTAGATACTCCCTGCTTTTTTTCTCCTTATAATCAGGCAATAATGTTCTGATTCAGTATGTCCTGATGTTAGAAATACTGTTAGAATCCCCTCAGTTCTGTATCCACCAGGTGATGAAAATCACTCCACACATGTCTGCTACAGATGAGAATAGTAAGGCTGTTCTCAACTCATCTCTGAATTGACTTTCCTAATTATCTATTTTTGAAACAAAATATCTGCCAAAGAACTTCTGTATGCTGTTACTAACAGGAAACAATTTTAATCTGGTTTAGTTCTATATATCTTTCTTCAATTATGCCCAATTGGTACATATTTTTGGCACTCTCCCACTATTTGGTATCCTCAAATATTAACTCTGACTATTATCTCCACTACCCACAATGTTTCCTGAAATCAAAGCATACTATTCTATCCTATGAACCTTCTTAAAATTTCATCAGGATGGGATAACTTGCTTTTAAATATTCCCACAGTGAGATTAACTGTAACTATTAATGAGCATAAAAATTCATGGCTAGAGTGCTGGTGAGATAGCTCAGTAATTAAGAGCACTGACTTCCAAAGATCATGAGTTCAAATCCCAGCAACCACATGGTGGCTCACAAAAATTTGTAATGAGAAACAAACAAACAAACAAACAAACAAACCTATGGGCTGGAGCAAGCAGGAGAGGGAAGGGGCAAAATATTAATGGCTAGAAATCTTTCAGGTTCAATTGATTAAAAATATTTTTCTATAATAAAATTTTAATAAGAATTTCCCTGATGATTAAGGATGTTGAATATTTTTCAAGTGCTTCTCAGCCCTTCTATATTCCTCAGTTAGAATTCTTTGTTTAGCTATGCACCCCACTATTTAATGGAGTTATTTGAATTTCTGGAGTCCAGCTTTTTGAGCTCTTCGTAAATATTGGATATTAGTCTCCTATCAGATTTAGGATTGGTAAAAATCCTTTCCCAATCTGTTGGTGGCCTTTTTGTATTGGCAGTATCTTTTGCCTTACAGAAGCTTTGAAATTTTTTAAACTTATTTTATTAGATATTTTCTTCTTTTGCATTTCAAATGCTATCCTGAATGTCTCCTATACCCTCCCCCCATCCTGTTCCCCTTTGCAATTTTATGAGATCCCATTTGTCGATTCTTGATCTTACCACACAAGCCACTGCTGTTCTGTTCAGGAATTTTTCCCCTGTGCCCATATCTTCGAGGATTTTCCCCACTTTCTCCTCTATCAATTTCAGTGTCTCTGGTTTTTATGTGGAGGTCTTTGATCCACTTAGACTTGAGCTTTATACAAGGAGGTAAGAATGTATCAATTTGCATGCTTCTACATGATGAACACCAGTTGTGCCAGCACCACTTGTTGAAAAGGCTGTCTTTTTTCCACTGGATGGTTTTAGCTCCCTTGTCAAAGATCAAGTCACCATAGGTGTATGGGTTCATTTCTGAGTCTTCAATTCTATTCCATTGATCTACCTGTCTGTTGCTGTACCAGTACCATGCAGTTTTTATCAAAATTTCTCTGTAGCACAGCTTGAGGTCAGGCATGGTGATTCTCCCAGAGGTTCTTTTATTGTTGAGAATAGTTTTTGCTATCCTCCACCTCACACCAGTCAGAATGGCTGAGATCAAAAATTCAGGTGACAGCAGATGCTGGCAAGGATGTGGAGAAAGAGTAACACTCCTCCATTGTTGGTGGGATTGCAAGCTTGTACAGCCACTCTGGAAATCAGTCTGGTGGTTCCTCAGAAAAATTGGACATAGTACTACCAGAAGATCCAGCAATTCCTCTCCTGGTCATATACCCAGAAGTTGTTCCAACTAGTAATAGGGACACATGCTCCACTATGTTCATAGCAGTCTTATTTATAATAGCCAGAAGCTAGAAAGAACCAGATGTTCCTCAACAGAGGAATGGATACAGAAAATGTGGTATATTTACACAATAGAGTACTACTCAGCTATTGAAAACAATGAATTTATGAAATTCTTGGGCCAATGGATGTATCTGGAGGATATCATCCTGTGTGAGGTAACCCAGTAACAAAAGAACTTGCTTGATATGCCCTCACTGCTAAGTGGATATTAGCCCAGAAACTTAGAATACAATCAAGAAGAAGGAAGACCAATGTGTGAATACTTCATTCCTCCTTAGGATAGGGAACAAAATACCCATGGAAGGAGTTACAGAGACAAAGTTTGGAGTTGAGATGAAAGGATGGACCATCCAGAGGCTAACCCACCTGGGGATCCATTCCATAATCAGCCACCAAATGCCAACACTATTGCACATGCCAGCAAGATTTTGCTAAAAGGACCCTGATATAGCTGTCTCGTGTGAGGCTATGCCAGTGCCTGGCAAATACAGAAGTGGACGCTCACAGACATCTATTGGATGGAACACAGGGCTCCCAATGGAGGAGCTAGAGAAAGTACCCAAGGAGCTGAAGGGGTCTGCAACCCTATAGGTGGAACAACAATATGAACTAATAAGTACCCCAGAGCTCGTGTCTCTATCTGCATATGTAGCAGAAGATTGCCTATTTGGCCATCATTGGGAAGAGAGGCCCCTTGGTCTTGCAAACTTTATATGCCCCAGTACAGGGGAACGCCAGGGCCAAGAAGTAGGAGTGGGTGGGTCACCAAACAGGGCAGGGGGAGGCTATAGGGGACTTTCGGGATAGCATCTGAAGTGTAAATGAAGAAAATATCTAATAAAAATTGAAAAAATTAATAAACAATGTAAATAAAATATACAATGATATTTAAGTAATGTCTAGTAAAATAATAATAGAATAGGCTATTGAAAATAAAATCAGATACAATATTAAGTTAATTTTCCTATACACAGTGCACTTGAAAATCTATATAGGTCAAAATGTTAGAGTGATGAAACCCCTAGTTATATGGTAAACCAAGAACTGAAGATACAAACAACATTGTGAGTTGACACATAGGCTGAAGTCAGAAATTAAACTAACATGTGTCCATTTTCTAACTTCTCATTTTGAATTTTCTGATCTTTTTCATGAAGGAAATTTGCCCTACAATTTTTGACAATTCTTACACAGAGTGTTTTTTATGACTCAAATATTATCTTTTTAAATTTTGAAAAAAAATTAAGATAGCGGTCATATTTACTATCATGCTCCAATCAAAATGACAATTTATTCTATTCTTTTCTTGTATTATTTCAAAATACTGGAAATATAGTCATATATATATATATATATATATATATATATATATATATATATATATGACTATACATCATAATGAATGCTGTGTTACAGTGTCAGAGGCCATGTTTGGATTCTCCATTCATAATCTATTTGTTTTGTTGCATTTAGGATTTTTCTTTGTAAGGAAGAAGTCTGTTTTATTTTTTGGGAATTTCATGCATAAATACTGTATTTTCATTAGTCCCACTACAATTCTTTCCATATCTCCCCCTTTCCAATTAATGGTCTCTTTTTTCTATTAATTCCATTTATTGTTGTTCCCATGTACTTGTGCTTAGGGATGATCATTTAGCATTGGATAGCTTCTCATGGATCTCATCTGTGGACAAAACTGAGTCTCCCTCAGCAGCCACTCAGCTTAAACAAAAATCATCTACTTGGTGCATCACAAAGATACCTTCTGTAATTATACTCCCATAAAGTGTATGAAATTATTCTGTCTGATGAATTTTCTCTTCTTTCTTTATTCTGTCAATACTTGCATTTTCCAGGTCAAATACTGAATCAATGTTTCCTCTTAAGTGTCTGATGTTGGAAAGATGCTTTTGTCTTAAAAATAGCAATTTGGGAACTTTAAGATATACTATCAATCTCTTTTTCAAAATACATTTATATGCAACCACATATATGTTTATAGCTACTCATTGATCACCTATTGTCAAGAAATTATCAAGAAAATTGAATTTCACTGATGTATCAATTCCTATGTATTGTCCTGGCTACAACTAAAGAGATGAGAAGCAACTATGTTCAAAGAGATAGAAAAAAGTTGTCCCTCGACACAATGCTGACAGAACTGTGAAGTGGTCCAGGTACCTGTGAGATGATACTTCTTAGCTAGTGCTTCTAAGTATTACAAGAAAGCTTTGCACATGAAATCTAAGCAATATGGCTACTTCAACAAAACGTGAAAAATAACAGCTTCAGCTGATGCGATGGTCTCTAAATATTCATGCACAAAAATGAAGATTTTAAAAATTAAGAACCAAAACCTATAAATAGTGGAAGCTAAGTTCTTCAAGTGAGGGGCAAAGTATGCATAGGTAAGCCATTGGAAATATAAAATTAGCCTTGCAAAAACAATCCATGTTCAAGTAAGAAATTTTAATTTCTCCATCTTTACTGGCCAAAATGTGACAAACACAATGTCTGTCTTTGAGCCACTGTGTTCAGGGAAATGTGCAAGTGATTACTCAGAAGAAAGTGCAAGAAACAACAATCTCTAAGGCCAGCCTGTAGAAAAAGATGCTGTTTTAAATAGTAGTAGACAGAATTCAGGAGGGGAACAATTTGCCCTTTGCTTCTGGAGTTATTACACCAAAGCGAACTGGCTTATTCCATGGAGAAGCGATTCTGATTTCAGTGAGGAGGACCGGGAGACAGCAAATCCTATTTAAGACTTGAATGTGCAGAGTCATCTGTGGAAGCCACTGATGCTGCCAAGGGCTCTACTTCTTCCCATTAAATGTCTTTTTTTTTTTTTTTTTTTTTTTTTTTAATTAGCTCATGACAGGTAGCTGAAGTATATTTTCAAATTAGTGAGCCATTTTTTTTTCTCTCTACTTTGTTGGTAAAGTATTTCATAGCTTTTCACCCACATCGATTTTTATTGAACATGTACAAGCGTCGCAGGGAAATGAGTAAAGAGCTTAAATGGTAGTCGTTCTGTGAGACAGCCAAACCCCCTTAACCAAGCAGTTCTTTCGTATAGATTAAGTTTGTATTACAAAATTAAGTTGACCTCATGTTTGTACTGCAAATTTGCATGCATGCAATTTAATAAAAAAAAATCTTAAGTGCACTGTATTATTATAGGCTTTCAGATGAAATCCAAAGAAAGTTAACTACTAATAGGAAATAATGTATCAAGAACCGATCTTAAAATTACATGTAAGCAAAGTTCTTAAGAAAACATTAAAACAATAATTAGGTTCTTTTACCCAAATAATGTTTTTCTTGTTAATTTTAGCTACTAAACATTTATGTTTTGTTTAGAATCCTTTGTAGAAATTATCATTCAATAAAGTATTTTGGACCTGCTCCTCACTCTTTGCTTCTATTTCTCCATTAAAAATGATAAGTATAGGAAGGTTACATCATGGGCTGGGCGCACAAAAGAGCCCAGGGCCCAGTACATCAACCACCTCCCTGGGGCCCCTTGCAACCTAACATATGGCTGCAGGGTCATTGCCCAATATTGCCGGGAAAGCAATTAGCAGGAAGCAGAAAGCGCCTGCCTCACCAGGAGCCAGTCATAATGCTCAGGGCCCATAGTTGGGATCACTCGCTGCACCAAACAAAAAGACACCCCCCACCTGTGAAGCTATCCCTAGTGTGCTATCTGAAGAACCATGAAGTCAGGCTCCAGAATGAGACCAACTACTCTCAGGTATGACATGGTAATACAGTGCAACAACTTCCCAGTCTCCTAAGGGGGAGAGAAATTCACCTCGGGACCTATAAGTTTGCTTCTCAGTGGTTGAATCATAGTCACTTTGCACCTTGTATGCAGCACTAAGTATAACATACTCTTTGTCGTGGATATCTGGACAGGCCAGATCACCAAGATTCCCATTCTGAAAGACCAGAAACCTGGAAGTAGGACACAGCAGGGCTGTGGAATCCATGCAATTGAACTTAATCCTTCTAGAACACTCCTAGCCAATGGAAGAGGCAATTGGATCTTTTCTCTTGTATCCATCAACGATACTATGGCAGCGTTGGGCTCACGAGATGGTCTTATGGGACTCTGGGAGATGACAGATGATGTGTTGACCAAAAGTGATACAAGACATAACACATCACCAATCCCTTTGTATGTTTACATCACTCACTAAGCCTTAAAGGATATCCAAGGAGGATACAAACCCGGACAACTGCACAGTGCAAGCTTTAGCCTTCAACAACAAGTAGTTGGGAGCAGTATCACTAGATGGCTACTTTCATCTCTGGAAGGCTGAAAATACATTGTCTAAGCTCCTTTCCACCAAATTGCCATATTGTCGAGAAAATGTGTGTCTGGTCTATGGTAATGAATGGTCGGTGTATGCAGTGGCTCTCTGGCACATGTCTCATTCTTGGATCCATGGCAGCTATCCTACAACTTCAGGTCTGTCTGCCCCAGGGAGTGAGGCAGCGGGACTCAATCGGTCAGTGAGCTTCTATAAACATATCACTGTAAGCACAGGGCAAGACTCCCTGCTTTTCTATGACATCTGAGCTCAGAGATTTTTGGAAAAGAAGCTCTCATCTTGTTATGGGTCCAAGCCCAGACTCTCAGGGAAAATTACTTTTCAGACATTGATTTTCCCCAATGCTGTTTACAACCATTGCTACTACTTCTCCAAAACAAAACTCTTTGTGGCAGGAGGACCCCCCTCCCTCTGGGCTCCATGGAAACTATGCTGGACTGTGGAGTTAATGACAACTGCCTTTCTCCCAAAAATGCAGACTTGCACTAACTTACAAATGAAAAAGAGAAAGGTTACTTAGTGAATTTGTTATGATAAGAACATTTATGAGGAGAAAATTGTAAATGATAAAAGTAGAGGAATTTTTTTCTGTATTCACTACCTCTGTAAGTGCAGAGTGTAATAGAATGGTTTTAATTGAATATTTAATTGTGAATGAAATTATAATAGTTTTATAGAAACATAGGAATATAATTTTTACAATTCATGTTACATAGTATGAACAATATGCATATTTTAATGTTTTAACCATCTTTGAAGGTTTTAAGAGAAATACATTCACTTCATTGTGAATTAAATTCTGATGGTCCCTTCATCCTTAAGAAATATGTTAACAATTTGACTATGCTTGTGGGTGCCTAGAAAAATGTGAAAATTGCACTTAATAAAAGATAAGTAGCTTACCAATATTGTTACACATTTCATAGTTGACTACAAAAATTCCATCGTTATAGTTTGTGCCGTAATGATTGGTCTGATGTAACATTTCTTTTTAGTATGCCAGCTTTATTGAGGTAAATGCAGTGTTAAAAATAACACTTGTAATCTAATGAACTAGTGCTCATCTTCTGCCCCAGAGACAAAGGCAGGTGGATCTCTGTGACTTCAAGGCTAGTTCAACTGTGTGAGTTTGTCTACACAGGGCTTTCCAGGACAGACAGGGCTGTGTAATGGAAAGATGCTGTTTCAAATATAAATGAAGAAGAAATAGAGGAAGAGGAAAAGGAAGGTAAAGAGAGTAGATAGAGGGGCAGGAAAAGAAGGAAGAGGAGAAGCAAGCAGGAAAGGTGAGGAGAACTATCATTTAGTAAGTACAGCGTCTATATGCATAGTATTTTAAAAGCTTTGTTTAAATAAGCAAATAGGAAGTAATTGAACAAGGTGGAAGATTCTGTTACAAAGAAGTTGGAATAAAAGGAAGATCATTTTCTGGTAAATTTTTCTATTTTTCAAAAAACATGCCAGCTTTTGCCAACAAAATATTTTTATTGTTTTTATCTCAAACTTCACTTTTTTTTTCCTGCTGAATTCATAATCAAAAAGCTTTCATCATTTTAAATTTATACTGAATGAAGAGCTAGCTGGGGTAAGAGGTTTGAGAGAAGATGGAAGCTTTAGAATGAGCTCTGTATTTTTTGTTTTTACAAGTATATATTCCTATATTTTGGATGGAAATCAACAACAATTCTTCAAGACTTTCAAACCAGCTACAAGCAGTTCTCAGACTTAGAGTGTCTTGTTTTGCTTTTAATTTACATTTAGAGT
The DNA here is from genome assembly GCF_900095145.1 of Mus pahari. Lineage (NCBI taxonomy): Eukaryota > Metazoa > Chordata > Mammalia > Rodentia > Muridae > Mus > Mus pahari. The sequence continues at coordinate 49,061,669 of NC_034602.1, forward strand.
GCATCTTGTTGTAAGTGGTATGTAGAACTCTCACACGAATAGAAGAAATAGAAAACTGTTTATATCTCTGAAGCTGCTGCATGCTGGTCTTATTTTATGTTTTGAATAACCTGAAGCAAGGAATTTTAATAACTATATTCATTTTTGAGTTTGTTTGAAGTAATTGAATTGTGTCTTGTTTAGGATAATTCTAGAGTTTGAAATCTCTGCATTGTTTATTTAGATTAAAACTTTACAGTTAGGATGACTATATAGGAAGTTATAGTAATTGCCACTCACTGGCATTTTTACTCTAGATAAATATTGAATTTGGTCTGTAAGGTAAGTGCTGGAACTTTTATGAATGAGATATTAATTAACCACCTGATTGTTAACACACACTGTGATGTATTTGGTTGTTAAGGAAGGTCTGTGCCAACTACTTTCTGAAAATGAAGGGCATGACAGAAGAACAAACATGAAGACAATAGAGTACAAATTAATATAATTTATTAACTAATATAAACTGCAAAATAAAAGTTTAAAAGACATTAGTAAAAGAGAACATAAACCTTGAACTATGAAATATTTCATTATCATTTTCTTAATCTAAACTACTCTTAGTTACTCAAATGCTCCTCATCTTAAGCCTTTTGTCCAGAAGCATCCTACCCGGGCTTGGAAACTGGCAAAATAATGTATTCTAACGAGTTTCATAGGAGCTTCTCAGACATCTTTGCCTAAACCAACTATAAACACCCACGAGTGCAATTAAACATATCCTTCCCCATGTCCCTTCCAGAACACCAAACATATCATTATTTTATTTTTTTATGTCTGCCTTTGATGTTAGTATATTTTTTAACCTATCAGAATCTAGGGTATATGAAATAGAATATTTTTTATACATTATTTACTTAGTGCAAAACTCAGCCAGGAGAAGCTGCTCTCACTTTTGTTTAAAAGATAGACAGGTTCCTCTAGAGATAAAGAGAGATCTCATAAGATAATCAGAATGATATCCGAGGAATAATCAAGAACATATCATAATGTAAACTTAGTGGGGCAAGGACATTTTGTTCTTGATAACAGCTGCACCCTATTGTACTAAGTGCTTATCACCTTGAATAACTTCAATATGTTTTCACTGAATATAAGCTAACTTTTGAATGGCAATGTTTACAGAACTCTTAAGTAACAGTATGAATACGAGAATGACCTCCAAATAACACAAAAATTATTTTTTTTCTATTCCATCTACATCGCACATGGATATCCTTTATTTTCTAAAGAAAAGAAAACAAAAAAGAAAGAAAGAAAGAAAAAGGAAAGCAAACCTTCTAAATATATGCACTGCCTTATAAGTCAAATAATGAAAGGAATGCAGGAGTTTCCTTTGGGTCGCTGTATAAGATAATGCAATCAGGATAATGAAGAAGCCTGAAATAACTGAAAAATCAGGGAACACTCTAATAAATTACTCAGTGCTGAGTGACTTTCACTGAGGAGAAACAAAGAAAAGTACTTCCAATTTGGACTAGTCTCTATCAAAACTTTTGCAGATAGGCAAAATGAAAACAGAAGTTCTTAAATATGAAATATGTCTGGCATTAAATAATGTTGCCTTATTAATGTGCAAATATTATATTCTTTTGTGTTTTCACAAAAAAATTGGATATAAAACATAAAAGAATACAAAAATGTCTGTAAAACACAATTGGTAACCATGTTATTACATGATAGTAATGCATTTTTTGTAAAAATGTACCTTTATGGTTTTTAAGTGTGTGTGTGTGTGTGTGTGTGTGTGTATATGTGTGTGTGTGTATGTGTGTGTTTGTGTGTGTGTGTGTGTGTGTGTGTGTGTGTGTGTGTGTGTGTGCAGATGGGTGTAGTGTCCATGAGTAATGGAGGAATCATTTCCTACAGACCTGTGGTTATGTGCAAATGTAAACTGCTGGATTTGGGGCCTGGGAACTATACTCAGGTCCCCTGTAAGAGCAATCCTCAATCCTTACAACTCAGTCTTCTTATGATTCCCCAAACATAGTGATTAATACCACAACATTCACATTTTTTTCCTTGCAAATCCTGCTATTAGCTTTCCATAAACCCTTATATTTCTTTCTATGTTAATATATTTCTATATTAATTTCTCCATGAATTTAAGGAAGGGATTTTTAAGACACCATTGACTATTGGAGAATTTACTATGGAAGCAAAAGAAAAAAAACTTCAAAAGCAATAAAAGTTAATTTTGGCTGAACCTGAGTGATAACTCTCAATTTAATTCTATTTTAAAATATAACTTATGATTTTTGAATAATTAAATATAATTCCATCTTTTCTTTTACACATGTAAAATAAATAGCTTTAAAGGCATGAATGTACCATCATGATTTAAGTCAAATATTTTAAAACAGATCAAATGTAAATTTGTTTAGCTGTACATAGTTGTATATACTGCACTGAGGATTAAAGGAAGTAGATCCCTTTAAGCTGTCTTAAAGTGTATACCACCTCGACTTTTATATCTCTGAGATCCTATGAATTACACATAAAATGTTTTCTCTCTCCAAAGCATTTATCGAATACCACTGTATGTTACCTTTTCTTTTTTTTTTTTCACTCTTACCCTTCCTAGGTTTTTACTGGTTACATTATCATGTGACCAATGATTACAACTCAGCCACATAAGTGGAAATTGTTCTTTATGAAATTAAAATTATTGAAGCCTGGAAAAATGGATTCATTGTCCCTACAACAGTTACTGCTCTTCTGGGGACCCAAGTTTAGTTCCAAGCAGCACATGTCAAGTTGGATGACACATACCACCTGTTGGCACAGCCCTACAAGCAATCTATCCCCTGAGACATTCTAGAATATGCATTTTCTAACTTACAGTAACAATGGTGTTCTACAAATCTGAATTAATCCCCTTATCTGAATTGTATTATCACTGGATTTTTTTTCACCAAACTTTTTCTTCCCCAGTACTTGATAACTTTGACTCTGCTCTCCAGGTTAGCTTTTCCAAATTCTAAATGTGCATTCATTTCTGTGCCTGAGGAACACCTTCCGCATCACCTTCAACAACACCTTCAACATCACCATGGCTGGAAATAAAATGAATTTAAATGCAGCCTGAGGTACATCATGAAACTCTGTCTCAAAAATGAAGATATCCCCTGCAACACATGTGGCATTACTAAATTAGCTTAATTTGGCCTCAAAAGTAAAAAAGGAAAAAAGAAAACTCTTAATGTTAATCATAATTTTAATAAGTAATTCAAAACAACTCAAAAGATCAACTGTTTAATGGCACTTGACCTTTTTAACTTTCTGTTAGTCAAGACTGAATACAAGTGATGAATTGGGTTACTAGTCAGTTAATAAAGCACTTTGTGTTATTTTGGAAATATTAAAGAAAACCTTCCTAGTAAAATGTCAAAGAAAAGAATTTATAAATAGAAAGAAAATGATTGTTGAAAAGAAAGAAATGTTTCAATAGAAGTATTTAAAGACAGCCAATTAAAACATTTGTCCAAGCATAATAAAGAAATATCACCATTTTGTGGTAGTTATATTAATATTTAGTCCACATTGATAAAGTTTAAAATATTATTTTTTTTTTAAATACAGTACATTTCAGTGGGTCGTGAAGTACTGTCTTTTTTTTTTTTTTTTTTTTTTTTGCATGTAGAATTCCTTAGTGTATTGGAGCAATTTAATTGCATTAAAAGTTTCAGGTAGCATCGCAATGCAAGTTGGTATAACAGCTAAGTGCCTTAAATACTCTCAAGGACTAAAACCAATTTTCAAATATAGTTTTAGCATGATGATTTATAAAACAGCAGGAGATATTAACCCACATTAAATTAATATATCATGAAATATGGAATTACTAATACAGCTCAACTTAAGCATCTGTGGTTCAAAGAAATTTTGTGGAATTATTTATTGGGGATCTTTCCCCTTTCCAACTTCCCTAACTGCCTTTGATGAATGAGGCTGCCATATCTTTGTCTTGACACTATAAGGAATAGTGTCTGTGCCAATACATATGGCTCTAGGTTTAAAAGTAAAATTATGTGCATTTTAAAGACATTGTCTAATATATAAATATTCTAAAAGTTCTGACCAGTAGAGATTTAGTGTGCAATTTCATATAGTGTGGAAAGGTAGCTTTAAATTTTTAATGTAATTATTTATTATTTCTTTTATCTTCAGAATTATAATACAACTGTTTCATTTCTCCCTTTCTTATGCTCTTTCCAAGCCCTTCTATATATCCATCCTTGGTCTCTTTCAAATTCATGGCATCTTTATTTACTAATTGTTGTTATATGCATGTATGTGTATACATATACATTCGGAAATACATAAACATAGAACCTGCTCAATCTGTCTAATGCTACTTAGATATTTGCTTTGGTGGCTGATCATTTGATTTTGGATAACCAATTGTACTCTACTCTGGGAATAATTCTTTCTTCCACTCCCATTCTGTTATTGCCTGGAGTCCTTTGTGTAGGGTTGAGGCCTCCTGTGAACTTTAGCATCTCTACTGTTCCTGGGTTCAAAATTTAACGTATGTGCATTTTTATGAAAATGTTTAATATATAAATATTCTAAAAGTCCTGACCAGTGGAGATTTAGTGTCCAATTACACAAAGCGTGGAAAGGTGGCTTTAAATTTGAAGTGTTAATATTTACTATTTATTATTTATTTTATCTTGCCAGCATAAGATCTCATGAATGTAGCTTCTGAAGTAGTCAGAGACAAGATCTCAGAGTAAACTCCTTAATCCTGTCTCTTGTATCTCTCTACCCCATCTTCTACAATGTTCCTTGAATTTGAAGTATGCAAACTATATACTCTTCCTTGAGTAATAATCATTATATTGTTAATGTGGTGCTAATATAATTGACTCCTGCATTCAATTGAACTGTTTATCCCATGTAAAACTGCAAAGTAACAGCTATGCTCATATTGTTATGCTATGTGTTAATGCTAACATATTTGGAACAAAGAGAGGGACATTCATGACTCAGGAAAAAGTAAATTCAATTATATTTTTATGGTGAAAAAATGAAGATATTTGGTCATCTGGATATACAACATTATTTGGCTTCTTGGAAATACATCAGAATGAGATAATCTGTTCCCAATCACAAGAACTATGATAGACACATGTAAAAAATATGAGACCTTTTTTTCCTTACAATGAAAAAAACCTGTATACTTGGCAGTAGTCAGTCTTTCAACAACTACCCCCCTGCTAGTGATATGCTAACCACATACACACACATCTCATTTTGCATACTAGAACTGCATACTAAAACTGCTAATATAGGAAAATAAGAGAAAATAATAACATTGGCCATGTTTTACTGTTGGGATGAGATTGACTAGGCTGAACTTGACTTATTTGTTTTGATTCCAGTCTCATTGTAGCACTCTAACTTGATATTAAAACCCTTTATGCCCTTCTCATCTTTTCAAACTGTGAAGCTTCTTCAGGGCCAATTTAATTATTTTCTTTTATTTTCCTATATTAGCAATTGAGTTCCATGCCAATTGCTGCAAAAATATCTAGTATATAACATGAGATGTATGCTTGTGTGTTTTTGTTGTTATTGTTATTGTTGTTGCTAAATAGGGATGCCAAATAATAGAAGACTTAGAATTGTAGATCATTAGTTTTTTCCTTATAAATTAAAAGGATTCTCTACATAAACATCATAAACAAAACATCAAAATTAGAGGGCAGAAATGTTCACTTGCAAATTACTAATATTCAAAACTTATTTAAATTATCTGTAATTCTTTATAGTTTCATTATACTTTCATACCATGCATAATTTTATTTTAAAGTCATAATAGATACTGTCAGTAGCTCAACTTGAGACCGTATATTTTTATTATTGTGGGCCTGTATGTTTTATGTCTGCTTTGAAAAAAGTATATAATAATAATGTCAAATAACAGATTTTAGCAAGACATTTTCCTGCAAATCTACAATGGAATTCTAATGTATTCTATCCTGTTGCCTCTGAGTTATACTGATTTACTCCTCTTATTTCTTCCAACTATTCTTCATTGTACATGTCTTATATTTTAATTAATTTTAATTAATGTTCTCAAAAGAACATGGGTTAAGAGTTGTTTACAGAAAGTGGGTACCCTGCCAAATTCTATAACACCTTTCTCTTTTCTACCATTCAACTGTAAAAACCTCCGACCATTAATGTAAATCATGAGAAGGATAGGACTTCATGATCCCTGTCCCCCTTCCATGGAGGGTGTTTGAATGTTTGATCTCGTACCAATCTTGTGCAGGTAATTGTAGCTGCTATGAGTTCATGGGGAAGAGAGTACAGTGACAGGGGTTAGTAGATGAGGGAGTAGTATATAGAATCCAGACTTCTGGTATGACTTGGATGCTTTTATTCTAAGACCAAATTGTAAGGGCCAGTGTTTATACCCAATTTCCCCACACATGGATCCCAAGCCAATATTCAACAGCTTGTCTTTCATGGGAGAAAATATCAAAATATATTTTGTATCAATTTCTCTAGTTTTCAAAGTTAAAGGAATGTAATAATTGACATTTTTTTCTCGATCATGCTTTCCCTTTAAAGGGAGATTTTGTTCTAAACCCATTGAAATTCAAACTTAGACCTAAAACTTTTCTAATACATCTATGTTATTTCATATCTTTCTTTATTTCAGGGGAAGGCCTGAAATGGTGTGCTTACAAACAGGGGCCCATCATGACTGCCCTCTGAAATGCCCAACAAGCAGCTGAAAGAGACAGATGCAGATATTTTCACCCAATCAATGGACAGATGCTGGTGACTCCTGTGGTTGAATTAGGGAAAAGCTGGAAGAAGCTGAGGAGGGTGACCCTATAGGAAGACCAGCAGTCTCAACTAATCTGGAACCCTGGGATCTATCAGATACTGAGCCACCAGCCAGGAAACATACACCACCTGATATGAGGTCCCCAACACATATACAGCAGAGGTCTGGACTCAGAGTGGATGCACCTAACCCCTGAAGTCCAGACACTGGGGAGGTCTAGTGGGGGTTGGCATCCTCTTGGAGACTGGGGGGGAGGAGGTGTGGGATGTGGAACAGTTAGAGAATGAACCAGGAGTGGGATAAAGTCTGGAGTATAAAAAAAGATTAAATAATAAATTAAAAAGTAAAATGCTCGACACAATTAATTTTTCATGTATTTGATAAAATCATGTGTTTACTATTCTTTTTAATATTTGCTTACTAATATTTCCATAATTTTACAGATTTAATACTAGATAATGTTTTAATATCAATTATAGATACTTACTTCCTCTTCCTACTTTCTACAAATGTACTGAAATATCATGTCTCTTCTGCTTCTTGTAGGCATTCATAGCTAGTTTAAAGTGAATCTTTGATATAGAAAGCATTTATGCTCCATACATTTGTACTAATACCCTCTTCTTATTTTCTGATTTTTTTCTTCCATGAATTAGTCCTGTTATTTCTGCTTTTCCATCTTTTGTGGCAATCATATCCCTCATAGGAATTATTCCAGTGGTCCGTGTGTTGTTTTCAGTTTTCCTTATGTAACACAGACACGTAAAACCAATATTTTTATATTTGGATTGGCTGGCTTATTTGGTACTAACTGATACCAACTGTAATCTCATCATACAGATGCCAACAATTGAATTTTAATGAGGTTTTCCAGTGAATAAGCAGGAAGAGATTATTACTTCTGAGGTTCCTGCTTCATAATTCACCAAACTATCAAAAATCAAAGATAAAAAGACCTATAGATCGCCTGATGATAAGATGTATTTGAGCAATTTTAAACAGTTTTCTTCTTTCTAAATATATCACTGATCCTCCTGACACCTTAACACTTGTTCTAGCTGTCAAGTCTCCTCTATTAGTATTCTTATTCTAAACAGCACCATGTGAGAATATAAATGCATATGTATGTTTATTGCTCTTGTTTTCATCCAAATAAATTTGCTTTCATTAAGCATTTTCTATCTATCATTAATATGCCTGCTGTGTGACTGTGGCTACTGTACATGAAACCACAGAGATAACAGACTTTGTTTGTGTAATTCGCAAAACCCCTAACTAATTATTTGGCAATCAGCATTATACAATAGATAAGTAAGTTATTAATAATTCCTCGATGATAATTATGGTGACAAAGCCATTACATGAAGAGTTTGCTACCATGCAGAGTATCTTTACTAATGAGAATGAGACCTATGCATGTGTGTGTGTGGTCTGTAAGAGAAGAGCAGAGTGCATGCATACCAGACACCAGGCAACAACTCTCTACAGCATAAAAGGTGAAGCTAAACAAATAATTAAAGCTCTTCTTTAGAAACATTGTATTTAGAAACACTGCATTTGAAAATACTGTATTTGGAAACACTGGATTAATAGCCCCTGAAAAATATTTCTATGTATTCTGAATATATCCTACATCATATATGTGTGTGTGTGTCTAAGTAATCCTAAAACATTACCAATACAAGTTTATATGTTATATGATTACATATTATATCTATATCTATATCTACATCTGTATCTATCTATTTATACTTACACAGAAAGTAACAAAAACATCAATATCTTCAATATGTATAAATGTAAACTGAAATAAAATTATTCCTTTTTTGGAAAATATTCTAGGTGAATACTATTTTTGTAACTTTTTAAATGCATCTAAGGCAGATTTCATCATGCACGCATATTTAAGACCCTAAACATCTATTGATCATTTTCGAATGTGCCTATCACTCTATGATCTAATATCTTTAGATAAGTCAGTTTTATTGAACATGTTCGAAGCCTTAGAATCTAAGGAGAGAAATGCAGATATGAATGGAAGATGCTAGTATATCAGAAACTAAAATTTCAGTTTGTTGCTAAGAAAAAAAAAAAAAAAAAAACATTTTGACCAAACTCACCAAGGGCAGAACATACAGGCTGTGCTTCTAAAAGCCTGCTCATTTCAGCTAAAGGGTATGTCATAAGTGCACTTTTTTGTTTGGTACATTTTGAAAATTCTTATGCTGAATAGGATTTTTCTCTGCCATGGAAAGCAGCTTCCAAATACACATTCTCAGGATATTCTTAATGGTACTACAGGTAAGTGAGCGTGCTCTGCTGAAACTCAGGGGAAGTTCGATTTCTACTGCATCGTACTCACTAGCAAATAGTGCAGGGCCATTTCATACTTACAAATGGACCAGTGCTCAATAAATAGCATTTTAGGGAAGTTTGTGTACAAAGACATTGATTTTTTAGTCCTTTTATCCCTTGGTGTCTTTTGTTGTGGTGGTTGTTGTTGTTATCGTTGTTGTTGTCTGTTTGTTTATTTGCTTGTATTTTGATGTTTCTATTTTCATAACATTAGGTCATGCAGATATTTACAACCTATTTTTCTGCATATGGTTTTCTGAGAGTTCATTATAAACTCTTCATCAAGTCCAATATAAGTCTATGTTAAACCAGCTATCATGCTTCTGTCATGAACTAGCTGATAGCAATGTAAAAGTAGGGCTTTTATGCCTTCTCGTATTCCTGAATATTAACAAGTCCGTTATACTAATTAATAAGCTTCAGGTTCTACAGCTGAGCATATAATCAACTATTCTAACCCAATTCTGCCGGTCTAGCCTACTTCGCAGTCATGTGGAACTTTACCTGCCATCTTGGTCTTACTGCCTCCTCCTTCATCCTTGTCCTGATGGTACCTTCCTCAGTCCCACTTAACATCCGTTCCCTTTCTTTGTGCAGAGAATCCGACCTTGTCCTCTCCTCTTCAGCTATAGGCTGTTCAGCTCTTTATTGACCAATCATAAGGTGGTAGAGAACAACATTTTACAAAACACCGAGTCAGGAGATGCTTCATAATAATGACAATACCAAAAGTTGAATTGCAACCATATCTCTGAGTATAGAAATCAGCATTCAAATGCACAGTGCACAGAAACACCCCCCAAGATTTCAATAACTAAGAGAAGTTAAAGGAACACCTGATGTAGGTATTTCAGATAGACATTTAACAAGGACTTATCCACTTTTTTTCCATTAGAATTTGGCTATATATAATCCTGTTGTGATATCTCTTTATCTATTATAAAAAAGTACCTACATTTTCATACATTGTTCACTTATATGCATATAAGATATGAACATATTGTTGTATAACATTTTAATGGATATAATATAATCATGGAAGTGTCAAGAGGGCATTGCTGCCAAGACTTATAACTTGAATTTGGTCCCTAGAATCCACATAGTGGAAAGAAAGCTCTTACATCTATAGGTGCACATATAATATAAATAAATACAAATATAATCAAAATAATATACTTAAAATTTATGATACTATAAGCTATCATAAATAGTAATTTGTGTTTATTAGCCATATGAGCTCACTTCAGAACTAAATCTTACTTAGGATTTGCAACTTGGGCAACAAGGCTTCTTCAGTAACAAGGACATAATACACAGGGGAAAAGCTTGATTTACAGAAATATGGTTTACTTTAAAAGATCTTACTATCTCTCAGAGCTAACAAGCACATTGAGAACAAGGTGAGAAATGTGGCAAAATCTTAAAACTTAACACTGATCCAATGTTTCACAAAGGCGGAATGAAAACAGCAACATGTAAAAGATGAAGCAAGGACAACATAAATTGTGGTGTTGGAATCAAAAGGAAGATAGCCTCTGACAAAGCATTGACAAAGCAGAGTCAGGTGCTCTTATATTTGATGCTGTCTTTGCCGTTTATAAGCAGTATCTCCTTAACCTGGTAAGCCAATGACCTAGACTGCTTTCATAATTACAGAAATAGATACATCCTAACAGCACATCAACTTTAGCATTCATATTTTAAATTACCATTCTATCAAAACGAGAAGTTAAGATGATAATTTCCTTGAAGAATATCCAAATAACTCCAAATCTTATATTATCCACAATCACCAAAGGATTTGTTCAGTTCATGTTTTCCAGAATAATGATTGTAAATGTACCTTTAGCTTTAAAAAGTAACAAAATTATTCTCATCTTTAGTTCTTTCACCTAACACCAACTCCATTCAGGTGTAGCATACCATTTGTTATAGACTTTTTGATCAACCTAAAGTCATGTCTTCAGATTTTTTTTCACTGATTACAAAGTAGCACAGATGCATGGATTGTTTAATCTAGAGATCAAGAAAAATTTCTGTGAATATGGATTTTTATTTTTGTTTGAAGATACAAGGAAACATCACCTTTAAGAAATTTTAAATCTGTAAATGTACCCAAGGAAATTACAGTAACAGTTCAACAATAGACTACAGTACTGATGCATAGACTCTACCACCAATTACCAATTACTCTTATAGAAATAGCTGACAATTTTTCTGAGAATAGAACACAGGACAGGTTGCTTATGAAAAGGTGTTTTGAATGAGTATAAGGGACATCAGGTACATGTGGGTTTTTTTGTTTTCTTTTTTTTTGTTTTTTGTTTTTAATACCAACAATGATCCACAGCCATCACCACAAATTGAATCTCTGTTTCCTCGGTCACTTCACTGTAAATGAGAGGTGTGGGTAATAAATGATAATAAAATTCAATTCACCCAGATATAAAGTATATTCAGTCACAGTATTACAGATGAGTCGTTCAACAAACCTGTCATATACCAAGTGACTGACACGTTCTTTAATGATGGTAAGTTCTGCCCTATGTTATCTACCCCCAAGACCTCTAAAGAAAAAAATGTATCTATTTGGGAGTACTCAAAAGCAAGTCAGATTGATTTAAATTTTTATATAAATTTGGTTTTTGGTAATTCAATAATATAAGCATAATGCAGCAGTTTTTCAACACACTTACTTGTCTGAAAAAATGACCCTATGAGAGAAAAATAAGTAGAACCTGGATTGTCTAGTATTTATTTAGCTGTCAGCTTCTTATATTTAGAGAGTATTCCCATTATACTGTTTCCCAAATAGGTGGAATTCAGACAAGTGATCTGGAGAAAGAAGGATTCTGTCATGTCTATTTTAAATCAAAGTCTGTCCAGTAGTTTCATTAAAGTTACTGGGGTGCACATAATATAAAACAACACAATAAGACCCATGTGTTTAAGGCTTCTTATGGTGCTGGTGAAATTAGGAGTCAATGACTGGAGGCAGACCCTATCAAGAATAAGTGAATTTTTAAAGTATGTGTTCTATAACTGTACCCTGCTTTAATTCCTTCCTGTCCCACTGCTTCCTGTCTACTGTGGGTGATTAGCTTCCCCCCACTTGCTCCTATTACCATGATGGTCATTCATCCCAAGTGTTCAGGTACCAAGCCCGCTGTACCTGTGAACAAAAATAAATCATCTACCCTTAACATGTTTATGGTAAATATTTTCTTAATGTGACAAGAAAGATAATACATCCATTACTGGACCATTGCCAAACATTAAAAGATATTAAATATCTTCATATGTTTCCTATTGATTTTCTTTTAAAACAAAATTGAATTATCATAACCTATAACTGGAAATGTTACAGTCCCTGGTGTAACATTATTGTTGTTTACCTACATGGTCCTGTCAAACTATTTGAAAACTATGGTTACACCTATAGGCCTGGGCTGTCAAAAATTCTGTCCAAAGAAGATCCTTTTGGCATTGGGACAGCAATCAATCCATAAACCCATCAATCATCAAAGTCAAGAAAATAAGTGACTATGAGTAGACAGGCCTAACGGGACAACTGTATTGAGCTTCCTATTAAGGCATTGCAAGTGTCATAAAGGAGAGAGAACAAAAAAGTCAGAGGACATATATGACTATGGTAAATATAATATGGATATTTTGTCCAGGAAATAATAGTAAATCTGGATCCCTGTGTAAAACAAAGCCAGTGAACATTTCAGTATTGATGAGGGTGGATATCACAAGGCCACACTTCTACTGAGAAGCTGTTGGAAGCTGATGACTATTTGGGGAAGGAGAGTTATTAATTTGGGGATGTGGCAATTTGTAGATTCCAAGCTCCAATATATGTCCTATGTAAATATAGGCTGCACTAATTGAATTTCATTGATTACTTAAAAAAATGAAAAAGAAAAACACAGAGAGCTGGGAGGAGTCTGTTGATGGAGAGGAGAAATGAGGGTATTTATGATCAGATAGAAATTCTCAAAGAATACATTTAACACTCAAAATAACAGGAAGAATAGGCTTGAAACCTATTATTTTGTAGGCATGTTAGTTAAAGTTATTGCTTAGTTAAAACTTATCGTTAAGTTGAAATATTCTGTCGATATGGCTTAGACCATAAGCTCTAAATATATTTTTATTAAAAATTACTAGGAAGAAAAAATGGCCATATCAGTTATGATAGTAACTGATTTGCATTTACTTATTATAATATTTGTTTTAATATGCTTAAGAGCTTTCCTAAAATAGAGTAATATTAATATGGAATAGAAAAAATACATGCTAAATGTTATATGAAATACAAGTCTGCATGGTAAGCTAAGGTAGTTAAGAGTATATAGCTACTTTATAGATAATCAGGTACAAGTCCTGTATATAAGTTTGGATATTTAGTCCTTGTGTTTGATCTTTGATTAATTAAAATGAAATGTAAATTGAAGAATAATACACTAAGTCTGGAGAATAACTTATTGGTTAAGACAGCCCACCTCTCTTCTAAAGGATCTAAGTTTGGTTTCCAGCATTATGTGCCTTCAACCAGCTGTAACTCTAGCTCTGGGGCATCTGATTCCATCCTCTAGCCTCTTGGGTACCTACACTCATATAATGCACAAAATTTCATGCATCTCACATGCATAAGCATAAAAAGAAATTATATTTTTAAAAGTAAAGAATTGACATGATAATGAAATAAAATGTAACAACAATATAGTCTTCATTCAGCATCCTTGTAGAATATTCTCTATTCATCTTTACAACTATATTTTCTAAAACAACCGAATAGTTTTTTATTACTCATACATGTTATTCTTAAGGAGAATAAGATTTAACATTTTATTTGAATTCATAAGAGGATAGTACATGCAAACAAAATACCAACACTTACATACAAAATATGTGCATAATTTTTTTGTAAAGTAGCTTATTATCCTTAATATATTAGGTTATCCTGAAGACACATAATTTAGATACTACCTAATTTTTCATATTGCCTCTATTTGTACATTCAGTACTAACATTATATTTTAAGTAAACCTTTTGAGTATCTAAAATAAATGCTATATATATTACTGTAAACCCATTTACAGACATAAGAAATACAGTTGTGTAATTAGTGGCACAAAGAAATTTTGTTGAGAATCATTATTTTTATGACAGGATTGGTTTTTACTAGAAGAAACAAATAATTGAAGAAATTGACAGTCACGACCATACTCAATAAGTTAATCCATATGATCCTATGCTAAAAACTAAATGAACAGATACAGATAGATGATGTCATCTTGTTGTCCTTTTTCAAAATGAAATGTGTCCAGAAATGACCTTTTTATGGATGCCATTATGTTACTCCCAAATTGATGTACAATATTAGGGGAATAAGTCAATATCATCACAGTTAAAACTGTTAATTCAAGTGTAAACTGTGTCAGTCTTTCAAAAGCTTATGAGGGAAAGTTTGAAAGGATAGTTTGTTTGTCTTGTATATATATATCAACAATAAAAAAAAACAAGCTTATTTTAAAATATAGCATAAATGATGTTAAAACTGTTAAAGCTAATAACTAAGAAATTATTAGCAGGAGATTTCTACCTTAAAAGTTCAGATAAGTCTGAATTTTGACAATCACTGCAGTATTCATTATCATTTACGTTCCTGGTGTGAATATCATTTCCTAACAAAGGTCCTACTGAGTATCTTTTAATATTTGTGCACAAATTTTATTTTAGTTGTGATTAAACATGTTACTTGTGTTTCTGTTATTAAAGAAGATACAAGAAGACAGACACCTTTCATATCTTAATATTGTTATTCATATCATCTCCAAAACTACAGCTTTTTATGATTTTCAGGGTTTAAATAATTATTTTAAACAGCTTGTCTTAAATCTATATTTAAGATAATTCAAAGGAACATAATGTATATTTTTCATTCTGAAAAAAATATTTATTATAAGAAGATTGTGCTGTGTTTTATGAAAACGAAGAAAGAACCAGGAATTCTTTGGTAAAAGTGCAGTATGGTGACATGGACAGGAGTACCTCTGCAGGACCATGCTGAGATATCCCTTCCCACTGAAGTACCAGCCATAAGAAGGATATAGTATGGAATAGAGTTTATTTAGGGCGTGGGAGGGATGTTGAGAGAGAAGATGCAGAGAGAGAGAGAAGGAGAGAGAAGGGGTAGGGGAGACCGAGAGAAAGGGCAGGGAGTAAGAACTTTAGAGGATACAAGGATAAGAGAGTGAGTAATGGGCAAACAGCCTCTTTTATAGTTAGGTATAACTGGATTTTGTGAGTTAAATGTGGGGCAGAACCTAGAAGGAATGCTAACATTCTATAATGTTGCTAATGTAAATATTACTCACATCCTCATAAAAAAGGACACAGATTAAGCTGTTTCTTATCTATTTGAAATCGAATTATTGTTTTTTACATTTCTTTTTTTAACTTTGATCAATACTCATATTTTCTTCAAAGAATGTAATCATGTATCAAGAAGATATGCGAACATGTTTGTTTCATTGATATGTACAAAGGATTAAATTTATTCTGTAGATACGTATATTGATAATTTTTAATTTCAATAGAAAACATCTCCAATACTTTGATTAAGAATGGCCCCATAGCTTCACATAGTTGAATGCTTAGTAAAAAGGGAGTGGAACTTTTGAATAGGATTGAAAGGTTACATGTGAGTTTTGAGGTTTCAAAAGCTCAGGCCAGGCCCAGAGTCTCTTTGTGTCTGGTTCCTGCTGATCCAGAGGAAGTACCCTGGTTCCTTCTGCACTACAATATCTATCTGCATGCCACCTTGCTCCTTATCCTCATGATAGAACAGCTATCCTCCATCTCCCAAGGAATGACCAAAAGGATGTGGATTTTGACGTGATCACAGGTGGAGAGAGAAGCTGGGAGTTGCTAGGGAAGGGAAAACCATAATTAAAATATATCAAAAGTCTATTTTCATTAAGAAAAATATAGGTCAACATAAAGTATTTTTAGATAATAATAGATCATATATGTTTTCTTAACTAGTTTTCAATGAGTGAACTTACAAAATTTATCTATATGTCTATAACTTTATAAACTGACAAAATGTCTTTACTATCTAAAAATGACTAAACATTTTTAGACATTAAGCTTCATGTCTAGAAATAACATGTCAGTTCTCACATATACCAACAACTGGTAATTAACTAATAGGTAGCATTGTAAGAGATTATCAGTATGAAAATCATTGTAATTTTACAATGAAAAAAATGTAGTTCATAATGATAAACCATCTCAATAGTAATTTAGCTAACTAATATTTTAATACACACTATAAAGAAAAAGACTGAACTTGTTATTTTGTCTCTATCATGTTATTAGCTGTTGATATCTTTGAAGCAGGTTGAATACATTGATATATATTAATGTAAAAATTTAGACATGTATTTGGGAGAATTATCACAATAACACACAGTAAGTATAATTTAACTGAAGTTAAATTCTAAGCTTTAATCTTTAATACTAAATAAATATTTATTGTGGTTTTAGTGCCTGTAAACCTAACAGTCAGAATCTTAATTTCATTAGTCTGCTTATTTGCCACAAATATGGTCAAAGTTGCCTGAGAAACAAGACTTTCTTCTCAAATATTTTACACATGATTTCTATAGATTTCTTATAACTTTTTGATGAGAAATGAAATCACATATTATGATAATTAGTTCATAATATTCACTAAATATACCATATTTTAAAAGTTCAATGATTTTTATTAGTAGCTATATAAACACAATACTTTAAAATCTATAAGATTATTTTTCAGATGCATAATTGCCTAGAAACAGAATATTTCTCAAAGATCTATATGTAGAACACTTGGCCCAGGAAGAGACAGAAACTAGGTTTTGTGGTTTAGTAAGAAGCTGTCTGATAAGTGGATATTAATCCAGAAACTTAGAATACCCAAGATACACTTTGCAAATCAGAAGAAAACCAAGAAGAAGGAAGACCATCGAGTGGATACTTCATTCCTCCTTAGAATAGGGAACAAACTACCCATGGAAGGAGCTACAGAGACAAAGTTTGGAGCTAAGACAGAAGGATGAACTATCCAGAGACTACCCCACCCAGGGATCCATCCCACCATCAGCCACCAAACCCAGACACTATTGTACATGCCAGCAAGATTTTGCTGAAGGGACCCTGATATAGCAGTCTCTTGTGAGGCTATGCCAGTGCCTGGCAAACACAGAAGTGGATGCTCACAGTCAGCTATTGGATGGAACACAGGGCCCCCAGTGGGGGAGCTAGAGAAAGTACCCAAGGAGCTGAAGGAGTCTGCAACCCTATAGGTGGAACAATAATATGAACTAACCAGTGCCCTCAGAGCTCGTGTCTTTAGCTGCATATGTTGCAGAAGATGGCCTAGTTGCCCATCATTGGGAAGAGAGGCCCCTTGGTCTTGCAAACTTTATATGCCCCAGCACAGGGGATTGCCAGGGCCAAGAAGTGGGAGTGGGTGGGTAGCGGAGCAGGGTGGGGGAGAGGCGGTATAGGGATCTTTGGGGATACCATTTGAAATGTAAATAAAGAAAATATCTTTAAAAAAAAAAAAGTTGTCAATCATGGGTCCAAACCTTCAGACCACTTTGTTTTCTTTAGCTTTCTTGACTTCACGATAATGATGTGACTGATCTTGCTTATCCTTTACTACAGCCAGGATGTGCTCACATAACAAGAGCCCAAGGCAACAGAGAAATTGATTTTAAACTGGAGCTTTTAAATTCAGGAGTTAAATAAGGCCTTTTCTTCATAAATTGTTTATCTCAGGTATTGTCCATAGTGACATAAAGCTATACCAAAATCTTCAATCTTTTGTTTAGAAAATATATATAAGAAGTAAAAGGAAATTAACACTTGATAGTAGCTCATTAATGAGATGAATAAAGTTTTTAAATTGATAATATCTTCAAATAAACCTGCTTGGTTGTCACTGGCTTTGCTTTTTGATAAGTCAATGCAAATTAAATTTATCTAAGTAAACTACTAAGGGTGGAAAAAGGGGTGGAGAGATGGCTCAGCCACTGAAGGGGATGTTCACAACCAAAAAGTTTAGAGTGAGAATTGATGAATCAGCTTTTTACAAAACAGCAATACTGAAAGATGAAATTTTTAACATGTACAAATAAGTTTCCTTCTTTAGACCTACTTTTCCGCATTTCTTCATATTTTCCCCCAAATTTCCTTTTTGTTGTTGTTATTAATAATTCAATTAACAGGAAAAACTGTGATTTTTTCAGTGAAATTGCCATAATTTTTGCATAAAATAGACAATGTACTGCTAAAAAAGAAAATACATTATCAATATTAGAGTAAAGACACATACAATTTCCATATCTGCTGGAAAACTCAGAGATTTAATGTGGTTGTAATAACTTAAATGTGACTATTTTTGTTACCTATGTCCAAACCCTATGTCCAATTTGCTTTCCTTAGCCTCATACATATTCAATACTTAATGATAAGGCAGGCACAACAGATTCCTTTAATCTTTCCTGATTGCCCAGGTTGGACACTGTAGTAGCTAGGAATCAAACAGACTACCAAACCAAAATACTGACAGATTCTAAACTATGAATGTGAATGGTAGATGTAATCAAGCCTCCTCCTATAAGAGTCACTTGAACTGTACCTGTCTCTGCTCCAGAACTAAGATTTTTCATGTATAAGAATAAATTGAATAGAGAAACCACCTTGCCTCACTGGGCTATGATTAGCATCTTATGTATTTGTTATATTTCTAAAACGATGTTTGCAATAACATATATCAAATGCCTTTAAAAACATAAAATATAGCCATTTAATAATGTCCACAATTTTCTTATTATATTCAATTATTTTCGAATTTCTTTCTCTGTCTTCATGCATGAATTTTAACCTGCTTATTTTAATTTATTATTTTGGAAAATATAAAAGCCAAGCATTTTTCAATTTTATGGAAAGAGCCATAAATAAAATGAACAATTGATTCCTTCTCATATGTCTGTAGTTCTGTGGAAGAAACAAAAATAACAAATAAATACATTTACATATATTGGTTTATATTACAAATAATATATTAGTTTTTATAATACTATTATACTGAATTATACAATTACGACCTAATGGTAGCTAGTTCCTGTGTACCACACACAATCCTGAGGGTAATATTATTATATCGTCACAATAAACCTAGCACAGGTTATTATGGTATTTTTCATTTTTATGGTCAAGAAAAGTAACGAAAAAAAACGGGCTGGTAAAAGTGCTCACAGTTACATTTTGAGTAAATACCAAAACTCAAAGAATATGGCATAAAAACTCTGCTTTTTAACATTATGCTATGACTGTAAAATGTGGAAGTGATAAATGTACATATTGGAAAGAAATGTGGTGGCTACTTGATATCCATGGGAGTCCTGCCATTTTCTGAAGAGAAATGGAGGAAGAGTGATTCGGGAGGGAGGGGCATTTGGGGGAGGGGGAGACTGAGAAGAGAGAGGAAAAGGAAACTGCAGTTGAGATGCAAAATAAAGATGATAGATAGATAGATAAATAGATAGATAGATAGATAGATAGATAGATAGATAGATAGATGATTGATAGCAAGATGTATAGATGTTAGATAGAGAGATAGATAGATAGATAATAGATAAATAGATAGATAATAGATAGATAGACAGATAGACAGACAGATAGACAGACAGATGGATAAAATAAAACAGAGCTATGTCAGATCAGAAGATTATCTCCTTCACTTGCTCAAGGACAGTCCCTCCACCACCTCAAGGAGAGAAAGGAGCCAATCATAGAAATACATAATAAGGAAATGAAGCCAATCAAATAGAATAATTAAAATTAGATTGTTTTTAGACTTCATCTTAACTTTAAACATTTTCATTGAGTTTTAGTTATTGATAAAGCTGTAGGAATATTTCAAATAATTTGGTTTGTGGATCTAATATTTCAATAAGTACATGGCACCCTGTAATTTGTCGTGTTATTGTACAATTTAGTTAGTCTACAGTGAAATTTGTTATATCCTCCCCTCAAGCATTTACTCTAATTCTGCTAAAATATGGTCACTGATGACATATATTTAAGGTGTCACCTCTGAGTTAAACATTTTTATCATTGTTTCATTTATACGACAATAAAGAGAAAAATAATACTACAAAGGAAAAAAACCTGTGACACTTCAGTTGGGAAATTATAATTATTGAGTCACCACTCTCACTGCAATGATCAAAGAGAGGCAAAATGATTTTGTCTCATAATTTGAGTAGATGCAGGGGCAGGTAAGCTGAGGAGGTACTGCCAGTATGTGACTGGTTTCATTGCATCCAGAGTCAGGAAACAGGGAGATGAAAGCGTGGATTCGGCTCACTTCCTCTATTTTGGATAGTGGAATGGTGCCAGTCACTTTAAGCGGTGTCTTTAGACCTTGGTTATCCCACTGTATAAACTCCCACATAACAAATCTAGAAACTGTCTCCAAGGTGATAATAGATCCTGTGAAGCTGACACTCAGCATGCTCCATCAGGGTTGTTTTCTCTGCATTCGGTAGATAAAGACATTTACTATATCGAGAAATAGAGTCTGTAATGAACAGGTGTCTTTTCACTTTATAAATATGAATACTGAGTATGCCAATGTTAAATGTATGGCATAATCTTTGAACATGATAGTGCTGGTTATTCTTCATTGCTCTAAATGATGCAGGAATTACTATCACTCCATCTTTCCCCTTTACTTAGCTTGATGAGAGGGCAGCCCAGCTCAAACACTGCAGCTGAGAATTTGAAGAGAAGACAAGCACTTAATGTGTGCAGGCAGACTTAAAAACTTTAAATGGTGTCTCAGAATAAAAGGGAACTGATTTCTCTGACTATATGTGACTGGCAAGCTCTGTACCCATTAATTTCCTGCTTTTTGTGTAATTTTGAAAAATTGTATGTTGTTTGCCTTCCTACTTCCATTTTCTGTTGCTGTGAAAAAAAATTACCTCACTATTTCTTTAGAAATAAATAAGAATTCATCTTATCTCCTAAAGCATTGCAAGAGATAATTTTTATCCTCTTCTATGTGATTAAAAATTATTAAGAATAAGACTCTGGTTATTCCATATGTGAATGGGCCAATGCTCCAAATATCTGTAGGTTTCTCACCCACTACTAACCCAATCATTTTTATCTTCGCATTCCCCCTTTCTTATTTTTTAATCTTTTTATTCTGCAATACTTTAACTCTAACAATCATAACAGCTATGAAGAGGAACTAAGACATACCTCTGCATGCTCTACAACTGCTGTTTAAGTTTCTGTTGTCTCAATTGAGTCCATTTACAGTCTGTAGGCTACATTATCCTGGTCCCCTTGATACCTCTGGCTCCTATAATTCTTCTTCTCTTGGCCTAGCTCCAAGTGGAGTAACCCGATGGAGTTCTTCAATTTGGGCTCACTCTCTGCCTTCACATAAAACCAGGTATACTGAAAATAATAGGAATGAAAGTGGGGAAGAGCCATGTGCAAATGGGCACAGGGGAAATTTTCCTGAACAGAACACCAATAGCTTATGCTCTAAGATCAAGAATTTACAAATGAGACATCATAAAATTGCAAAGCTTCTCTTAGGCAAAGACACTGTTAATAGGACAAAACGAACATCATTCAACAGATTTGGAAAAGATCTTTACCAATCCTATATCTGACAGAGAGCTAATATCCAAAATATACAAAGAAGTCAAAAAGTTAGACTCCAGAGAACAAAATAAACCTATTAAAATAGGGGAAAGAGCTAAATAAAGAATTCTCAATTGAGGAATACTGAATGGGTAAGAAGCACCTAAAAAAAAAAAAATGTTAAACATCCTTAGTCATCAGGGAAATGCAAATCAAAACAACATTGAGATTCCACCTCAAACCAATCAGAACAGCTAAGATCAAAAACTCAGGTGACATCAGTTGCTGGCAAGGATATGCAAAAAGAGGAACACTCCTCCATTCCTGGTTGGATTGCAAGCTAGCACAGTCACTCTGGAAATCAGTTGGAGGTTCCTCAGAAAATTGGACATAGTATTACCTGAGTACCCAGCAATACCACTCCTGGGCATATAACCAGAAAATGCTCCAGCATGTAATAAGGACACATGCTCCACTATGTACATAGGAGCCTTATTTATAATAGCCAGAAGCTGGAAAGAACCCAGATATCCCTCAGCAGAGGAATGGATACAGAAAATGTGGTACATTTACGCAATGGAGTACTACTCAAGTATTAAAAACAATAAATTTATGAAATTCTTAGGTAAATGGATGGAACTAGAAAATATAATCCTGAGCGAGGTAACCCAATCACAAAAGGACACACATGATTTGTACTCACAGATATATGGATATTACCTCAGAAGCTTGGAATACCCAAGATATAATTCACAGACCACATGAAACTCAAGAAGAAGGAAGACCAAAGTGTGGATATTTCTGTCTTCTTAGAAGGGGAAACAAAATATCCTTGGAAGGAGTTAAAGTGACCAAGTGTGGAACAGAAACTGAAGGAAAAGCCATCCAGTGACTGTACCACCTGGGGATCCATCCCACATACAATTACCAAACTCAGCCACTATTATGGATGTCAACAAGTACTTGCTGACAGGAGCCTGATATAGCTGTCTCTTGAGAGGCTCTACCTATGCCTGAAAAATACAGAGGTGGATGCTGTTAGTCATCCATTGGCCTGAGAACAGGGTCCTCAATGGAGAAGCTAGGGAAGGGACCCAAGATGCTGAAGGGGTTTACAGCCCCATAGGAGGAATAACAATATGAACTAACCAGTACTCCTTGAGCTCTGGGGGACTAAACCAGCAACCAAAGAATACACATGGGACTCATGGCTCCAGCTTCATATATAGCAGAGGATTGTCTTGTAATTTATCAATGGGAGGAGAGGCCCTTGGACCTCTGAAGTCTGGATGTTCCAGGGTAGGGGAATGTCAGGGCCAGGAAGCATGAATGGGTGGGTTGCTGAGTAGGGGAGCGGGAAGTGTATATGGGGTGTTCAGAGGGGAAACCAGGGAATGGGATAACATTTTAAATGTAAATGAAGAAGATGTCTAATAAGAAAACCCATGCAGCAACAACAGAAAGCAGGCTCTTCTCTGTACCAGTATCCACTCACCTCCACATGCATGCACTCTTGCCTTGCAGAATTAGTAACCGAACATAAGAGATACAGAGATGAATATATGAATGTAGGAGGGGAAGAAGACATAAATTTGGAAGGAGATTTTCATTGAAAGTGAGAGGGGTGGGAAAAAAAGAGACTGGGTGCAGAAATGATGAGATGAAAGTATGAAATTGTGAGACAAAAAATTAAACTAAGTGCTTAAGAATGAAAAGAGCTTTGTGTTCATAAGTAGACATCACTAGGGTACTTTTGTGGGTGTATAAAAAGAACTATGCATAGAAACTTTGTCACATACCTCTCCTCACACAAATTGCAATTTATTCCATGAATATATAGATTTTACTAAACATTCATTAACATAATTTTCTGTGTTATTTTTATACAATTTCTTAATTTTTTTCTGGATTTTTTTCCTTTTCGAGACAGGATTTCTCTGGATAGCCCTGGCTGTCCTGGAACTAACTCTATAGACCAGGATGGCCTTGAACTCAGAAATCCACCTGCCTCTGTGTCCTTAGTGCTGGGATTAAAGGCCTGCGCCACCACTGCCCTGCCCGTTTCTTAATTTTTAAGTGTGGGAGTTAAACTCAAATTTCTCTAATGATGGGTTTACAAATGGAACTGGTGTTATTTCATTATCTCTTCTATAAATATGTTCCAATGTATTCATTAATAGTTCTATTGGATCACTACTTCTGAAAGCGAACATTTCCTTTTTTAATTTCACTATATATGACTTTGGTGAAGAAACTTAGAGTTAAAATTTTAATCACACTTATTATATCTTTAGATTGCATGCTTTGGCATGACTCTGAATGAATTAATGTTAGCTTAGTTCGTTTGAATGTCACTATTATTGACAAAGCTACTATTGATAAAACTTGTTCATAATACATCTCTAGGAGCATTTCAAAACTTAGGTGAATGAAATATATGCAAATTGAGGACAAAATATTTATATCTGCTATTAAAATGGGAACTAAGTTTGGCAACCTAGCTCAGTGGGTATAGGTGTTTGCTGCCAGCCTGCTGAGTCCATGAGCTACAAGAATCTATTTCTGTAAATATTTCTCTGAACTCTACCCTTGCACATAACACATGTACATACACACATAAACACACTCACTTATACACAAAGAGAGAGAGACAGAGACAGAAACTGAAAGGCAGAGAGAAACAGAGACAGAGAGATAAAGACAGAGACAATGTGAGCACTTGGGAAGAAATGTAATAAAATATTAAATAAATTGAATTATTTAATGATTTATGTACAAACCTCCGTGATCCTTGCTAGGATTTCAAAATATGTTCCTCATATGATGAGAAAGTTTTCAGTTAGTTATCAGCGCTTGACATTCAGAAAATTGCTATCATCTGGATATTCACACTGCTATTTAAGTATTTCTGTCTCAAAGATACACATCTCCAGATGACCAGATATAATTAATACCAATGCAGTCACTAATAGTGAGGTAATCTGGGCTCTTCTGTGATTCATACCTTTCTTTACTTCCCCATTGTACTTCCCCATCCTCATGTACTTCTGACAATCACTACTTCTGAAGTATAGCCCATCTGTTGAGGTCAACTTATAGCATGTCACTATCATGTGACTGGTAGCATGCTGTGTTTTATAACCATTATATTATTAACACTTCTAAATATCATTTTGTAATAATTGGCATTATGACTTTTACTCTGCAATGAAAATAATTCTATTTGAAATGCTTGTTTGAGCAAATCCTATATTGAGGAGACACCCATTATCTTATCCCCAAATCCTTGTTTTATGCTGCACACTGCACTTAAATTCTTCCCTAAGACTCAGACTGAGAAACACTGTGATCTCCTTAATATATTAGAGGTGAGGAAGTCTATTCAGGATCCATTGACCTATGAACTGATTCAGAGGACATCCCGTAAGACATGGCGTCTTCCTAATTGGATTTATAGTTAATTTTACATATATATTATCATTTTGACTAGGCCATAACTTCCATAAGAAAAGTTAATGGTCTCAAAACTGATACTTCAGGGAACTCTAAGACTCAAGTACACTTTAATAAATGAACGTGTTCTGTTGTATTCATTAGCCTTACTCATACTTGATGCCCACAAATGGTCTATACAGACTTCTTTCTGGTTAAGTCAATCTGAAACAGATTATTAAATATCCACTTGTTCTTTGCTAACAGCTCCAATAAAGAGTGGTGTTTGATCACTAGACATTTTATAGCGATTGAGCTTTGCAGTAGTGTTACGTACTGCATGAATTACTATTACTTGCTTTCTTACATTTCGACTCACTGATGCACATTTTTTAAAATACGTACAAAATTATTTGCATTTTTCCACTTCATATATTTTGAGCAATTCTGTCTTTTGTCTTTTGGTTCAACCATATAACAAAAGATTCCAACAGTACAGACATTCACATCATATCGAGTCATAGAATATTAGATTTCTAAAGGAGCATGGCTTAACTATAGAATATCTTATAATCTGTTCTGTCTTTAGTTTCAGATCAATTATTATAACATATATTAAAATTATTAAACTCTGTATAGTTTTTGAGTTGCCACAAAATTTTGCTTTGGATATTCTTGGGAGTGCAGTGTTAGCTTTTACACATGTTATTTTGTGTATCTGTATATAAAACTCTTCAGTTTCCTTGTCTTTCTGATTTTGACCCTGAATAACCTATATCTGTTGCCTTCTTTCATAATGCTGAACATATTTATACTCACTAGTAAAAAACTGGTCATTCAATTGTCTTACGATCCCTCCAAGATATCTTATGATATCTCCATGCTTCCTAGCAAAGTAGTTGATTCTAATAATTATGTATTAAAAACTCCTAAATTAATACTTATTGCATGCACTTGATCACACTGTGAATGTTGAGATAATGCTGTTTACTGGGGAAAAAAAAACTGTCTTTAATTTTCTTGTCCCTCAGCCCTAGCCTATATCCTTCATTTAAAAGCTTAATGTTTGTTATATGCAGGATTAAATAAAGCCATATATAGGTTAAGGGGTGGAGCAAACATCCACTTGACAGGTAGTGATCATAGGGGAGAAAGGCACAGAAATAAAGAGGGAGACAGAGGGACAAATAGAGAGACACATGGGAAGTAGAAGGAATAGAAGGGAATGAAATTAAGTTTGAAGGTAATTTCTCTGTGTGTGAATTGGAGAACTTCTCTTCCTTTGGGGACATCTGCTGAGGTGAAAGGTCAGCTGTGTGCTTTGTCTCTCTGAGATAGCAGACTTTCACCCTAGCATCTGGCTCCTGAGTCTTTATTAGTAAAACAGAATGTTTGAGATTTTGGTAAAAACAACAAATACTTAAAATAAACTATGTCAAAATGTAGAAATTGATGCATGATAATGAATTGGGATGTTTATTTTTTGTTAATTGTGCATAATCCTATAGGAGGACAAGCAGTCTCAATTAATCTGGACCACCGAGATCTCTCAAATACTGGACCACCAAACAGACAGCATACACCAACGGATATGAGGCTCCCAGTACACATAGAGTAGATGTCTTCCAGGTCTGCGTTCATTCAGAGACGATACACCTAACCCTCAAGAGACTGGAGGCCCCAGGGAGTTTATAGGTCAGGTAGGGTAGGGGGTAGGGGCATCCAAAAGGAGAGAGGGTGGGGTGGGAAGCAGTTGGAGGGTGGCTGGGGGAGAGGGGAATGGAATATGGAGTGTAAAATATAAATTAAAAATAAAATTAAATTTAAAAAGAATATCAGGTTTCTAAAGATATATATGTATATGTGTGTGTGTGTGTGTGTGTGTGTGTGTGTGTGTGTGTGTGTGTGTGTATAAAATCAGTAAAAATAAAAACAGTCTCAATATTTCTAGAAACGATCTCCAGAATTTCTGTGGTTATTATATCTATATTAAGTATATATGAAGTATTATAAGTATGTAATCAATGAATATCCTTCCATATAATATAAATCAAGTACAAATTAGCTTTATTACCTATCATGGTATAAGTAATATATAAGTAAATACTGTCTTTACATAGTAAATTCTTCATGGAAGTGAGAAGTAAAAATTATCTCTTTTTGTGTTTGTGTGTGTGTGTGTGGTTTGAGTGTGTGTGTGAGAGAGAGAGACAGAGAGAGACAGAGAGACAGAGAGACAGAGAGACAGAGAGACAGAGACAGAGTAAATGAGAGAGAAGGGGAGAAACGGAGGGAGGGAGATAGAGAATGTATATGCCTTTGGAATTTTTTGTGCTATAATTATTTGAATCTATGTATTTGGAACCATGTCTAGAGTGTTCCAGTTTTAATGTTTTAATAACATAAAAATCCAGAGCCACACCTGAAAAAATGTTCAACATCCTTAATCATCAGGGAAATGCAAATCAAAACAAGCCTGCGATACCATCTCACTCCAGTCAGAATGGCTAAGATTAAAAATTCAGGTGACAGCAGATGCTGGTGAGGATGTGGAGAAAGAGGAACACTCCTCCATTGCTGGTGGGATTGCAAGCTTGTAAAACCACTCTGGAAATCAGTCTGGCGGTTGCTTAAAAAATTGGACATAGTATGACTGGAGGATCCAGCAATACCTTTTCTGGGCATATACCCAGAATATCTTAAAACTGGTAATGAGGACACATGCTCCACTATGTTCATAGCAGCCTTATTTATAATAGCCAGAAGCTGGAAAGGACCCAGATGTCCCTCAATAGAGGAATGGATACAGAAGATGTGGTACATTTACACAATGGAGTACTACTCAGCTATTAAAAAACAATGAATTTATGAAATTGTTGGGCAAATGGATGTATCTGGAGGATATCATCCTTAGTGAGGTAACCCAATCACAAAAGAAGTCACTAGATATTCACTCACTGATAAGCGGATAGTAGCCCAGAATCTTAGAATACCCAAGATACATTTTGTAAAATACAAGAAAACCAAGAAGGAAGACCATCATGTGGACACTTCATTCCTCCTTAGAATAAGGAACAAATACCCATGAAAGGATATAAGTACAGAGACAAAATTTAGAGCTAAGATGAAAGGATGGACTATCTAGAGACTACCCCATCCGGGAATTCATCCCAACATCAGCCACCAAACCCAGATACTATTGCATATGCCAGCAAGATTTTGCTGAATGAACTCTGATATAGTGGCCTCTTGTGAGGCTATGCCAGTGCTTGGCAAACACAGAAGTGGATGCTCACAGTCCATCTATTGGATGGAACACAGGGCCCCCAGTGGAGGAGCTAGAGAAAGTACCCAAGGAGATGAAGGGGGCTGCAACCTTGTAGGTGGAACAGTAATATGAACTAACAAGTACCCCCTGAGCTCGTGCTTCTAGCTGCATATTTAGCAGAAGATGGCCTAATAGGCCATCATTGGGAAGAAAGGCCCCTTGGTCTTGCAAACTTTATATGCCCCAGTACAGGGGAATGCCAGGGCCAAGAAGTGGGAGTGGGTGGGTAGGGGAGCAGGGGCGGGCACAGGGTATAGGGAACTTTCGGTATCGCATTTGAAATATAAATAAAGAAATAATCTAATAAAAAATGGGAAAAAATAAAAATAAAAATAAAAATAAAATCCAGAGCCAGTACTTTCTCTACCTTCCTTTCCAACAGATTAGTTCCCCCTGTTTCCCTTAAAATAGAAGAGCATGACTCTGAGGGATATCCATGGAACATTTCCTTTCAAGTTACAATAAAACAAGGCAAACAACGTCATATCAAGGCTGAAAAGGTTAACTCAGTAGGAGAAAAAGAGTCCCATACACAGGCCAAAGCCATGGCCAGGAAGCAGGAGTTGTTGAGCAGGGGGAGGTGGGAGGGGATAGGGGGTTTTGGGCAGGAAACCAGGAAAGAGGGTAACATTTGAAATGTAAATAAAGAAAATATCTAATAGAAAGAAAGAAAGAAAGAAAGAAAGAAAGAAAGAAAGAAAGAAAGAAAGAAAGAAAGGAAGGAAGGAAGGAAGG
>NC_034602.1:49091287-49102412 GCF_900095145.1 Mus pahari
AAGAAAGAAAGAAAGAAAGAAAGAAAGAAAGGAAGGAAGGAAGGAAGGAAGGAAGGAAGGAAGGAAGGAAGGAAGGAAGGAGGAAGGAAGGAAGGAAGGAAGGAAGGAAGGAAAGAAAGAAAGAAAGAAAGAAAGAAAGAAAGAAAGAAAGAAAGAAAGAAAGAAAGAAAGAAAGAAAGAAAGAAAGAATGAAAGAATCAGCGACACCCTGCTCCCACTACTGGGAGTCCCGGAAGAACACCAAGATACAAAATTATCAGGTAAATCCAGAGGACCTAGCTTAGAGCCATAGACAGTCCATATTTGCTTGAAGCCTGTTTTCTAATTAGGGACTGAAAAAGGATGGCTCTCTACAGGAGGTGAGTTGGGAAAGAACTAGTGACAGAGGGAGGGGAAACAGTAATCCGGAAATATGTGAGAATGACATCTATTTGCAATAAATAAAAAAGAAACAAAACTATCCATAGTATTCACAATTTCTGTCATTTCAAAACATTCAGATTTAAATACTAATCAATTCTAACGGTTATTTTGAAGTCCATAAATGTTCAAATATTTTTTAGTAAACATGTTTCTACACTACATCAATCTTCTCCAAGATTCCCATTGTATTATTCCTCATAGTTGTAAGAGTGAAATACGTTTTCACATGCAATAAATAAATGTGTCATGTATATAAAATCATATTAGGTAAGGCTCAATGGACTAATGTGGAATAGAAGTATATTAAGGAAATTACTTTCAGTGTTAAATTATCTCCATTTGGAACTCCCTTTGTGTGTCTATCTGAGAAATCTGGAGCTTTCTCTTGAGGAATATCATTCAAATTTAATTGTCAACTGTTTTAATTAATAGTAAAGGTATGAAGGGAACATATAGTAAAACCTTTATCCAATACTAAACACAAATACTTTGCATTCAGATCATGAAGAAGTATTGTTAATGACTTTAGAAACTGGATGTACAACCTACCATCTCAATAAACATAATTTTGTCAGTATGTAATCATGGTTAACCTATAATTTTCATTTACCCTTTTACACACAGGTACACAGATACCCACTTTCACTATAAATTACATAAGAGACTCTTGATTTCATACTGGCTTTCTTTGGAAGACAGAAGAGGTTATTACGCAGAGATATGGTAACCATAGATACCATTATGTTTCCATATTATTCATATTTTGTGGAAACAGATTTTGGCTATTATATTTTGTTATTGACCATAACTATGAAGAAGATATATTGATATTTAGTTTAAAATCATTGTACTTCCATTTCAGATTGTTTATTAAATAAATTATTTTAACAGACTTTATTAACTCCTACTGAAAATTAGTTTTTTCTTTAATTTTGTTTTGTGGGTATTATTTTTGATAATGTGTAAATGAACAAATAAAAATAAATATCATATTTAAATTAATATTATAATATAATTTTACCCATAAAACAATACTAGTATTTTTATCAAATCAGACTCATGACTTATTTCAATAGATATGTAGAATTAAAATTTAAATTTATAAAATTGATTTATTAATAAGTACTCTTTTAGTTTTTATTTGGTAAGCAAGAAAATAAACAGGGACACTTAGTTGGGGCTATATCGGGGAATAGCAA
Source organism: Mus pahari (assembly GCF_900095145.1). Classification (NCBI taxonomy): domain Eukaryota; kingdom Metazoa; phylum Chordata; class Mammalia; order Rodentia; family Muridae; genus Mus; species Mus pahari. Next base: position 49,092,910 of record NC_034602.1, read on the forward strand.
GATATGGTTTTATATGAAAAAAGAAACTGGAAACACAAAGAAGTTCACTATAAAGAGGGAGAAGAAAGAACAAGTCACACTTAGGATGCTTGATAAAGCCTCAAAGAATCACATTACTTTCTATACAGCTAAAACATCACATGTATACAATTGGCCTGAAAATGATGTCTACAAAAGCCAGACTTTATCACAAAAATCCCAGTTGTTCAAGAGCCTCCAAAAACAATATAGGCTATTGCTGTTGCTCTTGATGGTCTCTCCGAAGTTATCAAGAAGTCCCTATTGCTGACAATATGTCCTCTTTGGACAGAGAATTCAGAAGATTCAATCTGGATAGAACCTGAAATTCTTTCATTTGAGCACTAACACTTTTAGGACCAGAAAGTCCCATCCAAGTTTCCCTGGAAGAAAACCCTCACTAATACTACTAATCAGATAGGATATCTGTTAACAACAACGACCAGTGTGCCAAGATATATCTAAAGGTACAATAATGGTCTGCATGTCTTGGTTGTAATCAACAACTATCTAATTAGACTCAGGGCCTACTCATCAGGAAAAAAAAAAAATACATGCTACTGTAAACTTAGCCGAATACAAAGGATAATTAGGTCATGGATTTTTAGGAGATTATTTTCTACCATCACTTCACTAGATCAGACTAATTCCCGACGGCATTATGAAACTTATTCCTAAAAAGAATTGCTGATTTCAGTACATAGCAATAAATCTTTCTCTCTGCAGCAAACAGAAAAAGTGACAGAAAACAACAACTGAACACAATACAGACACTTAATTTTAATAGGATTTTAGACGCTGAAAAACATATGTAAAGGGGGTTCTTTTCTTAATATATTTTTAATGTAATCATTTATTAACATAATGTTATACCATTTTCCAAATTCTTATTTCTTGGCATATATGGTATGAACCAATGATATTTAATCTTTATCTAATACCAGAGAGGGATTCCGTGTATATGTTTGATCCTTTGTAAGTCCAGCAAGTGAATTTGACAGATTCTTTTTTTTTTTCTTGTTTTTGTCACAACTTTGCAATGCTGTCAATGTCCTTGGTATTTAACTCTCAGCTGTGAGTACAGAAAAACATAAAGCATTGTCAAATATTGTATTTGTAAAAAACTATAGTCTATAGCCGAGAATGGTGAGAATTATTTCCCTGCAGGTGTCTTAACATGTACAGATGGTATAATCTATTCCCTGTTACTTACCACTTTATTTCAAGAGAAACATGCAATAGTAAAGTTTGCACCTTAAAAAGCACCCCCAGGAATTTGGATAAGCTACAACAGCTTGAGGGGATAGATTATTGAATGTCTTTTCACACAATATTAAAACAGGAGTGAGAGCTTCAGTAAACCAGCAGCAAACAGTCTTGGTATCATAATGGAAACCTATTTGCAGCTGTTTCTCCTTGTTTGTTTCTAAAAACCACAGTAAGTGGAAAGAGAAGGAGAAGGAGAGGCGAGTGTGTGGGTGACATCCAACAATTATGGTGAGCCATCTAGAAAGCCACATACCAGCTCCTTCGCTGAGCTCTACGTGGAGGCAAATTGACCTTGGATTTGAGATTTCTTCCCGGGATACTAATTTCTCCTGTTCCCTGTCTGTTTTCTTGATATTATCTTTTACACCTTGTCTTTACCCACTACTTTCACCTACAGTGTAATTCCATTATTTCCTGTCCTGAAGATGGATCTGAGTGAGTCACAGTGATATTTGCTGAATTGTACAAACTTGTTGATGGCAAAGTCAGGGTCAGATCAATCAGTCAAATTTGACTCCCAGTGTGACTCTAGTCTGGGGAGACTAAAGCAGAGGAAGATTAAATTTAGTAGGAGAAACAAACAAACAAACAAACAAACAAACAAAAACAAAAGAAGCAAACCACTAAAATAAAGTGGCTCAAGTCCTCTTCTCGTTTAGGTGAGCCATACAATTATATCAACTAACATTTTAGAACATAAATTACTTCTTTTTCTTTTACTTTTTCTTTCCCAATTCTTGAGTAAGTACTTGTTTTGTTGTCAGTATAAGCCTAGCCTCTTCTTGAACATGGTTCTTTACAACACTAGCTGCTATAAACTCAGCATAGAAAGTACTTCTCAATCCTCAATTCTCATTTCTTTAAAAAAACATTTGAACCAAAATAATATTAGTATGAAATTATATGTACAGTACTTTCCACAATGCCACATAATTAGACCATTCTCCATAAAGCATAGATATATTACAGAATACTTAACTGAAGCTTGCTAAGCCTACATCAAAGAATAGAAAATTCCAACAAATTCAGTTTAGAAATATTATAAGATATTTAATTTTCTTCTCTTTATAACACCGAGGACCCAGCTCTATTACATGACCTTAATTATTTTGTTTAACAGACAATCACTGGCTTCTAATTTTTATGCTACATTTAGAAATGTGTAAAATGACAAATTCCTACATATAAGGAAGACACATGTTAGCGATTGTGGTTTAATATTAATGACTCCTAATCTTGATTAAAGAATTGTGTCTTATCACTCTGTAGAGAGAATACTCATAGTTTCCACAAATGATTCATACTAAAAGTCAAATTTGCAATGTAATAAGATACAGCACTCTTCCTTCAGAAGATGTTGAATACATTTAAAATGACTTTAACTGGGAGGGGGGATATAAATGACTCTACTCAGTGGTCTTCTGTGATTACAGTTACCTTTTGTGATTCCTTCTCCCACCCACTGAGGTCACTTAGCCATCAACTTCACTCTGGATCACCTGGACAGCTTGAGCAGTGACCATCCCATCGCATTTTCAAAATTGCTTAAAACATAGCAATCATTTAAATGGACACTTTGCCCAAAGAATAATTTAATGCATTATAAAAACAGAATGGGCATTAAGAAGGGAGGTTTGAGTGGTGGTAAGTGGAATGAAAATTTTTCCTTCTTGCATTTATGTCCCAAACAAATGCAAACTAAACTATCTGACATTTCAGCTTTCAAAATTCAAAATGTATTTCTATTTTTGACTCAAATGTTATTTCAGTGCAATACAGCAGTGAAGATTTCTAAGTTTTGAAAGTATTCTTTAATGTGGACATCTTGTGATTGATGTGTAGTTAATCATAGTACTTTTACACAGAACTATTTATCAGAAGTGCATAGAGTGCTTTGAAGTCCTTCATTTTTAACATTATGGGGCAACTGTTGCATTATAATTATTTTTAACCTTTGGGGAAAAGAAGTGAAGTAGAAAGAAATTTGATCTTTTTAGCTTCTCAGAATAAAAGGCAACATATAAATACAAATTATTAGTTGCTGACTTGTTTATAATTCCCAAAGGGAGTTAGTCGGGAATATCTGTCAATAGAAATGTTAAGAATTGGCTCTCAAATGTTTTATTAAATGAGTTGTTGAGCATTATTTATTTGGTGACAGTGGGGTGTGACCCTTTTGATTTGGTTTAAGAAGCATTCAGAATCCAATATATGACCTTTCCTTTCATTCTTTCAAACATATTTAAGGCTAAATAGAAAAGATTATAAAAATTTAAATTAAGTTGGGTATTTGAGGTGCACAATCTTCATCTTATTGCTGTAAAATTTAGCATAATTTAATGAGCACGTTGTTGAATTCTAAATTTAATTATTTTGTATTAATAGAATGGGTGATTTTTAACTGAATATAGTATAAGCCTCTATACCTAAATATTCTAGAAATCATTTGAAGCTTGAAATTCTTTACTAAAGTTTTAGAGTTTATTATTGTTGGTTTTCTTCTTTTACAATTGTAGCAAAAATTAATTTAAGCAATCAAATTAATCTATAGAGATCTCACGAGATGGGTAAATTTTTGTCACTAGAGCAGAATAAAGCTGATTAAACATAGGAATACAAAGGAAGGAAATACCTGGAAAAATATTTTTTTAATATTTGCAGTCAGTACTTGTACTGAATAGTACAATATGTGGCCATCAAATTGGAATGGATGTGCATAACTGTATGACTGTAATCTCAGCACCTGAGAAGCTCAGGCAGCCACATCTCTGACATTTTGAGGACATGTGGGAAGAGTTAAGAAAATTGCCTCAAAATGCCAAATATGTGAAGAAATTTATAAAATGTAATAAAAATGTATTTAAAATCTGGTACCTAATAAATATTAGTTAAATAAAATCATTTTAGGAAAGCATCAGTATGCCTATCTGTAAGATTATTAACAATTATTACATGGGTAGTAATGAGATGAGTTAGCAGTCAGGAGTACTGACTGTTCTTCCTGAGGACCAGGGTTCGACTTCTGGCTCTCAATCATGGTTCACAATCATTTGTAGTTCCAGTTTCACACTTTGTTCTAAAGCACTCTGGCAGACTCCATAGGTACCAGGCCCACCTATAATATACCACAAAGCATGTAAACATATATCATAAAATATTTAAAACAATTTTAAATAACTACAAAGGAGGAGTATATACAAATTGAAGCCACAGTGTAAATTCATGAAAAATTCATCTTTTTATTAATGCATTTATGTTTATAAGGATTATAGATATAGAATAAAGTATTTATAAAATTAGAAAACGTCAGAGATGCCTCTGCCTGAGCTTCTCAGGTGCTGAGATTACAGTCATACAGTTATGCACATCCATTCCAGTCTGATGGATTTAAACTGATGTGTATTTAGAAAGCTTCACTTTTAGTTTTTAATTTTACTTTGCATAATAAAGGTTTAAAATTTGCAAACATACAATACATAAATTTTCATTTAATGACTGAGACTTAGAATAAATGCAGGATGGAATGAATTTACAATCTCCAGAAGGTATTAGAGAGAACAGTTACCACAACTATCTAAAAGTAGTCAAAATAATTGCAGATATTAAAATAGCTTCGTATTAGAAAATCTAAAAGCACTTCAGAAAGAGGAATTGTATGCCCACTAATTTAGCTGGATACCAAGTACCCAAACCATCCCCATCAGTTCCTGCTTATTGTGAATAATTAAATCATCTGTTAGAGATTAAGGATCAAATCTAGGTATGAAAATTATAGACCTAAATAAATATGTAAGAGTATATTTTTATTGTATCTAGTGAAATAAGACAGTTTTACTATTTAATGCAGATAAGAATAATTTAATTGACAATAATATTCTGTTTTATTCTTTTCTTAAGTGAGTACTTACTGAATGCTGTATGATTAATTTTCCTTGCAATGGCAGCCTTGTTTTTGACTTAATAAATGAAGAAAATTAATCTTGAGGAATTAATTTATTCCCAATCTCCAAGGGTTATTTGAAATATAATTTACATTTTAAAGTGGGTCTTAAAACCATCGAGTTTGGAACTTTCTTCAATTCCTTCCTTTTCATTCAATTTGCTACTTCCAATCAGTTCTAAGATGGGGGAGTTGGAGAGACTAATTTTCTTAGAGTTGAGTATGAAAATAGAGTAGTAATGAGGACATGAAGGTCGATGTAAGAATGAGATTCATGACATCAGTCAGTGAACTTTTTACGTTCATATGCATGGCACAAGAGCTGTGCCCACGGTGATATCTGTGGCATCATCATTAATGCACTTCTGCTGTCACATACGCATTCTCTGAACAAGCTAAGTATTGTCAAACGTCATAAAGACACCCATGAATGCAATTTTTACATTCCCTTAGTTGTGTGCACAGACTCAAGCTCTTTAAAGTTGATGTTAAAGTGCTATACAAGTAAGGTGGAAATGTGTAAGTGTGTGGTCGGAAGGATATAAGAATTTCTTACCATTCCATATTCAGGTTGTTCTGAGCGCTGTGACTCCTTTGAAATTTCTTAGAGTGAGAATATTTTTGTCTCTTAATGTGTCTGCTGGTCCAGAGTTTCCTTCTTTAGGCTACTATTAAGTTGAGTAGGCATCAAATGCATCAGTTTCACAATAAAGAGACAAAACATAAGAAGCTTTTTCTTGAAGCACTTTAATAAAGATCTAGCCCAAATTTGAATGATCTGTTTTGTCCCTGTGTTTTCCATCTATGACCTTTCTATGGTGCCTGTTGTTTAATATGTATTTAGTCCGTCCCTATTGCCTGTCTGTTCCATCTGTTCCTAACAAAGGGTTTTTCTCTGTGTTAAAAGAACAGCATAAAAAACATGGTATGGAAAAAAAAGTTTAGAGACACCTTTTCTCAAAACTATTTAACAGAGATTTTTATAAAAGAAGAAGTTGCTTTTCTGATCCAAACTGACACAGAAGAGTATTTAAAAGGACACACAGATGTGATCAACATATATGCACATGTTGCTTCCAACACATGTGAAATATTTGTTTTAAAGTAAATTTTTACCTGTTTGCTGTTTTTGTTAAATGATTAAAACAATGCACACACACAAAAATACACACACACACACACACACACACACACACACACAAAAATACACACACACACACACACACACACACACACACACACACACACTTTATTCTGGACCAGAGGTATGAAAAAATATATTGTTAAATGTATGCATTTCTGTGAGGCTGTAAAAACTGTTAGCATGGGAAATCCAAAGAAAAATGAAGATGGCTGAATTTTAAAGGGAGGATGAACTTAATTAGGCTACATACACTGCAAGATAGAAGGTTAAATATATTACTTTACATTATCTCAAGACATATTACCAACTTTGTTACAAGGTCCAGTCTGTTTGAAAGAAGTTTTCAGAAACTATACCATCACAGATAAGCCCCCTTTAAATGGGAATTTCTGGCTATGTCATGTAATTCAGACTCATGTGGTGTTTTGCTGAGGCAAAACCTGTGGGAGGAATGTGGTGTTGGTAGAAAGTGTACAAAGGATTCAACAGACAGTGACAGGATTCTTGAATAGCTAGCCTTGCAATACTTTGCTGGTCTTGAGTCTTAGATGGTCTTCACTTTGTTGAGAGAGGTGTGCGAGAGAACTTTTCCTGGCTTCATGGCTGGTCCTGGTCACTTTGCCAATGCCTGCCTATTAGGCAGAGGCCTGGCAGGTTCTGTTGGATTGCACCATTGCTGCTGATTCTTGTTTGGTATGCTAACACTACTGAACTGGACTGATGGTGTACTGACAACAAACAGAGATTGGACTCTCCCCAAAGAACTACTTCTAAACAGGTCTACATCCCCTTGTCCTATTTACCATCTTTTCTCCCCTACCTTTAGACAGTGGGCTAAAAGGGGATGAAGCATATGAGAACCCTTATTAAAATTATGTTTTTGAAAATCTAAACCTACATCTCTTTTATATGATTCATGATTTATTTAGTTGTACATGCAAATGCATTAGCAAAAGATCAATGCAAAAACTCTCTAGGATTCTGCATTAGTACATTGAAAACAAGATTGTTGTAGTGGTTGAAAGGCCTAACACTATGTTCTTGCCAGGTTGCATAAAACTTTGGTATCATTAGCAACTGACAAAATTTCACAAAATCAAAGGTATATCTGTAGACAGACACATGACAGGGAATGTGTCTCCATGTCAGTGAAGTCTACAGCAGTATCATTAGTAAGATGAGAGTGTTGGTACTCTGGAAAGACAGTGAGGATTAGAAGGTTCATAGTTTAAGATTATCTAAAATAACTTAAAACTTTAAAGCTGCAACTTATGACCTAGTTACTAGAAAACTAAGGAAGACACTAATTTTCTTTGAAAAAAGTAAGGTCAAAATGGGAACAATAATAATCTACCAAAAAAACCTCTTCCAAGGCATTATCGAAGAGGTAGGTCAACATATTGCTCATTGAGATGGGATCCTAAAAAAAACAAAAAACAAAAACAACAACAAAAAACACTTGCTAAGTTAGCAACTATGTGCCTGGCCTGTAAATGTGGATTCAATGCCGTATCTGGGGAGGGATGGTAGAGTATGGTAAATAAAAAGCTTAAGAGAGACACTGATAAGATGGTCATTTGTCATTTAATGTGTTTAACAGAAATTAACTGTTAAAAACATTTACCCATGATGTTTTTATTAGTTGAATAATTCCATCTGTCTATAGTCCTACAACCTTAAATGCACACAATCTCATTAAATTTGACTCATAATTACTGTCTCTGTCCACACTCTGACATTATTGTTCTCATTCTACAGATGGAATTATCTTCACTATAGGCATTTTAATCCCAATTTGACTTTTAAATTTGTTGTTAAAAGTGGATTTTAAATTGTATTCTTTCACAACATTACACAAACACAAATATTATATCTGCTCTCATCCCATTCCATTTCTACTGAAGCCCTGCTCTTCATAATATGCTGCCTTTCTCTCCCTGCTCTTCATAATATGCTCTCTCTCTCTCTCTCTCTCTCTCTCTCTCTCTCTCTCTCTCTCTCTCTCTTTGTCTCTCTCACTCATCATATGTGTGCATGTGGTATGCACATGATGTGTGTGTACATATATGTGCATGCATGTGTGCACATGTGTGTGTTTGTTTGTGTGCATTGGGAACCACTAAATGTATATACTGAGCACTTTGGATTATACAGTTTTAAGATTTGAATGTATTCTGATTGCTTTTTCCAAGACATTATATACCATCAATGAAACATTTTTAAGTGGGATACTTAAAACTATATCAAAATTAATTGAAAAGTTTTTAGCTAAACTGAAAAAAAAATGAGTTAGGGCAAAGAAAAATAAGAAGACCTAAATGGCTGAGTTAGAATTTTAAAGGAAGTTTTAAAATAGAAGATCAGTCTAAAATATCAGTGTTCTTGGCCTTTAGAGTTCTCATAATTGTACATAAATTAAAACATTTATCCTATCTTTATAGTATCATGATAGAAAGTCAATTTCTGATTGTTGGATAAACAATCTCTAGATTAGAGTGAAACATTCACTTACATAAGAGATGTACAGTAAGGGCCAATATACATAAAATCATTCATAATGTAAAGCACTAGACTTTTCATGAAGATTTTGAACTGGATTCTAATTAGATCAAAGTGGGCTCCAATAAAAAAAAATGGAATGAAAATTTTAAGAAGGACACTAAGCACAAAGAAACAATAGAAGAGAGAGATATAGAAAAAGAGGCCCTAAATAATATTTAAATAAAACCCAAATTTCAACTTACAAAGAAATGTATATAGTTTTCAGAGTAAAAACATGTAACTCAAATAATAAATTGTTTTAAATACTATATTTTTAAATGTAAGGGAAATTTGTTTCTAAGTGATTTAGCCATTATCTCAACATGAAACACAATCCCTGAAATAATTCAGTGGATTGTGAAAACTGTCATTAGCTTCAAGTCAATACTAATATTCTAATAAATTTTATCACTAACTCGTATTTGAAAATAGTGAAAGAATTAAATATATATCATCAAGATTTTATGTGTCAACCATGATATATGTTGATTGTAAAATAATGTGATAAACAAAATTAGTCTGTGACCTTATTTGTATTGACATAAACCAAACAAGTTATTAGATGTTTCTACAGAGTATAGTTCCTATGAA
>NC_034602.1:49102423-49111719 GCF_900095145.1 Mus pahari
TCTTATTCTCATTTCTGAATTCTAACATGGCTACATTTTTCCTTTAAATGCCTCATATCAGAGAACACTGGCTGTGAAATTGGTTTTTATATAGTATAGTGTGTGAAAGCTTATAATCTAATGATAGAATGCAGAGCTTACCTTTGAACTTTGAACTCATATTCCCTATTGCCGAAAATGTGGATCAGTAATGTTGTGGAATGGAGAGAATGCCTGTCAGCATTCAATGATCTGACATTTGTGAATTTTATATACCTCTATGTTACAGTTCATAACTGGAGGAAGAGGACAGGAACTCAAGCAGGTCGGGAACCCGAAGGCAAGAGGAGCTGATGCAGAAATACATGGAGGGTGTTGCTTATTGGCTTGATGCCCATCCCTTGCTAAACCTCCCTTTTTATAGAAACTATAATCATCATCCCAAAGATGGCTGAGACCTCCATCATTGATCATTAATTGAGAAAATGCCTTACACCTAGATCTCATGGAGTCATATTCTCAACTGAGATTTATCCTCTATCATGAATCTAACTTCTGTCAAGTTGACACAAAAAACCAATTAGTACAATACTTGAGGAAAACAAATTTAAATTTTAAAGGAGATGAAGGAGGAAAGTAGACAGAAGGAACTTAGAAACCATGAAGCACCATGAGCAGAACCTATTGCTTTTTTAGCAATCCTCGCAGAATATATATATTCTGAGAAGATTTTCTATACAAATATCATTTTTTTAAATTTTGTTTTTGTTTATATTTTTCGAAACAGGATTTCTCTGTGTAGCCCTGGCTGTCCTGGAACTCACTCTGTAGACCAGGCTGGTCTCAAACTCAGAAATCTGCCTGCCTCTGCCTCCCAAGGCTGGGATTACAGGCGTGCACCAACTGCCCAGCAAAATTTTAAAATAATTTTTTCTTTTCTCAATTTGCTGTATTGAACAATCTAAATATATCACATGGTAAAATTTACAACCACCAAACCCAGACACTATTGCATATTCCAGAAAGATTTTGCTGACAGGACCCTGACATAGCTCTCTCTTGTAAGGCTATGCCAGTGCCTGGCAAATGCAAAAGTTGATACTCACAGTCATCTATTGGATGGAACACAGGGCTCCTAATGAAGGAGCTAGAGAAAGTACCCAAGGAGCTAAAGGGGTCTGCTACCCTATAGGAGGAACAACAATATGAACTAACCAGTACCCCCCTAGAACTGTCTCTCTTGTTGCATATGTAGCAGAGGTTGGCCTAGTTCGCCATCAGTGGGAGGAGAGACCCTTGGACTTGCGAAGATCATATGCCCCAGTACAGGAAATGCCAGGGCCAGAAAGCAGGAGTGGATGTGTTGGGGAGCAGGGCAAGGGGAGTGTATAGGGGGGCTTTAGGGATGACATTTGGAATGTAAAGGAAGAAAATATCTAATAAAAATTGTTAAAAAATTTAACAAATAATAAACTATTTTCCTATATTCTCTTTCAATAGATGAAAGAGGTACCAGCATTTTTACAGGAATATCACCATATATTTGTCCAAGTAGTTGCCTAGATATACTTCCAGAGACAAGGGAGTAGAATAAACCCAAATAGTAAACTCATAATGTCCTTATACAAATACTAAATAGAAAGTTGGATTACAAATTGTTTATCTTACTACTAACATATCCAAAGACTCCCGCCAGTTGTGGCACATGCCTTTAATCCCAGCACTTGGGAGGCAGAGGCAGGCATATTTCTGAGTTTGAGACCAGCCTGGTCTACAGGGTGAATTCCAGGACAGCCAGAGTTACACATAGAAACCCTGTCTCGAAAAAACAAAACAAAACAAAACAAACAAAAAAACAAAAACAAAAAATCATATCCAAAGATATATTAGAATAAAGAAGCCATGCACAGAGATCACTGAGAATCTACTCTATAGGCACAAATAGTAAATTTCCCCAAATTTGTCTCAAGGGAATCTAGAGAATGGAGAACATTTGGTTCATTTGTCTTGGAAAAGTTATATTCACAGAAGAAACTGAACTATTCTGCATGGATGTAACCCAAGAAAAAGACACAATGTATCCTGGTTGATTCCATAGCTACTCTCAGAGGTCAATGTCCCAATGATGTCTTCAATAGGCCATATTCAGCTTCCTAAATTTTATTGTGAATATAACCACTGGTCCCATATAAATATCCAGTAAAGGAGTGAAATAGCAGTGGTAGATATGAAGACTAAAGAGTGAATGAATGACATTATACATGCACAGTAAAAGCAGAGAGCATTCAGATGCATTGTTGAAAGGCAAAAATATTAAAGTATTTCTAAAGTTCTTATAAAAACTAAATAGAAGTGTGTATGAGACAGGAAGAGAGAGCAGAAAAAACAAAGGAAAATTGACTATTCAGCATATCTAAGGAATATATTTGTTCAAGAGATGTCTTATTTCCTGTGATTCAGTTTTGCAATGGGAACTATTTTATTTATTTATAAATGTTTATTATTTCATGATATTTGGCTTTTCCTTCTGCAATATTTCCATTACAGTTTGTTAAGTGAATAGCAATGTGATTCCCCAGTCCATTTTAGGTATCTTTGCACTAATTACTATTCTTTCCTGTTATATTATTGGGATGGCCAAAAATTGTAATTTCTTTAGAAACAGCAGTATTAGTGTACTCTCCTTGGACTGCCTTTATTAAATGTTCAAAGTTTAATATATGTTTTCCATTTAAGTAAATACCATATGGTCTTTCTTTTCACCTCTGCAAGAACACAGGATTTCTTTGTAATAAGTAATATTTAGTAGAATGTTAATTCCATTTTCCCTGTGAGTAGAGTATATTTCACAAATTTGAACATTTGAGGTTATGGTGAGTACATCTTTTCTCTTTTACTTCTTTAGTTTTCTTCTTCTTTTAAACATTACAGTACATTCTCAATAAATATTCTCCTCCCCGACCACTTCCAGATCTTCTCCAATATCATGAACATTCTATTCCAAGCCTTATCCCCCCCCACCTCTCTTGAAAACAATTAAACAAATAAACCAGAATTTCAAAAAACAAACAGACAAACATTAAAAGGAAAGATAAAGGTGAGAAACACATGCATACACAATCACACACTAACACACATACACGCTCAAACACACACAACTCCAATAAAACATAAAATTGGAGACCATAATAGATAAGCAAAAGTCAAAAGTCCAGTTAAGTTAAAAAAAAAAAAATGCCCAAAAAATTGCAAGCAAATTTCTGCCGAAACAGCATTGGGTTTATTTTGTGTTTATTTTCTACTCTTGGGCAAGTGATCCTTAGGCGTGGGTTGTATGCCCAGCAAGTGTATTTCTGTTTTTTTGTTTTTGTTTTTGTTTTTTATTTAATATTTTTTACAGTCTAGTCATTATTCCTCTCTTGATCTGTCCTGACTATTCCACATCCCATACCTCCTTCCCCATCTCCAAGAGGATGTCCCCACCCCACCCCCAGACCTCCCCACTCCCTGTGGCCTCAAGTCTCTCAAAGGTTAGGTGCATCTTCTCTCACTTAGGCCAAACCTGGCATCCCTCTGATGTGTATGTGTTGGGGCCCTCATATCAGCTGGTGTAGCTGCCTGGTTGGTGGCTCAGTGTCTAAGAGATCTCAGGGGTCCAGGTTAGTTGAGACAGCTGGTCTTCCTCCAGGGTCACCCTCCTCCACAGTTTTTTCAAGCTTTTCCCTAATTCAACCACAGGAGTCCCTGGTCCGTTGGTTGGGTGAAAGTATCTGCATATGACTCATTCAGTCATATATATGCTTTTTTGAGCCTCTCAGAAGGAAGTCATGCTTGGTTCCTATCGTGCATGTTCTTTAAATAAATTATAAACAAAGTCCTGTTATATTGCACTGTCCATATGTAACAGTTCAGGTAAGTGATTATCAGGAGTCCAGCCCAACATTTTGTGTTATTTTATTTTTATCATTTTATGTGTGTATGTGTGAATGTATTTGTGTTCATGTGTGTGTATGTATGAATGCATGTGTGTTTGTGTATGTGTGTATGTATGTATGTGTGAATGTATGTGTGTTTGTGTGTGTGTGTGTGTGTGTGCCTATGTGAGTTTATGTGCACCACATATATGCACTGCTTTTGGGGTCCTGAAGGTTAAGCCATATTTTATGGAGTAGAATGAAATTTGGTTGTGAGACTCTTGATCTGAGTGCTCAGAATCAAATCCCAAACTTCTGTATGAGTAAAGAACACTCTCAACCACTGAGCTCAATGCACACTTTGTGATCATAATTAGACACTACAGCTTCTTCAAAACAGGAACAATACAGTTGCTTTTCAAGAAACCATTCTTAACTAATGTCAGATAGGAGAAAATTCTAAATTAGCGCAGACTGTGTCATTATTAGTTAAATTATTATATCACATGTGTATATGTTTATATGTGCTCACTAGAGATAGATCTTTAAGGATATTCTGGAACCCACATGTAGACTAAGCTACACATCTGCTACATATTTCCAGGAAGGCCTAGTTCCAGACTATGTATGCTCTTTTGTTTTGTTTCCAAAGTATCCTTCTTAATTGAATTAATACAATTTTGAATTGTATGCCAGATAAATATCTAAATAGGACAAGGAGTTGAACCTGTTGAGTGAGGAGATATAAAAATATAACAAATACCACTATTTTATTACATCTTACTTGGTTGCTTAGTATGATCTATTCTTTTTATTTGTTTTAAGAAGGGGTGAAAATTATTTTCATTGTCAAATTAGTGATTTTAGGATGTGACATAGTACTACATGGTCTTTAAAGTATTACATATTGATTCAATATTTTAAAAATAACTCAATTAGTAAATGGCTCCTCTATTAAATAAACTCATTTAATTACAATATTTCTTTGAATAATTCATGTAGAATTTAATGGTGATTGGCTATAGAGCACAAATATTAACTGAGTTGAATCAGCCAACCAGAGTTCAGAAAGAACTAGAAAGGTTGAGTTTATTCAGCGGTCAGCATCCAGGATGCAAATTACATCAATAAGTAAAAGTTGCTTTTACAATTTTTGTCTTGAAAAATTATAATGTAGAGTTGCCCTATACAAAGAAATAAAAGTAAACATACATTATTATAAATAAGCATAAAAACAATTTTATCATTCCCCATGAATTGTGAAATTTCTGGTATATCACCTAACTTGGAAGGAGAACAAGTTAAAATAGTTTGTAAAGTGCTTTAGATAAGTTTTCCAAAGTTATAAATTGGATTTTTTAAAAGCTGCAGTGTTGTTTAGCAATTATTATTGAAATATCCTATTGTGGTCCACTGAATAAAATTAATTATACACTATTAGGTATGTGTTATATGCATAATTTCAGGGAAGAGACAAATTACATGATTTAATGGTTCACTGAGTACCTATTCATAGTAGTATTGACTTTTTATGGAAAAGAGACAAATAGCAGAAAACTGCACATCATAAAATTTTCAGCTATTCACTGATTACCAGAATCACTGATGGAGACATACAGGAAGAATTCAGTTATTTGGAAAACAGAAAATTTGACAGAAGAGAGGAAAATAATTTTTGATTTCTCCATTGAATGATTTTGAAAGATGAAAACTTTGAAACCAGTCCTTTCAAACTGAAACTCCTGAACCAAAACAGAAGGGGAAAAATGGCTCCAGAAACAAGTTAATTGTACAAGAAAACCTGCATGAGGAAAATGATTGTGAAGCTCTTAAAGATACAGATCTGCATTTTTTGAGAGGCATGTAGTCAGTTCTAACATCTCTACATCATAGTTCATATAGTTATGCACAGCAAAAGATGCTGCATAATTGGCATCTTTATATCCTACTTTGAGTCACTCTGAAAATCACTAAAATTCACATACTTTGTGCATGAATTGGAATTTAGTTCACTATCAAGACACACATCACAATCAGTGTATAGAAATTTAAGTATAGAAGATATTGCATACTACTCTATAATACATACATTTGTTCTCTTGCTACCTAAATCTAATTACTTACTATGCAAATCAGAACATGCCAGCACATATCAGTCCCACTTTCTTCTAAGTTATGTTGATTTTGATAGTATTTTCACAATATAAATCTAAATTTTCATAGCTCCAACATCAAAACATATACTCCTTCTTATCATTTTTTACCTATATTACAATGTTGTTCTACTTTTATTTGGAAATGCTTTCTAAAGTTCTTTGTAATTCTCAAATGGTACCTGATTCTTCTCTTTCTCCATCTCACTTGACTCATAACACATTACTGGAGTGCTTTCTTTTCGTAGTATGTCCATGTTTATGGCCCAAGCTGTGTGTATACTCTGGGATAGAGGAAAAAAGTAAACATTAGATGGTATTGATTAGATTTAAACTTCTTGTTTTGAGACACTATCTCTTGTAGGCCTATACCTCAGCAATTAGGCTAATTTGTCAGTTCAGTAAACCACAGTAATCCACCCACATTTGCTTCCCCAGTGTTGGAGTTAAAAGGGAACACCACCATGCTAGACATTTAAATATGAATCTCAGGATCAAACTTGGATCCACAGAACTGATTCATAAGCATTTTCCTTATGGAATTATCACTTCAATACTTTATTTTTCTTTTTATAACTTGTAAGACGTTAAATTTTAGTCCAATTTCATAAAAATTTGGTGAAGGCTCAGTGTGATTTTAATCTTAAAATCTAATCCAATACTGAGTCATTTAGTCACACAGTTTCTTTTTGTATCTTTGAAGAAGTATTTAGAGTCTACTAACCTTTAAATACAGAGTTACCAAATTTCCTACATGAGTATATATGATCCTCTTCAAATGAAGACAAGCATAAAATGTTGGCTAACTAATAGATAAAGCTTTTTCCATGACCTCACCCTGAAAAATGAACCTCTTATTGTTGGAACATTCAAATGAAAATGGACCAAATTGGGTGTTGAGTCTGCTGATTTCTCAATAGAATGGAAAGCACCTTCCCTCCTATTAGTGGCAGATGTTAGGACTTTTTGGCATCCATAATTATTTGAATTAATTCATTGGGATTCATAAATGATTGATATAGGTGGACAGGTAGATAGATAGATGGATAGATAGATAGATAGATAGATAGATGATAGATGATAGATAGATTAAAATTTGAACTACACTATATTTACCTCTCTTGTTTAAATAATCGAACAATTATTTTCATACTGTTCAGAATTCTTGCATTAAATATATATTTATTCTGCTTAGAATGGTGTTTTCCTTCATATCTCAGTTACATTCAACATTTTTCTGTTCAAACACATATTTTTAAGGTTATAAATACTGCCTAGCATATTTTATGTTGAAATGAAAAATAACTTTCTCTTGTTCCTCCCAAGGATGTGCAATCATCTATACATTTGAACAAATAATTATATTTTCTAGCATATTGAATATATTATTGATTATACTTTTTTTTTTTTGGTTTTTCGAGGCAGGGTTACTCTGTACAGCCCTGGCTGTCCTGGAACTCACTTTGTAGACCAGGCTGGCCTCGAACTCAGAAATTCACCTGCCTCAGCCTCCCGAGTGCTGGGATTAAAGGCATGCGCCACCACACCCGGCTCATTTATTTTTTCCTACATCAATATGTATTATATATTTGTTAGTTTTACCCACACCCCTCTCCTCAGGAATTAATAAAATACATAGAACTTAATTGATGGTTAATAAATTGTAATATAATCAAGCTAATATCTTTGAAGTCTCAGGTGTGTGCCTGAAACTATTTTACAAATTCATTTAATCTCAAATTACTTAATGAGGTAGTTTATATGATTACCTGATTTTTCCCAGACAGGGAATTAAAATCTTGTACAATTTGCCTATATATCTAACATTGCATGAAACTAATGAAGAAGAAAGAGAATAGATTGGGTATGTTCTGCAAACAACTCGGTTAACACCAAGACAATGGCCTTACACCTGAAAAAACTGATTTTACTCAACTAGATTCTTTTTTCTATTCTTTAAATCTTTTTTATAATCTAGTCTTTATTCTCCTCCCTGTTCAAACTCCGACTGTTCCACATCCCATACCTTCTCCCATTCTTAGTATTTTGTAATCTAATTATAGTGAGACCATCCAATATATGAATTTTAGCTTTTTACATGTTGAGATATAAATAGAAATGTTTTGAAATATAAAGAAATAAAATTGATTATGCTCTTTAATGTTGTTTATTAGACATAAATGCTTGTACTCATTTATTAAAAGGTGATTCCTACCCATCTGTAGATCTGGAAGTAATGGTCCACTATAACAACTAAAATTTTAAGCAAGTTAAAAACTAGCTTTCAATTTTACATGTTCAACACTTAAGTAATGACAAGAATACATCCTTAAAAGTTCTCTTGCAACCTTTATTTCATAGACCTAATTAATCTTTATTTACTAGAATGTATATATTCATTTCAGTTATTGGTTACTTTGATCTATAATTAAGGAAAATACTCTGGGAATTTTTAGGGTTAGCTGTTTACAATAGTAAATATAGTAAATTTTAAAGATCTCAACCAGAGACATTGTGGAACAAAACCAGTAAATTCCTCAAAGATTTGATAGAGTCTTTTAGTAATTGGGAGTAAGTGACACCCTATGTTACTAGAGCAGATGTGATTTTTCTAGTTTGCGAACATATCAACGTAACTTCAACACAATATATAAAAGAAAATTTGTACTGAAGTGAATTATGTGATACACATTATAAAGAAAGTAACTCACACAGAAGGCAAGGGTGTTAACATAAAATCAGCCTAGTGGCATTGTATAAAAATTTTATAAATCCTATATAGGTCTCAAATATTTGTGGTGTAGAAGGAAAAATAATGTACACAGACATCATTCAGAGTGATCTCCATATTTATTGCTCAATACCAATTATTGTCAGAGCATTGCTTCTAGTGATTATGAATGTCACCTATGGTGATGAGTAATGATACTTGATACATCAAGGCTGTATCAGCTGTAGTCCCTTTTATTAGTCAGGGTTCTCTAGAGTCACAGAACTTACGGATATGCTCTATATNGTAAAGGAATTTATTAATGACTTACAGTCTGCAGTCCAAATCCCAACAAAGGTTCAGTAGTAGCTGTGAATGGAAGTCCAAGGATCTAGCAGTTGCTGAGTCCCACGCAGCAAGAAGGCAAAAGAACAAAAGCTAGACTTCCTTCTTCCAATGTCCTTATATGGTCTCCAGCAGAAGGTGTAGCCCAGATTAAAGGTGTGTGCCACCACACCTTTAATCCCAGATGACCTTGAA
>NC_034602.1:49111730-49132625 GCF_900095145.1 Mus pahari
TGTCCTTATATGGTCTCCAGCAGAAGGTGTAGCCCCAATTAAAGGTGTGTGCCACCACACCTTTAATCCCAGACGACCTTGAACTCAGAGATCTCCCTGTCTTAATCTTCTGGATTCGATTACCACTGTGTCTCAAGATCTCCATACCAAGATCCAGATCAGAAACTTCTATCTCCCAGCCTCCAGATTAGGTTCACTAATTAGGTTCAGCCTTCCAATTCTGGATTGCAGTTCATTTCAAATATAGTCAAGTTGACAACCAGGAATAGCCACTATATCCCTAAACTGTATTATTTAGTTATATTGTTTTGTTTTTTTTTATATTTTGATAATATATTCTTCTCTCACACATCTGAACTTCAGTTTTTCTTCCCCCCTGTCCTCCCAGATTGCCCTCCTTTCTTTTTTCTAACCTTTAAATCTATTTATTAATTTTACATCACAATTGCAGCCTGCATTCTTCCTCTCCTCCAAGTTCACTTTTTTTATTTTTTTATTTTTATTTTTATTTTTATTTTTATTTTTATTTTTTTCGAGACAGGGTTTCGTACAGCTCTGGCTGTCCTGGAACTCACTTTGTAGACCAGGCTGGCCTTGAACTCAGAAGTCCACCTGCCTCTGCCTCCTGAGTGCTGGGATTAAAGGCGTGTGCTGTGCCACCACGCCCAGCTCCCAAGTTCACTCTTATATACCTCTACCATACTCTACTCCTCAGAGAAGGGGTAATTCTCCCTTAGGTACGAACAGTCCCTAAGATAACACATCTCGGCATGAATAAGCATATTCTCTCCCAAATAAGCCATAAAAAGCAGCTTAGTTAGGAGAAAAGGATTCAAATGCAGTCATCAGAGTCAGAGACAGCCCAACTGTTAGGTGATCCACATGAAAACCTATCTGGACACCTGCTACAAATGTGTAGCAGGTCTAAGTCCAGCCTGTACATGCTCTTTGGTTGGTGGATTAGCCTCTGTGAGAGCCTATGGGCCCAGGTTAGTTGACTCTGTAGATCTTCTTGTGGTGTTGACCCCGTCCAACTTTCATAATCCAACTGCTACTCATTCACAAAACTTCCTAAGCATTGCCTAATATTTGGCTGTAGGTCACAGAATTTGTTTCAAGTAGCTGCTGGATAAAGAATCTCATAAAACAGCAATTATGGTATTTAGTCTTCAAGTATAGAAGAGTAGCATTAATAGTGTGAGTGAGATTGAGTGAGATTCAGCATCCTCCCTTGGACCATCCCTATTACTTAGTTTCTTTGGGTCTATAAATTGTAGTATGGCTATCCTGCACTTTATAGCTAACATCCCCTTATAATACATACCATGCCTTTGTTCTTGGTCTTGGTGACCTCACTAAGACGACATTTTCTTTCTTTTATTATCATTATTATTATTATTTTCTTTATTTACATTTCAAATGCTATCCCGAAAGTTCTCTACACCCCCTCTGCCCCTGCTCCCCTACCCACCCACTCCCACTTCTTGGCCCTGGCCTTCCCGTGTGCTGGGTCATACAAAGTTTACAAGACCAAGGGGCCACTCTTCCCACTGATGGCCAATTAGGCCATCTTCTGCTACATATGTAACTAGAGACACAAGCTCAGGGGGTACTGGTTAGTTCATATTGTTGTTCCACTTACAGGGTTGCAGCCCCCTTCAGCTCCTTGGGTACTTTCTCTAGCTCCTCCATTGGGGGCTCTGTGTTCCATCCAAGAGCTGACTGTGAGCATCCACTTCGGTGTTTGCCAGGCACTGGCATAGCCTCACAAGAGGCCACTATATCAGGATCCCTTCAGCAGAATCTTGCTGGCATGTGCAGTAGTATCTGGGTTTGGTGGCTGATGATGGGAAGGATTCCCGGACGGGGTAATCTCTAGATAGTCCATCCTTTCATCTTAGCTCTAAATTTTGTCTCTGTACCTATATCCTTTCATGGGTATTTTGTTCCTTATTCTAAGGAGGAATGAAGTATCCACATGATGGTCATCCTTCCTGGTTTTCTTGTGTTTTGCAAAATGTATCTTGGGTATTCTAAGTTTCTGGGCTAATATCTGCTTCTCAGTGAGTGCATATCTAGTGACTTCTTTTGTGATTGGGTTACCTCACTAAGGATGATATCCTCCAGATNCANCCATTTNCCNANNAATTNNATNNNNTCNTTGTTTTTAATAGCTAAGTACTATTCTAATGTGTAAAGGTACATCATTTTCTTTATTTTTGGTTAAGGGCTTGTATAAGGCAAAAGATACCATGAATAGAGTAGAATGGTAGCCAGATTGGTAAAAGATCTTCACCAACCTTACACTGGACAAAAGACTAATATCCAGTATATACCTCAAGGGATTAGTTGTCAGCAAACAAAATAATCCCCTCTTTTCAGATCCACTCCTTGTCTGATTCCTTAGAAAAGAGCAGATCTCCATGAGAAACAACCAAAAATGACCAAATCAAGATACAAAAAGTCAAGGCAAAAGTCTTCATATCCAGGTTAAAATGCAACTCAGTAGGAAGAAAAGTTTTCTAAAGCAGACAAAAAGTCACAGGCATACCCACTTCTACTGTGAGAAGTTACACTAAGACACCAAGCTAACTACCATAGCATATACACAGAGGACCTGGTGTAGCCCATTGCTGGTCCTGAGCTTGCTGTTTCAGAATCTGTAACATCATAGGATCCTTTCTTAGTTGATTTTGTGGGTCTTGTTCTCCTAGTGTCATTCTTCCCCTCCGATGCCTACAATTTTCCCCTTCCCCCTTCCAGTGGATTTCCCGAGGTTAAGAGATGGTACTCTACAGGCTAGAGAAATGAAAAAACTGAACACACACCCAATTGTAAAAACTCCTATCAGTACTCCAAGAAGGGCTGGGGCAATGGTGACACAGAAAATGTGGGAGTGTCCAAACAATGTCTGGTTTAACTTGAGGTTTATGTCCAGAGAGGGAGCCCATGTCCTACTCTGCCTAGATGGGCAGGTACTACTTATATCTCCTCTTAAGGCAAGGCAATAAAACTTTGACAATTTACAGAAAATGATGAAACAAAACCTTCAATACAGGTATATGTAGAGAGACATAAATATATGAATAATTGCTTTTATTCTCTATTGTTAATCATATGCTAGGTACAATAATACACTCACTACAGAATCTTTGTGTATATGTTGTATCTTTGATCAGCAGTAAATGATTGCAGATAGTGTGTGTGTGTGTGTGTGTAATGTAGGAAAATAAAAAATAGATAAGTGTGAGAAAGGAAAGGGAGAGCAACGAAGAAAAGAAATTCATCAGGCACAATGGATGTTTCAGTGAATACATAGTTCAGAACACACATTGAAATAGAACTTGCAATATAGGAAGCTCTTCAGTTTTCTTCTTTTCTTTCTTTCAAGCTAGAGGCCTTGTGCTCACTATAAAGAGGAGAAGAAAACAGAAGAGCATCCCAGATATTCATTAACAACTTAGAGGCACTTACTAGAAAACTTTATGGCAATGAGTTACATTTCAGCCACTGATTAGACATAAATAATGACACTGCCCAGGTGCTGTAAGGGTCACAAGCTTAAGGAGTACTGCAGTGCTACAGACTGGCCTCAGTCCCCCTCGCCCACCCCCACCAGTCCATGGGAGAAATCAGGGATCAGGTTACAGGTGGGCAGAGAGTCAGCAAGAAGAGTGACAAACAGACAAGTACACAAGGGAGTGTTCTGTATCTCAATGTAATTTCTCAAATCCATCACAAGACTTTTACTAAAGAAGAAAATAGGGAAATTAGGTGACATGTCAGCCAAGGTATAATGAGGAATGCAAACATAAAGACTGGAAGGAACTGGGCAATAAAACAACTGAGACAAAGTCAGCTCTATCTAAGGTCAGCTATATTCTTAGAAGCCAGGTGTGAGGTCTTTACACTCCCTAAGCAAGGGTTTTCACTCCTAAGCAGTGGTTCTAATTAGGAAATTTCTCTCTAGCTAACATTCTCATGAATAATGCAATACTCAAGTTCCCCCTTAAGCCACACCCCAATCTACTTCCTAAACCATTGTAAATTCCTGTATATGGGGGTGATTGTTGGGGGCGGAGACTTTCTATTAATAAGTAATGTAGTCTACCATACATAACTACAATAAGATTTCTAAATTTACCTTGCTAAGCTTGCCCTGAAAATTCTCACTGTATAGTAAATACTAACGTCTTATTTCTTTCACTATCTCTCTTACAATACTAGAGGCAATTCTGAATGTTACTGAATAGGTAACATTCTTACTGAATTCCAAGCCAAGGGTCTGCTCAAGGAGTACTTAGGGCATTTGTGAAGGCCAGGAAGCAAAGTTCAATTTTGCTTAGGTATTTGGCAAGTCATTGCTTGAGGCACCTATAATAAAACAATACTGAAAGAAAGCACACAGATCCATCTGCAAGGACAAGTTTGGAGCATTCATTATCCAGGATGACAAGGTTCCAGGAGTCTAAGTTTCCATAAACTTTTCGCCTCGTGACTGTATCCAGGTTTCTAGTCCTGTCACACTAGTCACTACTGGAGTGGGTGTAGCACTACAGGATACTTTGAATACTTCTTATATTCACCGCAGCTCCTGATTTAACTGTTTATTCACTTTCCCAATACACCATACTGTTAAAATGGAAACTAAACTCTCAGCTGAATGTAAGAGTTGAGTTAGGTAATATATTCTGGAACCAAGATGGATTCCAGTCTCAAGCAGGATAGAGGTACTGTAATAATTGCTCTATAAGTTGTGTTTATTGCTAAATAAAAGGGTCAATAAAAAGAGATGCCTATGGTGTTAATTTCTTTCTTTACTACTTTTTTCTCACAAAGAAGAGAACATCTTTGAACACGTACATGATGAAAACACTGAGGATATAAAGAGATGGGTTGGCACAGGTTAAAGTAAATAGATAGATAGATAGATAGATAGATAGATAGATAGATAGATAGATAGATAGATAGATAGCAAATATATATATATTTGCTATACACCAATTGGCTAAAATGTGGTTATATTTGTAATATCTAAAATTAAGAATCATCTGAATTACAAATATAGAACAAGCACATCTTAAATTTTTATAGGGGGGAAATCTTGAAAATAAGTTCATTGTAAAGAATTCTCAGAGTGAAATACGATGAAGTTTCAGACTATAATTTTTTAGAAATATTTTACCAAAACTATTACAAATTTGCAAGGCATATGTACATATGTTGCAAATCATGAAAAATTGAGAAGCTAACATGTAATGTTAAAGTCAACTTGTTATTACTATAAGTATATTAGTGTTATGCTATACGCCAATTCCATATCGCTAAAGCTGACACAGAACATTGAAAAACACATTAGATAAGTGAACCAGAAAATTGTAAAATCCAAATATCATGATTTAACTTTCCCACCTCACATAAAACTCTGATTATCATTTTAAAATCTATTAATGTTACTTTGTCATAACATGTACCAAGAAAACTATGAAGAAATGTATATATATAACGTTAATGAAGACATAATTGACTAGCAATATATTTAGAAGAATGGATACTTACCATGAAATGAAAAATGGAACATATGTGTATATATATATATATATATATATATATATATATATATATATGAATTATTTAATTCAAAACAAAATTTATCATAAAGTATTCATACCAGGATACTTTGTAATATCAAAAAAATTAAAACTAGTCCAAATATCCTGAAATGGAATATTTGCTTGAAAGAATCCTGTATATGTTCATTATAATTAATCATATATATCAATAAACTCTAATGAATTCAATAAGTAATAAAATCAAGTAGTACAATAAATTCAAAATATAATAAATTCAAATAATACATATTAATAATACAATAAATTCCAAATGTATAAATCTTATGAGACTTGAAGATGTATCTATTATAGTCCAAGTGTCAAAAGGTCAAAAGGATATCTAGCCAGGTACTGTGCATTTACTTAGCAAACAGATACTCATCAAAGTTGAAGAGATCTTTAAAAATTTGTCTTTTGCTGAAATTCATGCAATCATAAAATCACAAAATTTACAGGCATGCTCAGAATTGATTATTTAATGTTCTTACAGCTGAAATAAAATAACAAGGGTACTTCTTTATAAATTCCTATATAGAAATTTCCAGAAAATGGAGAATAGTAAAAAACTGTGGGAGAAACTTCTCTTTGGGAATTGTTACACAGGATTTGAATGACTATTCTGACACTTGTTTCTAGCACAGGCATGCTTGAAGCCTTATAACTCCTCTGAATACTTTTGAAAGAAAATAGAACCCATAATAGTAATTAGGTTTTAAAATTTAAGTTCATATAATCCATATTAAACCCCCTATGTGATCATATGTGTGTTCATGTGTATAAATACTTCTGCCAAAAGCAAGTGTCAAGATTTTTTTTAAATCAGTTTTCAGCTCAATATTGTGGACATATTTATTCTTAATTTTATATGATCAAGTAATAATGATGAAGCCAAGAAAATATTGACTAGAAATAGCAACTCTTTAAGGAAAAAGTTAAACAGGGGGTAGGAAATTGAAAAAAGATATGATGTAAGGTAAGAAAAATGTTGCTGTGCTATATAACTCTTATGACATCCTCAGTTCTTTGCACATCAACTTACTATATACATCATATATAATTTCTGTAAAATCTAACATATTGATGAGACATTTGTTGAAACAAATATTATTTTTAAAATAATGCCTTTCAATAAACAAACTGTCTTTGTCTAGTGCTGAAGCAAGTAAAGGATTATGCATTGGGCATCTGTAAAAATGATCATGCTTATTTTCCATTCAATTTTGAGAGAGGCAGTCTATGAATCATAGCCAAATTATACTGATCATTTAATTCTCATAAAATTGTATTAAAACATTTTTGGCAGCATCCTATCTGCTTGATAATAGTTTCAATTGGAATGACACCCACAGGCTTAAATATTTGAATACTTGTTCCATAGTTGGAACTATATGGGAAGGATTAGTAGGTGCAGTTTTGTTGAAGGAAACTCATCTCTTGGTGTGGTATTTGAGGATTCAAAAGCTCATGCAATTCACAATGTGTTTACTCTGTCTTGCTATATTTCAGGATGTAAGCTCTCAGCTAACATTCGACCACCATGACGAACTCCTGGCCTACTAGCTGCCATGTCACAAACAGGGTGGTCATATACTCAAACCCTCAGAACCTTTAGGTTTCATACAATATTTTCATTTTTAACTCACCTTAATCATGGTGTTTATAGCAATGAAAAAATCTGAGACATGAAATTATGTTTTTTTCAGTGAAAGTTTTCATATAACAACAGCAAAAATTAGTTGTTTTAATGTAACTATATGTATATTTGAATGTAGATATCACAACCTATTAAGTTAAATACTAATTTCCCAATTTTTCACATATATTTGGAGAAGAAAGACTTCTTCCTCAATCCCTATCTACTCTATGTAGGGATAGACTTGGCTGGTCAGCTATGCCATGTGGTCTGCTTAGTTTTCTTCCTTGGCATTACAAGCACACACTGCCACTGTTTTCATGCTAGGAAGGGAATTCATGTCCTTATGATTTCCTGGTTACTTTCTCCACTAAATAGTTTCCCCAGCCCAGACTTGTGTAGTTTAATGAAAATATTCTGGTCTAAAGGGATTAAAATATCAACTCCCCCATTTTTCAAATTTTTGTCCGCTCCTGCTTTAGTGCAGTTTCTAGACACTATTCCTAACTGTAAAGGCAATCTAGAAGCCATGATGGCAATAGTTATTGAGAAAGGGGAGAATACCATTTTAAATTATAAAATCACCCACAAGTATTTGACAGCAAGGATTGTGGGTTGGAACAAGGAACTAGCAAGAAGTACAGAAAAGCTTTTATTTGGAAAAATGGCAAAATGCATTGATTCTTCAATAGAATTATGCTGATGCTCTCTGAGTTACAAGGGCTTATGTTATAATAAACCCATTGTAAACTGAATACTTTGTAAGAAGAAAATACATAGGTTTTTACCTACCATAGTGAGCATGATACTTTCTCATCTGTCTTAGAAAGGGTTTCTATTCCTGCACAAACAGCATGACCAAGAAGCAAGTTGGGGAGGAAAGGGTTTACTAAGCTTACACTTTCTGTAGCATTGCTGTTCATCACTAAAGGAAGTTAGGACTGGAACTCAAGTAGGTCAGGAAGCAGGAGCTGATACAGAGGCCATGGAGGGATGTTCTTTAATGGCTTGCTTCCCCTGGCTTGCTCAGCCTGTTCTCTTATAGAACCAAGACTACCAGCCCAGAGATGGTCCCACCCACAAGGGGACCTCCCCCTTGATCACTAATTGAGAAAATGCCTTACAGCTGGATCTCATGGAGGCATTTCCTCAACTGAAGCTACTTTCTCTGTGATAAATCCAGCTTGGGTCAAGTTGACACAAAACTAGCCAGTACACCATCCAAGTATACTATGGAAAAGAAATTGTTGAGATGTTATAAAGCTAGGAGGATCTGGCAGTTAAATATGTTAAGAAAACATCAGACAGTATATGATGAATCAAAGAAAGCAATGAAATTCCAGAATTTGTAATAAAATATCTGTCAAATATCTGTACTATGCACAATGCTAACATTAAAAATGTAAATTAAAGTATATTTGATAGCCACCGTTGCCTTGTGGCTATATTTATTTTATGGTTCACAAAAAAAAAAAAAAAAAAAAGAAAAATAATACTTGTTGAATTAAACTAAAAGCAATGTACTAAGCAATATGATACACTCTGGTTAAATTCATTGAAATAATTAGACATTATGACAAGAACAAAAGGTTTTATTGAAAAATTCAGTTTGTAATTAGAATGTACAAATGTATCTGTAAAAGGTGACATTTCATGGAGCAAACATGATTTTCCAAGGACTGCTAATACAAGATCTTCTTTAAAGTTATTTTTAGATTATTTGCATATTATTTAAATAAATAACCAATAAGAGGACAATTAGGATACTTTTCATTTTTTAAGACTTTATAAATCTAAAACTGAAAATTCTTTTGAGAGATTGGAGATAAGGTTAATGCTCTTCTCTTTTCTTAATTAGAAATGAAGATGCAGAAAGAAATTTTAAAAAGTTGAAATTTTTTAGTTCTAAAATTTTTATATTTATTTCATTATGACAGTATTTTCAAATTTTCTTTTAATTCTACTTTTCCTTGAGTAGATGAATTTGTTCTAAAAGTGAAATTCTTTGATTAGTGGCTTGGTTGATTTTCATCAGAATGCTTTCATTTAGAGTGACATGCTTACCCCAGCCTGAAGAATTTCATTAAGATTGAAAAAAACAGGTCTTTACCTTGTTTGGTTAGAGTTACCCCAGGATATTTTATATTATTTGTGGCTATTGTAAAGGGAGTTGGATCCCTACTTTCTTTTTCAGCCTGTTTATCATTTGTATAAAGGAAGTCTAATGATTTATTTGAATTAATTTTATATCCAGCTAGTTTTCTGAACTTGTTTATCATCATGAGAAGTTCTCTGGTACAATTTTTGGGGTTGCTAATGTATCATATCATCTGCAAATAGTGATACCTTTATTTCTTCTTTCTTTCCAATTTGTATCCCCTTGATCCCTTTTTGTTGTCTTTTTGTTCTAGCTAGCACTTCAGGTACTATATTGAATAGATATGTGGAGAGTTTGCATCCTTGACTTGTTCCCGATTTTAGTGGGATTGCTTCAAGTATGTCTCCATTTAATTTGATATTGGCTGTCGTTTTGCAGTAAATTGCTTTTATTATGTTTATTATGGGCCTTGAGTTCCTGATCTCTCCAATACTTTTAACATGAAGGGGTGTTGTATTTTGTCAAATACTTTTTCTGCATCTAAGGCAATGATCATGTGATTTTTTTTTCCTTTGAGTTTGTTTATATGGATTATGATAACGGATTTTTATATACCAAGCCAACCTACTTGATCCTGGAAAGCTTCTCTAAGGCAAAGGACAAAGTTAATAAGACAAATCAGCAACCTACATATTGGGAAAAATATCACTAACACCGCAACCATTAGAGGTTTAATATCCAAAATATACAAAGAATTCAAGAAGCTAACCACCAAAAGAACAAAAAACCCAATCAAAAAATATGGTATAGAACTAAACCGAGAATTCACAACAGAGGAATCTCAAATGGCTAATAAGCACCTAAAGACATATTCAAAGTCTTTAGTGATCAGAGAAATGCAAATCAAAATGACCCTGATATTCTACCTTATACTAATCAGAATGGCTAAAATATAAACCTTAGATGACAACACATGTTGGCAAGGATGTGGAGAAAGAGAAACACTCCTCTATTGCTAGTAGGATTGCAAACTGGTACAACCACTTTGGAAATTAATCTAGAGGTCCTTGGAAATTTTCAAATATATCTACCTGAAGCCCCAGCTTATTCTGTTCTTCTGAATAAACCCAAAAGATGGTCCACCATGCCACAGGGGCATATGTTTCACTGAAGGTCAGCAGAAAGAATGGGAACAGGCAACCTCAGGAGGTAGGAGGTTAGGGGGACCCTCCAGAATGTGCCAGAGACCAGGAGGTGAGATACAATGCTCTACAGTAGAGAGAAGGAACTGATCAGATCTACCTCCAGCAGGAAGACAGGGCATCAAGTAAAGGATGGAGTTGCCATTCCACAGTCACATCTCCGACCCATAATTGTTCCTGTCTGTAAGAATTACAGGAATGGAAATGGAGAGTAGCCTGAGGAGAACATGGTCCAGCGACAGGCCCAAAGTGGGATCCAGCTCAAGAGGCGATCCCAAGGCCTGACACTGTTACTAAGGCTATGGAATGCTCACCAAACGCACCCATCATAACTGCACTCCAGAAGATCCAACAAGCAACTGAAAGAATCAGATGCAGATATTTGCATCCAACAAATGGGCAGAAGCTGGGTGAGGGCAATAAAATCTGGAATGTAAAATAAATAAATAAATAAATAAATAGACAAACAAACAGTGAACTGTTAATATTACCAAAAAAAAAAAATCCCACATGTATTTCACCAACTTTATGTTAATCTAGAATTTGAAACCAAAAACTAATTGTTAAAAGTCATATACTTTGACGATATTACATTAGCATTATGAAATAATTTAATGGTTTTTGTTTGTAATAAACTATGTTACACTATATGATTTCTCAAAGGTAGGTCAACTGAATTTACAAGATTTTAATTTCATCTTAAATGATGAAATGATTTTACAAAGAGGAAGCCTTGTTTTTTATAGAATTAATTCCTACTCCTTTGGAGTCATTTAATATTTCTTGCTGGTCAAAGACCTTTCGATTATACTCATATTTTCAGTGTAACCTTTCCAGAACACCTTCACTACCTAAGTGTATACAACTGTTTATCATTTCACTGAGACTAGGAAAACCATAACCAACCAGGAAGTCTCATTTGCCTGGAGAGTCACTCACTTGCAGTAAACAAATTCTCATTTTATTCCAATTTCCCTTTGTGAATGGTACTGGGCAAAAGGGAAAGTATCCTTAGTGAAATAACAGTGGGATAAACACATGAGATATTTATGTTGCATTTTAATGATGAGATATATGGACCCTCTTCTCACTATTTCCAACAAAAAAAGGGGAAATGGCAATCAAAGATCAAGATTTTCCAATCTGAAAGCCACACTGTATATAGAAACTGATCATGAAATAACTAATAGTGATCTCACTCTAAGATGACACTCCCCACATCACCAACCTCAATCTCTTTATAATCATTCTTCTTAAATGTGTTTGTCAACAATTATTTAGGGATGCACAGTTTTTGCTTGTTTTGTTTATTTGTTTTGCTTGTATACTCATCTTGATAAAATCCTCTGATTATAGACACTATTTTCTTTTTTATCAAATTGTTTTGGGTAATAATTAATGTTCACTTTGTTTCAAAAAATGTAATTTCAAGACACCATATCAGTTCCATTTGTTGTTAATTGTGGCAGTAAAGACTGTGTGGAAGCATTGCAAGTCTTTAGTAAACCAAGAATGGTGACAAAATGAACAAAAGATAAATGAGTGTTACTGCCTATAACAAAAAAGTAGAACACAATTTTCCCATTTTTTTTAAATCGAAATTTTAGGTATTAAGGATAGGAGAAAACAGTCCCATTGGTTCTTGAATGTCAAACATGGCAAGAGTTACTGAAAAACTAGAACTTTAATTCTATTTAATATATTCCTGGATATAAATTATATTTTGAATAGTAAATGATTGCTAACATATTAGTTCATTTAATAGGATAGAATTCATAGACATGCTTATGCAATGTCCAAGCAGGGGAAAAACCATAATTTTCATCTTGGACATTAATTATGAAAAAGAAAAATCTGTAAAATTTTATGACTACAGATGAGAAGAACACAAAACACAAATTAGTTTGAAGTAAACCCTGTTTTAAATGTATATTATTTTAAAATAAATAACATCTGCAAAATTTGAATGTCATCTCTTTTAATACTGAATTTTCTCAGAAATACATGGAAATACTTGACTACTCAATAGAAATTAATATTTAAGCATTTTACCACTTTTGGTTGCATTGAAAATTAAATAGTCATTGATTACAATGATATTGTAGCTTCCGTGTTTAAAATTTCTGTGGCATCTTGAATCCTTTTCATATGTTATATAACCTGTGTATTAGTGACGTTTGTCATAACTAATGACTCTCTCATGATAAATTTGTTGCATTAATTTTACCAATTTTGGTTTAGCCATGCAGTTATACCAATTTGAAAAACTTTTGTCTGTAACTCTCAATTATATACGCACCATGTAGGTATTACAGAGTATTAAATATTAACAAGGTATAAAAGTTTATATAGTCAATGCATACCTGTATTTCTGAGTATAATAAAAGTAATTCTAGTATACTAATATAATAATAAATGAATTTATGTAAGATTGGAAATATTCTACATTTTATCTGGACCACAGTTCTCAAAATATATATTTGTGGAAGTTTGAATAGCTATGCCCCCCCCCCACATTCATGTGTTTAAATGTTTTGCCCTATGGAGTGGCGCTACTACAAGGTGTGGGCTTATTGGAGGAGGTATGACCTTGATAGAGAAAACCATGTCACTGTGGGGGCAAGGCTTCGAGGTCTTAAATATTAAAGCTATAGCATGTCCAGTCTCCTCCTTGATCCACCTTCTATCAAGCTGTAGAGCTCTGGAATCCTCCAGCATCATGTCTACCTGATGATACCATGCTTCCTGCCATGATGATAATGGTCTAAACTTCTGAGATTGTAAGCCAGTCTCAATTAAATGTTCCTCTTTATAAGAGTTTCCTTGGTCATGATGTTTCTTTACAGCCATTGAAATCCTAACTGAGACAATATATAATAAGTGTATTTCTCTCAAGCCACACAAACAGCTGTTTGTTCTCTGAATGTTCAGTACCATTCATGTACCCCAAAGACAACTCTTTTACCATTCAGACTATAATACAGTTTTTTCTTTTGTGGAATAATAGAGGAAAAGAAAGAGAATGAGATATAAGATTGCCCAAAGAATGAAGAATAGTTGCAATGTGAGAGCAGGTCAATGCTGGCTATTTGTTTTTATATTTTGAGATTACATGTGATCCACATTGTACCATAATCCTCTTCCTTAGCCTATTGAGTACTAGTATTATGAATATGTCTCATGGTAACCACCATTCAAAGACATTTTATTGAAAAAATGAGCAATAACTTTTGGAGAAAATTATTCATGTGAGTTTATCTTCATGACCACAGCAATATTGCTATTGCAATTTGACTTCATAATTGAGGTAAAGCAACTTTGGGGTTTTACATTCCATATTAGTACACACAATTATTATAAAGCCATTGAGATATACCTGTGATACTTTTTATTTCAGCAAATTTCTCAAGGCATTCCACCAATTTCCTCTTCTAAATGATGGCCTTTGCTTCTGAAAGATCCTTATGTATCCACATTATAATAATCCACATTTATGCACATAGTAGCTATTTTATTTTCTCAATCTCAGTTTGAAGTTCTGTCTTAAACACACAATGTGTTCTTTTTTTAATTGCTTTATTTTTAGAGACTATAAAATAATTACATAATTTCCTCTTTCCCTTTCCTCCTTCCAAATCCTCCCATATATTTCTCGTTGTTCTTTTTCAAATTCATCTCCTCGTTTTTCAATAATTGTTCTTACATACACATATCTGTTTAAGAATTTATATATACACATATATATGTGTGTGTGTATATATATATATATAAATACAACCTGCTTCATCTATATGTTACTTTATATGTATGTTTTCAGGACTGACCAGTTAGTATTGTGTAACAAATTGGTGCTCTCTTTCCAGAAGAGAGGTCATATCACTCTCAGCATCCCTTAGTTCCTGTTGTTTGCTGTATGGAGCTGAGGTTTTATAGGTTTTCCTGGTGTACTTTAGCAAGTCTTCTGTTATCTTTTTATGGAAAATGTTTAGGAAATCGATTTGCAGAGACTAAATAATTTAACTTCTAATATCACTAGTCCAGTTCTCTTTGAAATAGACGAGACCAAAATATAGAATTATGGAGCCCTTTCTCCAAGGATAAATTATCAAAGCAATTCCTACATCTAAGTCTTGGGGAAAACATTGCAGAAGAGGGATAGGAAGATTATAAGAACCAGAAGAAGATCAGTGAGCTTGCTCTGAGCTGTATCTACTATATATTTCTTACTGCATTGACCTAATCCACATCAAAGACTCCACATTCCAACTTTGTGCAGGTAAACTTCAAATTTATTTTGACTACTTTACCTATGTCCTCTGACATTTTTACTTCTATATTTCTAGCATCTCCTTGATGTTAGATCATACTTTAAAGGAAGAATGATTATAACAAATAGAAATTTCAATACCTCAACAATGGTAGTTATACTTTGTATGACAATAGTAATGGCAAATAAATAATATCACTATCCTCCCAAGAGCAGAATCAATGAAGCCTATGCTATTCATGTCACAAATCATCTCTCTCACATATATCTATCCATTCATCATCACTCTTACTAGATTAATGTCCAGATCTCCCAGTATTACAAAAATTCTTACACTTTGAAAAGGTATCCATAAATTCCCTATCTAACAATTATCTTTATAATATAATCAGCTATCAAGTCTTATGATATGTATCAATATTAAGAGTCATAAAACTACTACTGATAGTGTAGTAGTTGAAAGAAAATGGCCTCTATGGGGTCAGAGATTTGAGAAGATTTGGAGGTGTGGCATTGTTGAAGGAAGTAAGTCACTGGTGGTGAGCTTTGAGGCTTTTCAAAGTCATTCCAGGCCCAGTGACACTTTCTTCCACCTACACATGAATCCATATGCATAACTCTCAGATACTTCACCAGTACATTTCTGCCTACATGACACCATGCTTCTCACCATGACAATAAAAACTAAACTTCTGAAACTGTATCAAGACCCAATTAATTGTTTTCTTTTGTAATAGTTGTATATCTTTACGGAAATAAAACATTGACTAAGACAAATAGTATGAAATTTTAACTGAGGGTCCAATTAATCTATTCATGATAATTTATAGAAATTCAAATCTTTACAAGTTTTCATAGTTTTTGCTGCTTCCTTCTTTTGGATGATAATTATGAAAGACATAATCAACTTCATACAAAAATAAAAAACTTACATTATTCAGTCTAGGATAATGTGATCATTAATTAAGTTTTGTGTGTGTATGTATATATTCATACACAAAAAGAGATATGTATTTGATACTTTGACTTGATTCAGTGAATTTACTTGTAGAATTTTAATAGTTCTATAAATACTTTATCTTAATTTTAATAACAAACTATTTAGAGATATAGGCTGATTATAAGTTGACTAGAATTATAATCTTCACAGTCACACTGTGACATAGTTTTATTGAATGCTAAGCTAGCACTATTCTTAGATGAAACACTTTTTACTTCGAGATCTTCTTCACTAGGTCATTACCCACAACACGGTATGCCCCGAGCTTAGCACCCGGGTCACTCCATTTTGTGTTCCTTGTCTTTGCATTGTGGATGAAATAAATGTCTGATCTGTTATTTGGAGATGGGGAAAAATTCTCAAGCTGTTTGAACCTACAAATGGGTCAATGTTTTCTTTAAACCTACAAAAGCAATATGCCGCAGCAGTGTGATGAGAAATAGTCCCAAAATAGTGTTCCCCAATCCTTTCCAAAAGCTTCAGCCTAGTACTTAGTAATTGAGATGGGAAACTCAGAAGCAATAACAAAAAGGACTTAACCTTGTTTTCTGTATTAACTTGTTTCCACGTGGGTAAATGGAAAATTATGAGTATATATATATATATATATATATATATATATATATATATATATATATATATACCTCCTTCTAGCTTATTTTAAGATTTCAAAGCCACTATACTCCTGAGATAGAAACTTTGTAACCACCATATGACACAGTTATAACTAGATGAAAAATATCATGTTCATTCTAAAGATGTAGTTGGCATCATTTTGACAATAACAGGTTGTTTGCCTGAATTCAACTTTATTTTACTGATCTAAGCATGACAGGTTCTTGTGTGTTCAGATGGCCTGCGATACATAATTAGAGCGAAGATTTTGT
The DNA here is from genome assembly GCF_900095145.1 of Mus pahari. NCBI lineage: Eukaryota > Metazoa > Chordata > Mammalia > Rodentia > Muridae > Mus > Mus pahari. Next base: position 49,128,430 of record NC_034602.1, read on the forward strand.
GACAACCAGAAACTTAAATGAGTTTCTATTTTATATCATGAATTGGCAATTGCTTCAGCACAAGATCTTTATACAGATCACCCTAGTTCACCCCTTCTTACCGAAGCTCATTTGGCCATGTCAGTGGTTATCTCTATGCTAGTCTCTAAGTGAACAGAACTCAGTCCTTGCTTATCTGGCTATCCCATGTCATGTGATAAAATGGAATTTTGCTCTTATAATTGAATCATACTCAGGAACATTGGTTGTATTTTGTGTTTGTTTTATTTTGGTTTGGTTTGGTTTGGTTTGGCCTGGTTTGGTTTGGTTTTGGTTTTTTGAGACAGGGTTTCTCTATGTAACATCCCAAGCTGTCATAGAACATGTTTTATAGGCTAAGTTGACCAGGAATTCACAGAGTTCTGCCTGCCTCTACGTCCTGTGTGGAAATGCTGATATTAAAAGTTTGTACCACCAAACCTGGCAAAACTTTGATTCCGATAACAATTATAATTTTATGTCTTTTATGATGTGTTTGGCTTAATGTGTTTTGCTACTCTTTTTTTTTTCTTCTTCTTCTTCTTTTGACATTGATTTTTCCACAGGTCTCAGGCATCTTTTATCTTCTCCAGCAGCCTTGTATCCTTGTGTTCTGAATAATAAATCAAAACATATTTATGACATAACATTGAAAGCATGACTATAAGTGCTGGGCATAAAGAACGATGTACTGAGGATCAAAGTCTCAAGACTATGGTTGGGAGTAGGAAGCAAAAATGGCAGAAAATCAAATTGATTTTATATGACAGTCAGAAGATGGGGATCCAGGCAGGCTATCTTGGATTAATGAGGTATTAGGTATCCTTGCCAGAGGTAAACGATCTTGGGTAGAAGATTAAGAAATATTCCTGGAGGAATAGGGCAGCTCCTGATGAACACAAGCTGCTTTAAGGCATCTGCTTCTCTAGTAAATAGAAACCTTAGGAATCTTTACCCAATGGCAGCCACTGTTCACACAGCCAAAGTCTTTCTGTTTAGGATAATGTCACCTGCACTGTCATGTGGGGTGAGGATAACTATCAACTATGTCCATCCTGCTTTATTTTAAATCTATGCATATATATTTGAAATAATACACACACACACACACACACACACACACACACACACACACACACAAGTGTACACAATCATCAAGGAATATGTATCACACACATTAAAAACTATTTAGATTTTAAAAGATTTTTTAAACCAATATAAATCGCTTCATGGTTAAGGAATATGTTTCTATGTTCTTGATGAGAAGTTTTATGCCTGGTCTTATTGGATCTTGTTGGGGTATGTTCAGTTTATGACCCTGGCAGGCCTGCCTTATTTTGGGAAGAGCTGGGGATGGAGGGGATAGGAAGGAAGGGGAGAGGAGGGTGTGGGGATACTAGGACGAGTGGAAGAGGGAAAGCTGCAGTCCTAATTCTGGTATATTATATGGGAGAATAATAAATACAAAAAATAAATAAGTCCTCTTTGGTCTCTTTGTACTGAAAAATAGTCCACAAATAGCTAATAAATATTTTTTTGTTCCAGGCAATAAGATTTTACTTAATAATTTTAAAAACAGTAAGAGTTCTACAAACCACACTCCTCTGGGGTTGGCCTGCTTTTCATCATTGTATCTATGAGGTGTACACATTGCCTTATCTACTGGTGCTTTATTTTATCTAGATGGCTGAGGGGAACATTTTTCCATGAATATTTACAACATAGCTCTCCTGCTGGTCACATTTGTAATCTATATGAGTAGCAATCGCTGTGCAAACTATTAATTACTACAGTGCATAACCTTTTTCAGCTTCTTTTGTTCTCTCACGGTTTTAGGGTGGCAGTAATATGGGACTAGTTTATGGATCTGGTATCATTCCAGGTTTCTCATTACCAGTCAAAACTCTGCCTAAGAAGGAATGGAAACTAACAGTTCTTCATTCAGTCTCCCATCCATAGCTGTTGATCAGCCCAATTCAGTTGTTAGGGATTCTGTTTACATATCAAAATGGTTTTGCTATAAGATGATTATCAACATATGTCAATTTTCTTCTTCCAGAGATAATAATAGGAGAAAAGGCAGAACATTCTGATATGGACTTTAATTTTAATTTATTGACTTTTAAACTTGAGTATGGTTTTGCCTCCTATTACTAACTCATACCTCATTTTATCCATTATTTCCTTAGAGAGGAGGGGTGTTATGCATGCACCAGTATTTTATTTTTACAACAAATGTTAAAATTGATGTACTTGATTCCATCACAGCCTCTCTTCTACTCTCTATCTTTGATGTTATATTGATTTATCAATTTAAAGATGTTTGACCTTCTCTTCATTTGTAGTGTTAAATCATAGTTAAGCAATGTTCAATGATCCATGCCCCATGACATGCACTCAAGTAACTTTGGTCTACACTAAATTCTAATGTTGAATAGTATGAGTGTTAACAGGAAGTCCAGAAGATCTGTAGAAAAAAATCTCAAGGGTTGCCATACATTTAGGGTAGGGCTGTGAAGTTGTAACTGGAATTAAGTCAATATTCATATAGAATATGAAATACTAAACAATAGGCTTAGATTTTTAAAACCTACATAATAAACGTTTTCAAATTCTTTGGCCTACCTTCTACTGTTCAAAGGTAGGGAAGAGAAGACAGTAAATGGGACAAGGTGATGTGGACCTATTTACATGTAGTTCTTTGAGGTGATTCCAATCTCCGTTTGTCTGATACCAGCAGTCTAGTTCAATAGTGTCAGGAAACCAAACAGGAATCAGCAGCAGGGGGTGTGATCCAGCAGAAAGTCTCAGCTAGGTCTCAGTGGAATCAGCAAGAGGCAGCTAGAGGAACCAGAGTCACTCAGGACTCCAAGAGAAGTTTCTGCATGCCTCTCTCAATGAAGTGAAGCTCTGGGAAGACTTGAGAACAAGAAAGCTTCCCAGAGCGAGTTATGCAAGTGTGCTCTCATTGTCCTTTGAGTCCTATGTATGCTCTCTCCAAATATCACCTGTCCTCCCATGTGTCTTGTTTCAGTGAAAACAAATAACCAAAAACCAAACACCAACAACAAAACAACAACAACAACAACAACAAAAACAACAACAAAAACCATGTTTTTGTTCTTTCTCAGTAAAACACCATGTGGGGTTGCATCAAATGATACACAGACATAAACACATACACACACAATCACACACACATACTTATATCAGAAACTTCTACTTTATTAAACTTTTTCTTTCTATAAAATTGAGCGATGATCATGTCAATTTCTTGTGACTTATCTTGACCTAGATTGAGTTGAGTATCATTTCTAAATAGTTTCAAAGATCGAAGGATTGTGCTGTTCTCAAGATTTCTATGGTTCGTTTTAGTTGAATATTTAATTTCTAATTCTTACATTAAATTTAAATTTCTAAGCGAGCGCATTCTCTATATTTTTTTAATATTATCACCATATCACAGTTTTGTATATGTCGATATAGCACTCCAAATACAGAAAAAGCATACATATTCACTTTGGATAATAGTAAATGGCTTTAAGAAGTTGAAATCGTCGGTTATTTCTGACAATTGCCTTGGAACATGTATATCCACATCTTACGGGGTTCGCATACATCCAGTATGATTTTCTTCCTGCCACTGTATAACATCTGTAACAGAAACTGCTAGTCTTACATATTACCATAATTTTATTGTAATTTTAGCAGTAAAGTCAAGTAAACACATGTAAATTTAGTGAGCTTTATCATAACTTTGTATAGTCTTAATTCATTTAAAAGGAAGACATACTGGTGACAACCTTATTGTACAGACAAAACTAGTACTATTATATATTTGAATAGTGCAAATTATAAAACTATCAAATGTTCTTAACTTTCTAAAGACTTTCCATGCATCCAGTACATACTAAGAGAATACTTGATGATGTAATTGTTACTTGAAAGGACATTTTAAAATTGGGAAACCATTCATGCTGGTATTATGATTACCTAAAGACAGCTTTAGGACTTATTTGGTTTATCAATGATTGGTACAAACAAAATGAAATAATAATTTAACAGCAATTATATTCCTAAAGGTTTGCATTATCTGTAAAGAAAGTAACTGATGGTTCAGCACTCTTCCTCCCACCATCCCACCTTCCTCCCCTCTCCCCTCCCCTCCCCTCCCCTCC
>NC_034602.1:49133195-49179870 GCF_900095145.1 Mus pahari
ACTCACTCTGTAGACCAGGCTGGCCTCGAACTCAGAAATCCGCCTGCCTCTGCCTCCCAAGTGCTGGGATTAAAGGCGTGCGCCACCACGCCCAGCTTATTTTTAATCTTGATTATTATTAAACATATTTTCAGATTGTTGATGTTATTCTATAAATCTTGCATAGCAACATAGGAAAATATAATTTACAGCCTGAACGTTGAGTCTATATATAAAAGCAAATTTCATGCCCTAGATCTACATAGTTTAAGGAAAGACATGACTATCAAAGATCATACTAGTAGCCCAACTACCTGACACAATTAAATTAATATTAAAAAATTAAATATAACAGTAAACACATTTAAATTGTACATCACAACCAGATATAACATATTTATTCTATGCTGTATGACAATATAATTGTATGTACTTGATTTATTTTCTGTTCTGTATTTGAAAATGTCATAGAATACAATTTCCTTTATTTGTATTTGGCTATAAGAGAACTTATATAACGTTAAAGACTGGAAAATCTGGGAATATAACTGACTGATGGTAAGCTGATAAGTTGGGTAGGTTAATGATCCATTTTATGTTCCAGTTGGGTGATTTTGTGTACCTTATAAACACCTTAACTCATCTGAATGACATCCCAATGGGGGCAATGAGACAATGGAAACAAAATGAGGCTATTTTGCTTATAGCACAATTTGTCTCAAGAAAGAAAATATAAGAAAAAACATGTGATAACTTCACTTAGCATTTGAATGTCTCATTATATTTTCATAATTAATCATTCTACATAAAGGAGCATAGAAATAATAAATAGTGCAAAATTTTTGATAAACTATCTTGTTGTTACAGATGATTTTATTGTACCATGATAAATGATTTTTAAATGAAGTCAGGAAACATTTTTATTAAGGTTCTATTCATTTAAATTACAATATAAAATTAAATAGACCATGGGGCCTGGTAACATATCTGTCTGCTTGCCTAAATCAACCTAAATTATCATTTTTATGAAGCAGATTTGTGGACCTCACATATTTTGATGGCAGATTTTGCAATAGCTTCATTTTTATCCTCACAATGAAAAAAATCAGAGAATTAGCAGAAATTTAGAGATATTTTCAAATAATTTTCATTGAAACAGAAACATGCATAAGTACACATAACAATTTTTTTCTATATTTCTAATATTTTGCAAGTCCATGTAGTTTAATTATATATATAAAAGTTCATAGGCAATTAACTTTATTGCTCAGTATGTTTTAATAGTTTGAAATTGCCTAGTAAGATTGATCAAGTATCTGCTTTATGATAAATGGGTTATTATTATAAAATATGCATTGATGAAATAAAAGACAATAAAAACTCTCTTCTCCAGTCTAATAGCCTTGAACATTTAGACAGTGACTTTTGCATTATTAGGTCTTCTGTGGGTTAAAAACCATCATTTTCAATACTTGCCAGAAATAAAATAAAATAAAATCTGTGGATTAAGAGTGATATTAAAGAGACCTAGAATCTTTGTCAAAATAGAGATGCAGCATTCAATAACAATAATTATAATATGAAAAAAATAGATTTTCTGGTTACTTGTTTGTATGTTGTGAGAAACAGTAGTAACATTTTCTTATTATGCATTTCAGAGTCTTGAAACTTCTGGACATTAGTTATATACTCACAAGGTCCTTTTATATTAATTTTCTGCTTGGATATAATTTATATATACTTAAGTACATGCTTCTTAATTGAACAACATAATCACTTTCAGTAAGTCTACCTATAATCATCTATATTATCAAAATTTTCATGAAAGCTCTTAATGTTCTCACTACCTGACACAAAAGCTCTTCAGGCAAGTTATTTATTTCTTTGTATCATTAAAAGTTCATTTTTCAATATGATATATCATTATAATGCTGAGATAATTTGATGCATGTTAATTTTTGTTAAGTAATTTTTTTCCTCCAACATAAACATTCTGTGATTCTTCCATGTGGTTGGATAGCTGAATAGTTTGTTAGCTTCCACTGCTGTGCAGCATCCTATTAGGTAAATATGACACCACTTGTTTACCCATGCTGTCTGTTGTGGGGTATTTGGGTTTTTCACAGTTACTGGTTGCCAAAAATATTCGTGACTTGTGAACTCTTCTAGCATATATTTTAATTTCCTTTAAGTACTCACCTAGAAATAGAATTATTTTGTGAGTAGAGATGTAGTTTTAATTTTTCCAGGGAACTATCTAAAATATTCAAACACACAGAAAATTAAAATAAAGTTTTCACTTACCAATCCTACCTATTACCACCACCTAGCATTTGCCACTAATATTGTTTACATTTATTTGTTATATATCTATCAATTTAGATTTTTTTGGTTTGGTTTTGTTTTGTTTTTTGAGACAGGGTTTCTCTGTGTAGCCCTGGCTGTCCTGGAACTCACTTTGTAAACCAAGCTAGCCTCAAACTCAGAAATCTGCCTGCCTCTGCCTCCTGAGTGCTGGGATTAAAGGCATGTGCTTGTGCACCATTCTAAGGGTTTCTATTTTTAAATAACCAAGAGGTATAGTTCCCCTTTAGTACTACAACTAGCATATACCTTGTGTCTTAGTTAACGTTCTATTGCTGTGAAGAGACACCATAACCAGAGTAAGTCTTATAAAGGAAAAATCTCACAGTTCAGACTTTTAGTCCATTATCATCATTATAGGAAGTGTGGCCATACACAGGCAGACATGGTTCTGGGGAGGTAGCTACAAGGATACAGAGAGTTCTGTACATTCCTCCATAAAGGCCACACCTACTGCAAAAAAGTCCAAACCTCCTAATAGTGTTACTCCTTGTGCTCCAATGGGACACATTTCCATTTAAAACACCACAACTACCCACAGTTATCTCTATTTATATACATTCTTTTGAAAAAAATTGAGGAAATAAAATGTGTACATTGGTCAAGTGAAATATAAACATTTACCTATGTAACTGAAGCCTATTTTTCCTTACTGAACATTCCTACTGTCTAGAAAATCTTTTTATACTTTTATTTCTCCCAAGTCTCTTTTGGGACTTACATAAACAAAATGTTCTAGGGATTTTTCTCCTTCAGACAGTGTATGTGGGCTTGAAAATCCATATAAAATAGCATGTAAATGTTATTTATATGACTTTTATCAGTTTAAAACTTTTCTATTATTCCACTTACCCTGTGATTTTGCAACATTGTCACGTTTGTTAGCATCCATCTTTGTTCATGACTGAAGAATATTTTGTTACATAGCCAGATTTTACATTGGCTTGGGCTTTGGGCTACTGATGCAAACCTAGAATAGTTGCACATCTGGCTACTTTTAAATGAAATAAATCAATATATAAACTTATTGAGGCTTTCTGCCTGATTCTTTTTGCATAAAGTGATTTTCATTTCTCTTTGTGGTCTGTCTAGAAGTGGAATTTATGAGTCTAAAGTAAGTATATGTTTGTTTCTGCCAGAACGTATTCTAAAATGATGCCCCCTCACTAACATGTGGTGTTGTCAGTCTGCTTTCTTTAAGTCATGCACGTGGGAGGAGAGCTATATAACACTGTAATTTTCATTTTCATTTTCCCGATGACTCATTACATTGAGAACTTCTTATAAGTACATTGACCATTTATACATTCCATGGGATGTGGTTAAACAAACATATTGCCCATTTTAAAAACCTGGGTTCATACTGAGGTAAGATTTCCTACCAATGTTCAAGAAACTTCTTTGTGCATCCCAGCACATATGTTTAGCAAATAAGCTAGAAGTAACTTATACCAATCACCCAATTATTTTGTTACTTGTTTAGACTGTCTTTTATTAGGATTTTTTTAAATTTGACTAAACATAACTAAGGCTTTCTTTTACATGTCTTCAAGTCAGAATATGTAGTTTTCCCATTTATTATATTGTTTTAGTTTGATTTTTGATATGCTATCTTATACAGCTTAGGTTTTCCTCAAACTATCTATGTGATGGACATAGATCTGTAACTTATCCTTCTATCTCATTTCTCATCTATCTAACCAGTTTTATGGTTTCCACTCCTATAGTAATACCATGTCTCGCAACCTTAAACATTTTAGACTGTCTATTTGCTTTGTTCTCTAATCTGAGACAGGGTGCATTTTGCATCTAATCTATAGATAGTATGAAGAAAATTCATTTTCTTTCCAAGTCATTTTCAAGTGTTTTGGGAACAATTTTCAGAAGGAAAAAAAATGATACATCTGCCTTTTGAACTGTTTTAATATTTGTCCAGCAAAAGCAAGAAGAAAGGGTTAACACATGAAAAAAAAACATGTATTGAAGTCATGGCAAACAAACACAAGATACTGAATTTAGAAACAAATTTCATAATAAAGTGTTATTGTTTGCATCTGGGTGAGGAAACAACAGTTTTCTCCTATGGAGTTAAAAATGAATAGAAGAGCAACAATCAAGGGTAAGCTCCAGGGTCTGGAGGAGTTGGTCAACAAAAGCAGGCCTTATGATTTTTCCCAGTTGGTTCGGTGTGTTTTGCTTGTTTGCTGGTTTTGAGAGATTAAAAAGAAAAACAAACAATAACTTTGTCTGAAAGACTGCATATGAAAGAAAATATAATATGATCAGGATATAGTCTATGAGTATTTCTAAAAGTTTAAAAAGAAGAAGAAAAAAAGAGGGGATGGAGAAATGAAGGAGGGGAGAAGAAAAACAGGGTGAGAAGAAAGAAGGAGGGAGGGAAAGAGAAGAGGGAGGAGGACAAAGAGAAACGAGGTACAAAGAAGGGCATCAGCAGGAGTGTGGGGACCATAGCAGTGAGCGATGGAGAAATGCAACTAAAGTCAATTCTAAATATATGAAAATGCCGTGAAGGAGAAATTTAATTTATGCATGTGTGTCAATCATAAATTATCTAGGACAATGTATGCTAAGCAACACATTAACATAAAAATGTATACTTTTGAATCTCATATCATTTTAAAGGTTTCTACTATTATCTTTCATACCTTAAAAATTACTATTTGGTAATGCTGTACTAAACCAGCGTCATTTCTATCCAGTCACTAAGTACTTGAAGTTGTCTGCATATATGACAATATGATCATCACTGTTTCTATTTTGATTCTTATATGAACATCTAATTTTTTATTTTATATTACCATACTAGTCATACAAATGTATTATTATACAATCATAAACAATCATACTTGAACATTTAAGTTAATATTTTATGTGAATTGTACATTTTCATTATTGAAATATTTAATTTCTTCTGTAATAATATTTAAGTGAGAAAATATTCTCTAAATTTTTTATTTCCTACTAGTAATTTGAAGATCAGGAATAATTTTTGACCTCTGAAATATATCTGGTATTATTTTAAGTGATTATTATGTACTTTCATATTTTACAGATCTATTTACATTTGGCGAAGTAAGATAAAGCTATGAATTAGACATATGCATTTTTTGTTTTATCAGATTTTAGAAATGTATCTTTCACAAGATTTCTACAGAAACTTTTATCTGTCTTTGCTGTGGTTCTGTGTATATTTTAATGAAAACATAAGTTCGACGATGTTCTTACATTGTTCATTAACCTGGAAACTTGATCTTTCATGGTAATGTTAAAATTCCCACAAGGAATCGAAGTCATTATCAAAACGGTATGTGCCTAAACAAATGTGCTCAGGTGAAAGCACCAGATGAACTCTTTCCTTTTTCTACTGTAAATTTAACTCATCCATTTGCCTTTTATGGAGGACTATTGAATTATTTTTATTTAAATGTGCTATTTAAACTCATATATTTTGAAGGTTTAAATCTTTGAGTTTTTTGCAAATTGTATCTTGGGTATTCTAAGTTTCTGGGCTAATATCCATTTATCAATAATTTGCAAAATACACGAAACTCAAGAAGAAGGAAGACCAAAGTATGGATACTTCGCCCCTTCTTAGAATTGGGAAAAAAATACCCATGGAAGGAGTTACAGAGACAAAGTTTGGAGCTGAGACAAAAGGAGGGACAATCAAAAAACTACCCTGCCCAGGGATCTATCTCATAATCAACCACCAAATGCAGACACTATGCATATGCCAGCAAGATTTTGTTGAAGGAACCCTGATATAGCGGCCTCTTGTGAGGCTAGGCCAGTGCCTGGCAAACACAGAAGTGGATGCTCACAGTCACCTATTGGATGGAACACAGGGCCCTCAATGGAGGAGCTAGGGAAAATACTGAAGGAGCTGAAAGGGTCTGCAAGCCTATAGGTGGAACAACAATATGAACTAACCAGTAACCCCAGAACTCATGTCCCTAGCTGTATATGTAGCAGAAGATGGCCTAGTCAGCCATCATTCGGAAGAGAGGCCCCTTGGTCTTGAAAACTTTATATGCTCCAGTACAGAGGAACACCAGGTCCAAGAATTGAGAGCAGGTGGGTAGGGGAGCAGCGGGGGAGGGTATAGGGGACTTTGCGGATAGCATTTGAAATGTAAATGAAGAAAATACCTAATAAAAATTGGAAAAAGGTTTTAAAAAAAGAAATAAAAATGTATTTTGGGTTTAAGAACCAAAATTCTTAAAAAAAAAAATCTTTGAGTATAACCCAATTTTTACAATTTGATGTTGAATACATATTTACATATTTTCTGCTTTACTTATTTACTTTTATATACAATGATTTTTCTTTTGCTTATTTCTGTTTATTTATTTATTTATTTATTTATTATTTGATATTTTCTTTATTTACATTTCAAATGCTATCCCGAAAGTTCCCCATACCCTCCCCCCCGCCCCTGCTCCCCTCTTCCACTTCTTGGCCCTGGCCATTTCCTGTGCTGGGTCATATAAAGTTTGCAAGACCAAGGGGCCTCTCTTCCTAGTGTTGGCCGATTAGGCCATCTTCTGCTACATATGTAGGTAGAGACAGGAGCTCAGGGGGTAATGGTTAGTTCATATTGTTGTTCCACCNACAGGGTTGCATCCCCCTTCAGCTCCTTGGGTACTTTCTCTAGCTCCTCCATTGAGGGCCCTGTGCTCCATCCAATAACTGACTGTGAGCATCCACTTCGGTGTTTGCCAGGCACTGGCATAGCCTCACAAGAGGCCACTATATCAGGGTCCCTTCAGCAGAATCTTGCTGGCATGTGCATTAGGATCTGGGTTTGGAGGCTGATGATGGGATGGATCCCTGGATGGGATAGTCTCTGGATAGTCCATCCTTTCATCTTAGCTCTAAATTTTTGTCTCTGTACTTATATCCTTTCATGGGTATTTTGTTCCTTATTCTAAGGAGGAATGAAGTATCCACATGATGGTCTTCCTTCTTGGTTTTCTTGTGTTTTACAAAATGTATCTTGGGAGTTCTAAGTTTTTGGGCTAATATCTGCTTATCAGTGAGTGCATATCTAGTGACTTCTTCTGTGATTGGGTTACCTCACTAAGTATGAACTTCATAAATTCATTGTTTTTAATAGCTGAGTAGTATTCCATTGTGTAAATGTATCACATTTTCTGTATCCATTCCTCTATTGAGGGACATCTGGGTTCTTTCCAGCTTCTGGCTATTATAAATAAGGCTGCTATGAACATAGTGGAGCATGTGTCCTTATTACCAGTTGGGAGATCTTCTGCATATATGCCCAGAAGAGGTATTGCTTGTTCCTCTGGTAGTATTGTGTCCAATTTTCTGAGGAACTGCCAGACTGATTTCCAGAGTGGTTGTGCAAGCTTGCAATCCCACCAGCAATGGAGGGATTATGCATTTTATAATATATTTATATATTTTCTGCTTTATTTATTTATTTTTATATACAATGATTTTTCTCTTTTGCTTATTTCTGTTTGTTTGTTTATTTATTTATTTATTTATTTATTTTAAACTCCGGATTTTTTTCTCCTCCTGGTCCACCCTCTGACTGTTCCATGTGCCAAACCTCCTCCCCAAACCTCACCAGACAAGACCTCTAATCGCCCCGGGGCCTCCAGTCCTTTGACAGTTAGGAGCATCATCTCTGACTGAGATCCAGCAGCCCTCTCCTGTATGTTTACTTTTGGTTTTAATTTAAAGATCTTAATTTTGGATACTTTAAAATTTCACATTTTTGATTCTTTTTAACTATTTTGCAGTTAGATATACATCTATTTTACATGTTTAGTTATTTTCTGCTCCTGCATATTACAATTGCTCTGATAACCCATTATTTTGCTCATTCATTTCCTCTTCCCCTAGTACTTCACAATTAACCTTAAGTTTTTTCTTAGATATTTTCTTTATTTCCATGTCAAATTTTGTCCCCTTTCCTCATTTCCCCTCCGTGTAAGCCACCAATTTCATTCCCACCCCCACCCCATACCTCCTTGCCCCACTCACTAACCCACCAACTCCCAAGTCCTGGCATTCCCTACACTACCCTTCACAAGACCAAGGGCCTCTCCTCTCATTGATGTCCCACAAGGCCATCTTCTGCTACATATGTGGCTAGATCCATGGGTTCCTCCATGTATATTCTTTGGTTGGTGGTTTAGCCCCTCGGAACTCTGGAGGTATTGGTTGATTCGTATTGTTGGAGCTGCAAATCCCTTCAGCTCCTCAGGTCCTTTCTCTAGCTCCTCCATTGGAGACCCTGTGCTCAGTCCAAAGGATGGCGGTGTGCATTTACCTCTGAATTTTTCAGGCACTGGCAGAGCCTCTCAGGAGACAGCTATATCAGGCTTCTGTCAGCAAGCACTTTTAGGCATCCACAATAGTGTCTAGGTTTGGTAACTGTATATGGATGGATCCCCAGGTGGGACAGACACTGGATGACCTTTCCTTTAGTTTCTGCTCCAAACTTTTTCTCTGTATCTCCTCCCATGAGTATTTTGATCCCCCTTCTAAGAAGGACTGAAGTATCTTAAGCTTCCAATGGTCTGTGAATTGTATTTTGAGTAATCTGAATTTCTAGGCTAATATCCACTTATTAGTGAGTACATACCAAGTGTACTCTTTTGTGACTGGGTTACTACACTCAGGTGTATATTTTCTAGTTCCATTCATTTGACTAAGAACTTCATGAATTCATTATTTTTAAGAGCTGAGTAGTACTCCATTGTGTAAATGTATCACATTTTCTGTCTAATGAAGAATATCTGGGTTCTTTCCAGATTCTGGCCATTATAAATAAGGCCGCTATGAACATAGTGAAGCACGTGTCCTTGTTACATGTTGGAGCATCTTCTGGGTATATGCCCAGGAGTGGTATAGCTGGGTTCTCAGGTAGTACTATGTCCAATTTTCTGAGGAACCACCAAACTGATTTCCAGAGTGGTTGTACCAGCTTGCAATCCTACCAGCAATAGAGGAGTGTCCCACTTTCTCCTCATCCTCGCCAGTGTCTGCTGTCACCTGAGCTTTTGATCTTAGCCATTCAGTCTGGTGTGATGTAGAATTCCTCCTGTCACATAATAATCAAAACACCAAATGCACAAAACAAAGAAAGAATATTAAAAACAGTAAGGATAAAAGGTCAAGTAACATACACAGGCAGACCTATCAGATTTACACCAGACTTCTCCACAGAGACTACGAAAGCCAGAAGATTTTGGACAGATGTCATACAGACCCTAAGAGAACACAAATGCCAGCCCAGGCTACTATACCCAGCAAAACTCTCAATTACTATAGATGGAGAAACCAAGGTATTCCATGACACAACCAAATATACACAATATCTTTCAACAAATCCCACCCTTCAAAGGACAATAAATTGAAAATTCCAACACAAGGAGGGAAACTACACCCTAGAAATAGCAAGAAAATAATCTTGTTTTAATCAAGATAGCCACATAAATAGAATTCCACCTCTAACAACAAAAATAACAGGAAGCAACAATCACTTTTCCTTAATATCTCTTAATATCAATGAACTCAATTCCCCAATAAAAAGACATAGACTAACAGATTGGTTACTTAAACAGGACCCAACATTTTGCTTCATACAGGAAATCCACCTCAGGGACAAAGTTTTTTTTTTCTCATGAATAACTCCTCCCACCAGATGACAAAGGCCAACCTTTCATAATCTTGCCTTCCACAACTCATTTGTATATCAGCAATGCTAAATGGACTAAGTAGTTTACACACTCCCCAGGGTTAAATTGACTTACAGTTATTCAAGGTCTCAGGAAACTAGTGGCACCTTAAAATATGTTCAACCTGTTTCTCTGGAAAGTTCCATAGGCAATCAGAGTTCAATATTTGAGCAAAGTTTGCAACTAATGTAGATAGTGATAGGCATATCAGGACCTGAATACATTTGTATAATCAAAAATAAAATGATGGGAGAAATCCACATGTGTGTGTGTTGGATAGAGCAACAACTCTACTGAAGTGCTCTGGAGGATTGGTCAGGATTTACAGTTCTGGACGCAATAACCCTTCTTTCTACATTAAGTAATGTGGACAAAACACTTTGCATGAAAACCTCAGCTGAAACGCTCTTTGTGGATGACTGCACATCTCTCCACAAGCCTCTCAAATCACACATTCTCATCTATACCAGTGTGTTTTGCCTAGATAACAGAATGAAGATTTTCTTATTTAACTTCATGTTCACAATGTAAAGTAGATGAGTCAAAAGGCTTTGGAACACTGGGAAAAAGAAGTTCAAGTATCATCACTTCACCTCCAGCCGTCACTACTGTCACCATTGTGATACAAGCAATAGAAACAGGTCTTCTATTTATGACTACCACAAGCATGCACATTTCTTCTTAAAGTTAAATTAATTATTCACAACAATATTGAAAATAATATTTTGACAGGGATTGCAAATGTACCACCTTGTGAACTGTGGAGGGTTGATTTCAGTTTTCATAACTATTCTAATTAGAATTATAATTCAGTTAAATCCTGGAAGAATTAGAAGTCAAATCTTGCCAGAACTGAATCTATCATGATTTTAACTTTAAGTCTGATAAAGTTCTCCTTAAAAGATGTAGCAATGAGAATTTTATAGATATTGGGTTGAAAATGAACTCTGACTGCAAGGTCATATTGCTTAAATTAAGAACAAGATTTAACCATAATTAGCAGATTCCAGATTTGTTTCAAAGCTCTTCTGCGTGAGGCAAAGAAAGAACCATTGTGTAGTTGTTCTATTTTCCTCTCCAGATTGATTGCATAATTATTCTGCCCCCACTTGATTGGGTCCTCACAGTTACTGCACAATCAAGGTGGGACAAAAGTAATCCAACTCTTTTCACTAGGACGTGTTTTTACGGGGAAACATGTCTAGGAAACATTGAACAAAACAGAATTATTTTTACAAACTGCATAGGAAAATCTATTTTAGAGAGAGAAGAAAATATATAATCAAGCAGATACCAAACCTAATTTTAGGCTCTAGTATAATACTGCCAAATCTGGTATTTATCAAAATACAGTGCAAATAGATATGTATATGACAGTGGAAAAGATTTCACAGTACAAAGAAAGTTAATGAGGATTCAATGGTTGAAATGCATGTTCATCTTCAGAGGAATACAGCAGAGTTGTTTTGGAGATTCACATCAGTGACCAAGTAAATGCAAAATATTTTGTAAGGAACTAATGACCAGTGACCTGAGGCTACCATCTGATACATGAGAGGATTTTGACAAGTGAGTGTAGGACTTGACTTGCCTTATCTGACCCTTGAACTGAACAATTACAGACACATTCCTTCTAGGCCTATTTTATTGCTTTTTTATTGTGTTACTATTGTTTTATTTCTTTTATTTTGATAGTATAATATCCTACTGTCAACCTAAAAACAGAATTATGATGTCTTGCCACTTTTCCTAGAGAGAAGCAAAGAAATTCAGGAATACCTCAGATGGAGTAAAAATACCAGACTATATACATTACTCTATTTAAGCAATGAAGTATGCCAGTGACTTTCTTAGGGTTACCTGAATGAGTATAAATGAAGGATTATCAAAAATTCAGGTGACAGCAGATGCTAGCAAGGATGTTGAGAAAGAGGAACACTCCTCCATTGTTGGTGGGATTGCAAGCTGGTACAACCACTCTGGAAATCAGTCTGACGGTTCCTCACAAAATTGGAAATAGTACTACCAGCAATTCCTCTCCTGGGCAAGTACCCAGAAGATGTTCCAACATGTAATAAGGAAAAATGCTCCACTATGTTCATAGCAACCTTATTTAAAATAGCCAGAACCTGAAAAGAACACAGATATCCCTCAACAGATGAATAGATACAGAAAATGTGGTACATTTATACAATGGAGTACTACTCAGCAATTAAAAACAATGAATTTATGAAATTCTTAGGCAAATGAATGGATCTGGAGGATATAATCCTGAGGTGAGGTAACCCAATCACATACACACAAAAAAAATACATATGATATTCATTCACTGATAAGTGGATATTAGCCCAGAAACTTAGAATACCCAAGATACAATTTGCAAAACACATGAAACTCAAGAAGAAGGTAGACCAAAATGTGGATACTTCGTTCCTTCTTAGAATGGGTACAAAATACCCGTGGAAGGAGTTACAGAGACAAAGTTTGGAGCTGAGACAGTAGGAAAGACCATCCAGAGACTACCCCACCTGAGGATCCATCCCATATACACCCACCAAACCCAGACACTGTTGTACATGCCAGCAAGATTTTGCTGACANGACCCTGATATAACTATCTCTTGTGAGGCTGTGCCAGTGCCTAGCAAATACAGAAGTGCATGCTCACAGTCATCTATTAGATGGACCACAAGGCCCCTAAAGAAGGAGCTGGAGAAAATACCCAAGGACCCAAAGGGGTCAGCAACCCTATAGGAGGATCAACGATATGAACTAACCAGTCCCCCCAGATCTGTGTCTCTAGTTGCACATGTAGCAGAGGATGGCCTAGTCGGCCATCAATGGGAGGAGAGGCCCTTGGTCTTTCTAAGATCATATGCCCCAGTACAGGGGAATGCCAGGGTCAGGAAGCAAGAATGGGTGGGATGGGGAGCAGGGTCGGGGGGAGGGTATAGGGGACTTTCAGGATAGCATTTGAAATGTAAATGTAGAAAATATCTAATTAAAAAATGCTCTCTAAATAAATAAATTACTAAATAAATAGATAAATAAATGAGGGATTACTCACAGGAGCAAAGAAAAACATAAGGCAGTTGCATCAAAATACCCAAAGCACTGCCTGGGTGATGACTCAGGAGAGGCACATCCCTGAGGTGCCCTATGTACTATACAGGTGGCTCAATTAGACAAAGCCTCTCCTCTGCCCAGCAAATGCACTGCTTTTGTAACCTGAAGGAGGGGCATTGGGACTTCTCTAAGTTACAGGAGCATGCCTAGGCTTGTAAGTCTAATTTACTTTCTGAGCCTAAGCCTACTAATTTTCATTTACAAAGTTTAGGAACCCCTCCCCTCACCCTAAGAGACACTGTGGAAGAAATATCTGTAGTATTTTCAAGGGATGAAGTATCAGTACCTTTGAACGTCTTTAACATGAAAACAATACAAACATTAGGTTATACATGCTGCTAACCAGCACTAAATTGAAGTTCCTTCCTAATAGTTCTGATTCACTTGTGATGGAAGATAACATAACTCAGGGAAGCCCATTGCCTTAAAGATTTATCCCAGGATCCTTTGCTGCAGTTCACACAAATAAATAGCTTATTCAAAGAAAATATGAATCAAGGTAGAAACAAAGCATGGGTCTTCTGACCTCTAATGCTAACATATTTGTATATAGTAATCAGGAATTCTTCACATCTCAGTGTTTTGTCTATTTATTCTCTGTTTTATTTAGTTTGGTTTGGTGCAATGTTCCTTAATAGCCAGGGTTGAAAAAGTCATTGGCTATTGAAGGAAAAGGAGACAGGATCTCTCCTAGGTATGATAAAGGAGACAGGTTATATTAAATATATGAAGGTGAGACCAACCAGGAGCATTTAGAAGGGTTCAGATTGAAATGAGCCAGGAGAGGAGAGACAGAGAGGGATTAGAGGGAGAAGTGAGCAAGAAGACCAACAGACATATGGGAAGAGGCTTCTGTGGCCAAGCCCCATGATCCCTGTTTACCAAGAACCTGAGTCTGCGCACTTGGAAGATCGCCTGCACTGGCCTCCCTGGCTGAACTCTGATTAGATCCAGGAGAGGGGGGAGGGATTAGGTCAGAGGACTGATGAAAAACAAAAACAGGATGTGCCCCTCCAGGGGGGCGGGGGTGGGGGGAGAAGAAAGAATGCCGTTTTGGAGAAAGCTGTTCCAGAATGCTGTGGGAAAAAGCAGTTGGGAAAAGAAGTTGGAGAAACCTTCCTTGGCTGTCTCTGCCAGTCGGAGTTCGGGGGTTTGTGGCAAGAGGAGCTATGGAACAAGAGGCCACGAGAGGAGAAGAACCAAAGGGCTAAGTGAGTGCAGGATAACCAAGGAAACATGTTGAGTGAGTCTTGTTGTCCCAGGTTTCTTTGGGGACAGCCATTAGCTTGCTAAGTGAAACTTGAGCTTCTCTTGCCTTTTTGGAGATTGTGGGATGAGACTAAAAGTCCCAGTTCTATAACTTCCTGGTTGTCTCTCCACATCACAGTTCTGTATTGACGACTTTTTTGTTTTGTTTTGTTTTGTTTGTTTTATTTTATCTGACTTGATTTTTCATTTTGAAAAAGAGAATTTCACTTGGGGAAATTTGCTTATCACATGGCCCTATAGGCAAATTCATATTATATGTTTTTGACTGATTGTTGATGGGGGGGGGCTCAATTCACTGTGTGATGTGCTATATCTGGACTGATAGTCCTTGGTACTATAAAAAAATTAGGTAGATTTGCATTTACCTAATGACTAAAGATGTTGAACGTTTCTTTAAGTGCTTCTCAGCCATTTGAAAATTTTCAGTTGAGAATTATTTGTTTAGCTCTGTACTCAAGTTTTAATAGGGTTATTTGGTTCTCTGGAGTCTATATTCTTGAGTTCTTTGTATATTTTGGACATTAGCCCTCTGCCAGATATAGAGTTGGTAAAGATCTTTATATTGGTTATTTTATTTATTTACATTTCAAATGTTGTCCCCCTTCCTGGTTCCCCTCCAGAAACACCCCATTCTATTTCCCCTCCCCTCTGTCTCTATGAGGGTGTTCTCCCACCCACCCGCCCATTCCTGACTCACAGAAATAGCATCCCTCTCTACTGGGACATCAAGCCTCCACAAGAACAAGGGCCTCCCCTACTATTGATGCCAGATAAAGCAATCCTCTGCCACATATGCAGCTGGAGTCATGAGTGCCTACGTGTCTACTCTTTGGTTGGTGGTTTAGTTCCTAGGAGCTCTGGGAGGGGATGGTCTGGTTAGTTGATATTGTTTCTCCTATTTGGTTGCAGTCCTTTTCAGCTCCTTCAGTTCTTCCCCTAACTCTTCCATTGAGGTTACCATGATCAGTCCAATGGTTGGCTGTGAGCATCTGCATCTGTATAGGTCAGGATCTGGCAGAGCTTCTTAGGGAACAGCTATACCAAGCTCCTGTCAACAAGTGCTTCTTAGCATCATCAATAGTGTCTGAGTTTAATGTCTACAGATAGGATAGATCCCTCTGTAGAGCAGTCTCTGGATGGCCTTTCTTTCAATCTCTGAGTTTTTCCCAATCTGTGAGTTGGCATTTTGTCCTATTGGTAGTGTCCTTTGCTTTACAGAAGCTTTTCAGTTTTATGAGGTTCCACGATTCCACCTCACACCAGTCAGAATGGCTGGATCAAAAACTCAGGTGACAGCATATGCTGGTGAAGATGTGGAGAAAGAGGAACACTCCTCCATTGCTGGTGGGATTGCAAGATGATACAACCACTCTGGAAATCTGTCTGGTGGTTCCTCAGAAAACTGGACATAATATTAACTGAGGACCCAGCTATACCACTCCTGGGCATATACCCAGAAAATTCTCCAACATGTAATAAGGACACATGCTCCACTGTTTTCATTGTAGCCTTATTTATAATAGCCAGAAGCTGGAAAGAACCAAAATGTCCTTCAACAAAGGAATGGATAAAGAAATTATGGTACATTTACTCAATGGAGTACAACTCAGCTATTGCAAATAATGACTTCACGAAATTCACAGGCAAATGGATGGAACTAGAAAATATTATCCTATGTGAGGTAACCCAGACATAAAAGAACATACATGGTATATACACAGTAATAAGTAGATATTAGCCCAAAAGTTCAGAATACCCACGATATAACCCACAACCCATATGGAGCTTAAGAAGATGGGTTCAGAGGACAGTCATACTAGACCCCCTTCTACAAGCATAACAGAGTATCACTAGTAGTGTCAGGAATTGGTCCTTGCCCATAGATAGTTACTACTTGGCCATTTCTTCAGTCTCTGTTCCACCTCTGTCCCTGTATTGTTTATAGTCAGGATAAATTTTGGGTTGAAAGTTCTGTGGGTGGTTTGGTGTTCCAATCACTCTCCTGGGATTCCTGCCTGACTGCAGGCGGTGCCTTCTTCAGGCTTATTTATTTATTTATTTATTTTTCAATTTTTATTAGATATTTTTTCATTTCCATTTCAAATGCTATCCCAAAAGTACCCTATACCCTACCCCCCCACCCTGCTCCCCTACCCACCAACTCTTCAGGTTATATCCCCATTCCTGTCTCAGCTCAGGCTACCCCCACTGTTTCTTTGGAACCTCCCCTATCCCAGGTCTCTGGCACACCCTTGGGATATCAGTCATGCCAGTTGCAGATTTCCATTCATTCTCATGGCCATCTGGCAATTTGCTCTGTCTCTCCCCACACCTGATCCTGTAACCTCCCCATTCCTCTGCCATCTCTTCTCCCACCCAGTTCTCTCCTAGGCATATACCCATAAAATCACCTCACTACACCACAAGGACATTCGGTCAGTTAGATTCACAGCAGCTTTATTTGCAATAGTCAGAAACTAGAAACAACCTAGATATCCATCAACTGGAAATAGATCAAGAGAATGTGGTACATCTACTCAATGAAATACAATCCAGTTATTATAAACAAAGACATCTTGAATTTTGTCAAATGGGTAGAACATGAGAATATCATCCTGAGTAGGTAACACAGATCCAAACGGAAATGCATGGTATATACTCAATTATAAGTGGATATTAGCCATAAAATACAGGATATAAATACTGTACTATATAGACCCAAAGAAGCTAAACAAGAAGGAAGGCCCTAACTTCTCTTTAGGATAGGCTGTTTGCCATGCACTAGGTGGCCAACAGAAAATAAACTCACTGGCACTTTTGGAGGTTCCTTGACTTATCATGTCATATCAGAGCTCTTGCTTTATAAAGAAATGTGCACTAAATATATACATGTTTAAGGCAGCCAATCACTTTACCCCATTGATTTTTATTTCAATATTACTTTTCTAAAAGCAGTACTTTGAATTCAACCAAACTCTCTCAAACTAAGTAGAATATGTATATATATGTATACATATTCATATATGTAGCATAAGCTAAAATGTCATTTGACTTAATAAAAGTTAAATTTTAGGCAAAATTTTTATGATAATATTTTTAAAATATTTTAATAAATTAATAAATTTATTAAATCAATTAATTAGTATTTGCTTTTCTGTGACAATATTCAGTGTTATAATAAAAAAGTACCACCACAACCCCATGGAATACTATTCAGCTATAAAAAAATTAAAGTATCATAAAATCTATAGGCAAAGAGATGTAAGTCTATAATATTCAATTATGTAGTCAGTATTTTTATCAAGACAAACTACATTTAGTAATAAATTATTTTGAAATAAGTTCTCTGAAAACTCTTGTTTTTCTCAGTTTGTAGCTCCTGGTCACAGTCAATCTCTTAGCCTATATACTATTCAATTAGGAAAAGTATCACAGGTGTAATATTTTAATATAATACTGAAAGGTAAATTGGCTTAAATGAATTCCTAATCATCATTCTACTTTGTTAATGAAATGAAAGCTATATGTTGACATACTCTCCCTCAAATATAGAACAGCTATATTAATCACATTTTCAAAAAAATAAGTATCATATTAAATTTAAAAATGATAATTTAGATAAAGTTTGAAATTACTAGGGAATAATTTTCACAGTGATCCTAATGTAAAATTTGTTTAAAATTAGGTTTGAATATAATTAAGTAAAATTTTCATATATCATCAGTAGCTTTTAAATAAGGTTTCCAGTAAAATACTTTCTCATTTATATATAGGAATAAAACACACAAAGATAAACACAAATATAAATTAATATAGAACTTATAGTCATAAACAGTGGAGTATGTATTTATAGCAGTTTTAATATTTCTTTACCAAACTCCAGCCAACAAACTGGTACTTTGTTTTGTCAAAAATATAAAATTGTGAAATCCAAAAAATTTGGTTTTCTATGACTGTTTTTTGCTACATTACTAACATGATTTTTTTATGAATTCACTACAAGAGCATAGCCTATTTGTTTTTAAGTACATTTCCCCTGGGATACTGTGGCAGTAAATGGATAATCCATAGATTGATTTCACACAATTAGGCATCCCAGCATGCACTGGGAATAGAGCAAATGAAAGAATCAGGACACTGGTAACAAAGTTCCCTGCAGGCTCATTAATGGCTGTGTCATGATCCATTACAAACCTTCAGATCAGAGAGCTCAGAAATGCATTCTGTGGTATACCACATTCATTGAAATATAGCATAATGCGTTTCTAGTGCTCTAATCTATATTAACCTTCCCACCTAAAAGCCATTGCAATTATAACTCACATATAGACTAGAATTAATTTATAGTATATTCATGTATGAAACACACTTGGAAGTAGGAAGATACAAATATATGACTAATTGAAGCTTTTAAGAGTCTTCTGATTCCCAATGACACCATAATGTGGGCAAGTCTATTTTCCAAAACCACACACTGCTTAGTATAAGATTCTGTGAATTCTTTCAAAATGTATAAGGTAATGAAAATTTTATAGTAATCACATTATATTAAAAGTTTTGGTTTTGTGTGAAAATATAACTGTTAGACATAATCAACGTAGAACAAAACTTTTCATCTTGTCACTCTGGCAAATAATATAAAACAGTAAATTCACAGTTCAGAAGACCATGTAATAAAGAGAAAAGGTAGGAATACCAAAAATTGTGGTATCCATGGTTATGTCAAAACATCATAAATATCACGGATATATAAAGTGCATCATGATTGATTAATTTAAGTTTAATAATTTTACTATGTAGACATGAATGCATGTTTATGGAGTTGCCATTGGAGAGCAGAAGGGGGCATCAAATCTGCTGGTGCTTGAGTTTGCTATCACATAGACTGCAGATATAAATGTGGGTTTTGGGAACTGAGCTCTGGTCCTCTGCAAGAAGACCAAGCATCCTTATCCAATGAAACACAGCTCCAGCCCCAGGACGAATCATTTCATAATGCAGTACTGAACAGTTCAGTTTTTGTTTTGTTTTGTTTTGTTTTGTTTTGTTTTGTTTTGTTTTGTTTTGTTTTTTCGAGACAGGGTTTCCCTATGTAGTCCTTGCTGTCCTAGAACTCACTTTGTAGACCAGGCTGCNCTCGAACTCAGAAACCTGCCTGCCTCTGTGCTGGAATTAAAGGTGTGTACCACCACCACCAGGCAGAACAGTTCTTTATTTACATTCTCAAATGAAGGTTTGGTATGCTTAAAAATTAATTCATGACTGTCTTTTAATTACATTTTGAAGTCCATATGAAACCAATGACATAGTTAGGATAATACACTACAAAATGTCACAATCATAAATTATTGTCAAAGATAATATACATCTTATAGCTCATCTTCATAATGTTACTGTGGGCCAGAGCAGATTATTCATGTGCTAACTTCTGTAACTTTGGAGATGTGTGTGTGTGTATGTATGTATATATATATATATATATATATATATATATATATATATATATATATATATGAATAATGTCTTACATATATTAATGTATATATTTCTGTGTCTGTGTAAGTAAATGTTTTATACATGTAGTTGCCTACAGACTCTAGAAGAATTAATTAATAGATCTTTTGGAGCTGTACTTACTAATAATACTGAAAGCTAATGTTGGGATCCTCTGGAAGACCAATATGAAGCCTTAAACACTGTACCCTTTTTCTTGTATTCTGATAAATAATTATCTATTTTTACAACTACAACTTCAACATAAATAAATTCTATTCATCATATCAAACCTGAGTATATAATATCTTACACAGAGACAAACATCCAGTAAGCAATAAATAAATGTATTAGTTAAACTCATATCAATTTAAAGTAGCCATGATTCTAAATTCAAAGCTCGTAATTGTTCATTCAATTTCCCAAACTAAATCTTAAAGCACTGGAATGATGAATTGGTTTGTTGACCTGTTATGTAGTTCCAAACACATGTTGATCACTTAAATATTATCATAACAATTTATACTTTACAATTGTTAAGTAAACGTTGAAGCAAAAGCTGCATATTTTATATAACCAGAAATCTTTTAAATATGAATCAGAATAACTTTAGTTTATTCAATTTATATCACTTAAAATTGTTTATACAAGATAACTATTTTTATCTTCAACTGGTTCTGTTAAGGTTAGCATAGTTTTGATTCATGAAGGAAAACAGAGGGACATGCTAACAGATGTAGACTCACTGCCTGGAAGGTATTTTAAACATTATGAATCTCACACTATGTTAAATGTGTGAAGAAGCATATTCAACATTGAAAACAGTCTTATACACATTTTGTCCCAGAGTCTAGATCATCAGTTGATAGCATATGGCAAGCTTACCATATATAACCAGGAAATAATTTTTAGTAAAGTCTTTGAAGAAATATCTATTAATAAACACAAGTATTACTTTTAAGAAAAATAATCAGCAAGTAACATTGTAGCTATTTTCACTGGCCTTGCTCCATTTTAGAATTTTTTTTCCTGTGTTCTCTTCTGAGACTCCTAATGCACTATGAAACACTTATTTACTTTCTTTTTTATTGGTTATTTTATTTATTTATATTCCAATGTTTTCCAGCTTCCTGGTTTCCCCTCCACAAACTCCAATCCCATCTCCCCTCCCCCTGCCACTATTACAGTGCTCCCCCACCCACCCACTCCCCCCTGCTTCCCCTCCTCAGCATCATCGCCCACCACTGGAGAATCGAGCCTCCACAGGGCCAAGGGAGCCCTCCCATTGATGGCAGATAAGGCCATCCTCTGCTACACATGCAACTGGAGACATGGATCACTCCATGTGTACTCTTTTTTTGTTGGTTTAGTCCCTGAGAGCTCTAAGGTGTCCGGTTAATTTATCTTGTTCTTCCTATGGAGTTGCAGTCCCCTTTAGCTCCTTCAGTCCTTCCCCTACTTCTTCCATTGTGGCCCTTGTGCTCAGTCTGATGGTTGGCTGTGAGCATCCTTTAAAGTGACTTTCAAGACATTAACCAAAATATAGAATTTACCTTATTGGTAAAAACTAACTTCTACTCACAATTGTTATCTATTCAAGATGTATAATATAGTGAATAAAAATTTAGCCAAAAAGGGCTTGGAATGCAGACAAGTAGAAGTTTTACCAAGAATATATAAAACCCTGGGCTTGACCTTGAGATTTAAAAACACCAACAAAATCTAAATGCCAGATTTCATAGGTGTGTGTAAAAATATATATGTATACATTTACACATCATGTATACTTCCATAGACATTTTCAGTATATATATACACATGTAAAAAACCACCCAAATATGAGTTCATACAGTGTCAAGAACCTTTAATCTATAAAATATATAAAAGCTTGCTCTTATTTATTATATAATAAAATGGATTATCTTGTGATAGAAATGAACCTAGCTGTTTTCTTCAAGTACATCCTTAATTCTCATGCATAATTTGATGTCTCCAGAATAGTGCATTTAACATATCATCTTCATCAAAGACAAACATATCTATGCATTCTGGAACCACAAAGGAGAAACCTGCCAGAATTCCTAAGTATTTGAAGTATAATGGAGGACAAGGGCAAGGTTGCATGGCAGAAGTCCACACTGATATCCACTGTGCTGAAGAAACATCTGCCTATTTGCAGCCCTAGCAGAATTAACTGGAGATGAAATATTAATAAAAAACTGCTACCCACAACAATATAATTGATCCAAAAATAGACATTGAGTAAAAGATGGCAGAATCAAGAGGATTCGTTCCATGTAATTATGTATTTTGTATAGTTCACAAAAGGCAAAATGCATTGCATGGTGATAAAAATCATAAACAGAGTTATTTCTGGGGCTAGAGACAGGTTGATGACTTCCTGGTTGCTGGTAGTTTTCTATTTATTGATCTTCATGGTAATTAAATAGGTGTGTTTGCTTAGGGATTATCATTCTGTCATTCATCCATAATAGCTATAATTTGCAATGTGTATGTTACCATTCAATTTTATAAAGAAACAAGGAGTAGCAGTTCCTTTATGAGAAATGTTTTGAAGGAAAGTGTTAAGCCACCTAGCACACATAACTACATAAGGATCAATAACATTTAGCAGCTATTAAAAAGATATCTTTAGGAAAGCGACAAAAAATATCAAAAACATACAGTATATATACCACTCACAGAAGAAAGATAACAATTTTAAAGTCACAAAATTAATGTATAAATAAGCATATATTGATACATAAAACATTGTGAAAATTTTCTTCATTGTTTGTGTAATACAATTTTTAATGAGATAGACATTATTGTCCTAATTTTACAAGTTTCTTTTATAGGCAAAAGGTTCAAGTCTAAGATCTTTCAATACTCTATTTCCCAGAGAAGTATTTGTGTTACTTTATTCTTTTATTTTCTGAAACTATAAAATAATATCATAATGTGTTTCTCACCTTTCTCCCTAGCCAAAGCCCCCTTATACTCCTCCTTGTACCCTTTCTAATTCATGTTCTTTTTTATTAATTGTTACTACATTTATAGTCATATGTATTTAGAAATACATAAGTATACACAAATGAATATGTTCCTAAATACAACCTATTGTGTCTGTGTAATATTACTTTTATGTATCCAGGATTGACCTTCTGGTATTAAGTAATTAATTGGTGTGTTCTTTCCCACTTGAAGCATTTCTTAATTACATTGTTAGTTCTCTGTGTAACTTATTTGCTTCTCAACATCCACATTGACATGTCCATTTTCATTCCAGCTTACTCCTTGACAGTCATGTTGGTGACACTTGACAGATGCACCTTGTCACATAAAATTTCTAGTATAAGCAAATACATGGGGAATAACAATACCCTAAATGATATATCTAAGAAAATAGTGTATACTATTTCATGGCAATTACATAGCACCACAAAATCACTGACTTGAAATAATGAATTCAAAATTTTCTCTCTGTACATGAGGTGATTACACATAGTCATTTGAATAGAAAAGGAATAACTAAATTGAGTGGATTATAAAAAACATGAAACTTGATATTGGGATATGAGGCAAACCATATGTGACCAAATATGTTGTAATCATATATGAAATGTATAGCATGAGCAAACAATTGTTAATGTATGGTTTGATGTTTCAATTTCCACACCAAGCATCTGGCACCATTCCATAGGATAGATGTTTTAACAAAATAAGGATTTTATCTTCCTCTTCCTAGTCTAAGCCCTCCCACTCCCAATGAATTCTCAGCTCCCTTGATATCTTAAATCATTAACTTTCTATTCTGTAACCAGTAGTTATTATGAGCCTGCCTAATTTCTTTCTCAGCCCATTTATCCCTTGAGTAGAGGAAGGTTATTGATTTGTTTAATTTTGTATCCAGCCACTTTACTGAAGTTGTTTATCAGTTGTAGGAGTTCTCTCATGGATTTTTTTTTTTGGGGGGGAGGGTCACTTATGTATATTATCATATCATCTGCAAATAGTGATATCTTGACTTCCTCCTTTCCAGTTTGTATCACTTTGATTTCCTTTTGTTGCCTAATTGCTCTGGCTAGAATTTCAAGTACTATATTGAATAAAGAGGGGGAGAGTGGGCAGCCTTGTCTTGTCCCTGATTTTAGCAGGATTTCTTCAAGTTTCTCTCCATTTAGTTTGATGTTGGCTATTGGCTTGCTATATATTTCTTTTATTATAGTTAGGTATGGAGCTTGAATTCCTATTCTCTCCAATACTTTTAGTATGAAGGGATGTTGTATTTTGTCAAAGGCTTTTTCAGCATCTAATGAGATGATCATGCTTTTTTTTTTCTTTGTGTTTTTTTATATAGTGGATTATGTTGATGGATTTCCATATATTGAGCTATCCCTGCATCCCTGGGATGAAGCCTATTTGATCATGGTGAACGATCACTCTGATGTGTTCTTGGATTTGGTTTACAAGAATTTTATTAAGTATTTTTGTATCAATATTCATGAGGGAAAGTGGTCTGAAGTACTCTGTCCCTTTTGAGTCTATGTGGGGTTTGCATATTAGTGTAACTGGCTTCATGGAATGTATTAGGTAGTGTTCCTTCTGTTTCTATTTTATGAAATATTTTGAGATGTCTTAATATTAGGTCTTCTCTGAAGGTCTGACAGAATTCTGCACTAAAACCAAGTGGTCCTGAGGATTTTAGTGACTGCTTCTATTTCTTTAGGGGTTATGGGACTGTATAGATGGCCTGCCTGTATAGTGATATGGCCTTTGCCTTTTCCAGGTTTAAATGGTATTCAGTATTTATTTACTCTCTACTTTTTGTATTTTAATTAAAATATATTGTATGAGAGTTTCCTTTCTGGTCCTGTCTATTTGGAGTTCTGTAGATATCCAGGTAAAAGGTATTGGGAAACATTTTCATCAACTTATTGAAAATAATTTCTGTGATATTTGTATAGGGTGTTCAGCTTCTTTGTTCATAATTAGTGAGACTTTCAAATACTATTCTCAAACTCTTCCATATTTCTTTTCCATATATTTTAAATTTGATCATTGAGTGTTACTGAAACTCAATAAACCGTGAAGAACTAAGGCCAAACTTTCTCAAATTCTTTCTAAATATTAAGTAGAAAGACAGTTTGAAACTGACCTTATTAGGCTTGATTTACCCTAATACCAATAGCATCAAAATCCAATATTCATCAATAACTTACTCATCATAAACATTGAAAATCCATTTTGATTTTTAAATCTAGATGATTAACCTTGTGGGAGTGGGTAGCTTGGGGAACAGGGTGGGGGGAGATTATAGGGGGCTTTGGGGGATAGCATTTGAAATATAAATGAAGAAAATATCTAATAAAAAAAGAAAAAATATTAAATGTTACATTTGTTTTTATACTTATTTATTATTCAACAAAATACTTAAAGAACTTTCAATATTCATTAGTAAACCTAACAGGATTTTAGGCAGAAACTGATGAATACTTATACACCGTGATAGGCATGCTGATCATATAGTTATTGTGAAAAGTAATTGAGATGAATCAAAACATTTAAAACATAACTAGAATATTATTTGCACTAATAGTGACAAATATATGTCTAAAAAATTGAAATCAGTATTTTAAAAGCTATCTGCCACCCTTTGTTGCTTGCTTCATTCTCCAAAATGATCAAAAGATATAGTCATGGTAGATGTATGTGTTCATCTCTAGAGGATTCAGAAACTGTGACAGTCATACCCAGGTGTCTATGTATCTATCTAAAGATGCATGTTGATTTACATCATTGTGGAAATCATTTCACAGTGAACATATATAACAAAAAGTTTGGTCTCACAACTCAAAAGGTCTGGGAATATCAAAGGTTAAAAATAATTTATATATATATATATATATATGCATATATATGCATATATATATGATATATATATGTATGTATATATGATATATATATGTATATATATATATATATATATACACACATATATATATATATATATATATCACACACACACACACACACACACACACACACACACACACACACACACATATATATCAGTAAGCCATTTGGCATCTTTGTTAATTCTTGGAATGTATTCATGAATCAAGGGAAATAGAGTATCATTTCCTATAGGGAACATAGTAGATTACAACATAAAAGGTTCTGAATTATGCTCCTGAAAAATCCATTTTCTGACAAGTTACGTTTAAGAAGAAGGTTTTGCCAGAAGTATTATATTCTCTTGAACTGCAACTGGCTAAGCATTTATAACTCCAGGCCAAGAACCACATTTCTGGCAGTTTCAGGCTTCCATTTGTAAAACAGTGTCAGAGGGTTCATGTAGACAGATGGATAAATGAACAAAAGCAAAATATCATCCTAAATTTTCTTCTTCTACCCTGGCTTGCTGCCAAATGGGATATATTTCTGTAGAAAACTGGAAACATGCTGGCACTTTTTTTCCCTTCCCTTGTACGTTTTTTCTCTGAGTTTACCTTCTCTAGAACATCCCCATTTCATAGACTGGGTAATTTAGGAGCATGTTAACAGCAAAATTCAACCAAACTTGCTCTGTTTAAACATTAGTACCTGGAAGAACTGGAGGAAAGTTTTATTTGCACATTCAACAATTAAACTTTCCCTTTTTTATGGGGCAAGCCATGCTCATTGTAGGTTAATAAGGTTATGTGTGCGAGCTCTGACATTGATTGACCATTTGCTTGAGAACAGAGAAGGTCGCACATGCATTCATAGGAAAAGGCACATTAAGTTCCAGGAAGGCATAGGTGTCTAACAAAGTCTTGTCAGCATTTTGACCTCAGAGCTTAGCCTCAAATAATGTGAGATGACAAACTTCTCTTTAGTCCTCAAGTCTGAGGAGGTTTGTTATGGAGATGATACAACACACACACACTCCTACACACACGGGGGTGGGGAGGAAAGAGGGGGAGAGGGAGAGGGAGAGGGAGAGGGAGAGGGTGAGGCATGAATAAATTCAGTTTGATATTTTTAGTCTTAAAAAGCTGTTCTTTTTTAGCACAGTTGGTCTCATTATCTATGTTGTGTATATCAATGACAAATTTTAAATTAGTATATCAACAGCATACCCCAGAAATCACCTAATCAGAAAAATGAGTTAAGGATTATAGCAGGGCATACAAGACATTAATAGATTGGAAGCTATGTGACTGTTCATTGAACTTAAAGTTCAATGCTTGATGTTCTGCTATCCAAAGATTCTTTTCTCATTGAAGATGTAAAATGCAATGTCTCTTATAATTAATAAAAATGACACTTACTTCAAGGGGTTGTGAGGAACACATATGTGAAAAAAAAACAGATTACTAATAATATGCCAATATTCTGTACTGTTTTGAGATGATCTGAAAAAGGCATGTTCTTAGCTATTTAACATGCTACTTAAATAATAATAAAACATGTAGAACGAGAAGGGAAAGTGTGGGATTTTCTATCAGCATAAAATGTGAGCATGATGGCAGAATGAGATCAGGTTAACCACATTTACAAAGGCTAGGGATAGATAGGGAGCAACAGTACTGTATGTGAAAAACCATCAATGGGTGTGACTCCTTAAACTGAGAGTTGGGTGTTAGAACATATTAGGATGTAGTTAGCAACAAGAATTTTGAAAGAGAAGCACAAAGATTAGGAGTAATATGGAAGAGACAGTGAGACTTTCACAAAGGAGGATTTCTTGATAAAAATGGTGTTTAAAACAGATTTGCCAGACAATGCAGGCTATGCATCTCCTCGATATTTTAGTTTTATGATTGTAAATCAAAGATAATGAAATATGACTTATGGGGAAATTGAGAGGATTAATTACAAAAACTAATGTTTGTAAGGAGCTTTAGGACATGCTGAATTTGGAGTTTTATTGCCTCTGAGTTCAGAGCATTTGAATTCTCCCTCCAGTGAATTTCTGTTTATATTTTCTGCAGTTACTTCTGAGTGTGCTTTTATAAAATTGGAATTTCTGGGAGCATTTCTGGAAATGATGCCCCCTAGGAGAGCAATGGGTGCTTTTGAATCCCTTGGCAATATAAGAAAGGCCAAGTTCTCATGATTGGCATGGTCACAAGGAAGAGTTTCAAAGAGTAATAGACAACCACAGAGCATTTTCCTGTCTAGCCATTCTCTTTTGTTCATAGTTCAGAGTAAAGCTTTAATCTACCCATATTCCTATGGGTAGGTAGATTCATATAAAACTAGGTAGATTCATACAGTTAGTACAAAAATAATTAATAGAATCAAAATTGATTCTTAAATGTTTGTAACATATTCTAATAAAAGAAAAAATAATGATGTGGAATGACAAATCAGTTTGTACAAAATGCACTTAACATGTTTAAAGTACAATGTATGTTGACTCCTGAAATATGTATTATTCGTGCATGGAACTTTATTCCAGTCTTAGAAAAAAATATATGAAGAAATCCTTTATCAGTTCTTTCAAATAAGTTCATCTACAGTAATAATTATAGCTCAAATAATAAAATTCTGAAAATTTTATAACACAAGATTATTTAAAAACATCTACTAATATACATTATAGTAGCCAAAGGATGAATTTAGAAATCATTTTTTCATGTGGTATATTTAACCTTTTCTGTCATCTTCTCTGTATTAATTTTAGACATGTAACATTAAGTAAAATAATTTCCCCCCTATTAAAATCCTTACTGAGGCAGAAGGGTACTTGGGTCAGAAACTTACTAAACTATTCATCTATCTCTACATCTACTTATTCAAAATAGTGTAAACTTTTTCAGTAATAATGGAGAAATACATACATAAATTAAGAACTACATATTAGCCAATCTAGCACAGTTTGCAATATAAATATTGGTAAATAATACCAGAGTATAAAAGCAAACAAAATCATTACTTAATGTACCAGACTGAGGATATAAGAGGTCCATGGGGAAAGGAGTGAATGACATTTGTTGTTTTTCTAAATAGTCACATTGCCAAGCTGCTTTCCAAGTACACATGCTTTAACCTGCAGATTTGTACTCCTCTCAACTTTGATCACAGTAACTTTTATTTTGGTTGGGTTTGTGTTTTTGTTTTGTAGTGCTGGATAGTTATTGATAGAGATGCATAGCTGGTAGAAGTATTGAGTATAAATAACTTTCAGTAGTCAGCAGTAAATTGGTCATCTATACCAACACTCTATCATGTCAGTGTGAGGGAACACATGAATTGGGAACAGAATAAGTATAAGAGCCACTGTAAAGGGTTGAGAGTTGTGAAATGCCAAGATGTCAACCTGACATTTGACATTAAGTAAAATAATTTGACATTATAGTTGCATGTATTACCACACAGCAGCTGTAGTTACACACATGAGACTTGGAAAACAATACATTTAGGCAAAATTTCAGCATAGGTGTAAAGTGGAAAGTTTTGGTTTCTTTGGAAACTCAGTTGTGTCACGTAATATTTTTCTGGAAGCTGTACTTTGTTGACACAGACGTGTGAGATAATGTTCTGCTGAATCAGACACTTGAGAAGATACATCATATTGGAAAGAGTATAAGTAGAACCCAACAGATACTGAGTGATGCTATTGCATTGGTTCCCTTTGCAGCACTCCACCGGTACTCACTGTTCTTTGCTTGTAATGACTTTGTAGAATGAAATGCACCAAGTGGTATTCTGGTTGTTTCTTGCTGCTTCTGAGGATTCATGCCAGTTTGGCGGAGTCACGGCTTCTGGATTGAGCCACTAAGCAGGTCCACATTCCCTTGAGGGCTAGAAGGGAGGTTGAAACATTTAAGAACGCTTATTAAAGTGAGTTTTGAAAAATATAAGCCTTGGGTGGGATCTAAGCCTTTTTCATGGGTGGGAGATGAAGTCTCCAAAGACCCAAACATTATTGGAAGAGTGATTGGCTGCTGGTGGCTACAATGTTCTTTGGGGACATGGCCATTGGTAGGTTGCTCATGCCACTGGATGGTCATACACTCATGAGATTATGAGAAACCTTAGCTGTATTCTAATGGCGTCTTAACTACAAAAATTAAATAAAAGAGGAACATGAAGCTGGAAGGATATGAGGTAGGGGAATGCTAATTGGAGAAGGAGGTTGTCAATGGATATTATCAATATACTTTTTCAATTAATAGAAGTTCCAAAGTATGAAGTATTATAAAAACAGTCATTTCACATTTCCACTACAGGTTATAATCTAATGAGTCCATGTATGTATTTTGGTGAGTTTTCTTGAAAACTCAGGGCTTCAGAGCACTAGCTAAGTATTCTTCCACTCTACAACTTTCCAGCCTTATGTAGTTATTTTTATTAATGTATACCTGCTCTGATTTCATAGGGCTTTCACTTCAAAGGATTGTGAATTAGTCTACAGTTCCCTGGAACAGAGAAATGTGGTAAGTAAAATAAAATAAAATAATAAATTGTGCAATAAACAATTCTGACAATATATGGATTTTATAATTGCAGAAATGTGAAATATTATTAAGGAAATATAAGTATATGAGAAATTTTACTACCACATACTGGAAAATATCACACAGACACCTCACTGATTACAGATGCTAAATGGTATATTTAAGGTTTCAATACTTATAAAGAAAATGTTTCTGCTTTGCAACTTTCACAAATCTATGTACATATCCATTGCATGAGGAATGTATTTGAGGTAACAATTCAACCACCTGTGCCTGAGTATCATTAAGCAGATTAAATTAAATGGTGGAAGCTCTTTGTAATAAAATGAATGTGGTTCTCTTTCTTGTTAATTGTGTTAAACAAAATCCTCTCCTGAGACTAAGTCATTAAATTTATTCCCTCAACCTATAAAATAGAGCCATTAGATATTCAAGCTGATCGATACAAATGCCCAATTAAACCAATTCAGACCTAAATAATCTTCCTGTTCAAGTGATGTTTTATTTGATATAGCAAGGCAGACATAAAATTATGTTTTCTTGCATTCTACATATATGTGTGTGTGTGAGTGTGTGTGTGTGTGTGTATACAAACTGCATATACTATTACTAAATGCTGACATGCAAAGACACAATCAAAGGAAGTTAGAACATAATTGATCAAAGACATAAATAATGGGGAAGCAAGAGAAATATGATATAATCACTGTCAGGATTTTTCAAAATATTATACTCTGAACAAAACATTGTTAAATATAGATACTAAAACATTTACCTGTTATCTATAACCAAATGATCTCCAATTGAGTAAAGATAATCTTAAAAAACAGAAATCAGGTATAAGAAATATCAGACAAAAAGACTTTCACAAAATCACCCAGGGATGCCAGAAGTTTGGAATGAGGGATGCATTTGGTGAAATTCCAAGTCATTCATAATGCTTAAGTAGGCTAATGGTATTCTACCTCACATGCAAAAACCTTGCAAGAGTCTCCATTTGTCTCCAAGTATTGTTAGTAACAATGGTTTTGTATCTACAAAATGCCATTAATATCTGCCATACAATTCATACTATTTTATTTATTTTTATTGTTCTTTTCATATGTATATATTTACATGTTTATGTGTATGTATGTGTCACCACCTGTGTACACGCAGCTACTCAGTATGTGTGTATGTGTGTCAGGTCAGAGGTTGACAATAAGAATCTTCCACAGTGTCTCCTCCAATTACTTTCTGATAGAGATTCGTAGTCAAAACAAGACCTCTTGACAAAATTCATCCTACTGGTCAGTTTGCTCTGAAAGAAATTGGAATGGCAGGAGTTGGGGTGAATGTCATATGTAAAATTCTCAAACAATAAATTTAAAGATGAATAAATTTGAAGGAGCTTGAGTAGTAAGTCTCACAATAAACACAGTATACATTGTGTTATTTTAGTGACAGGCAAAAAGATACATTCTAAGTCTTATGCTTACATTCTTCCTATTCTGTGAATCCTTTTTGGTTCCTACTTTGTTTGGTATTCACACATGAATTCAACCTTAGTGCTTTCTTATAAATCTGTCACTATATATATATATATATATATATATATATATATATATATATATATATTTGTGTTATGGTGCTGATTAGCTTGTCACTGTTGCTGTCAATGTAGAATTTATGTCACTGATACATATTTATTACAAGTGAGAGAACTTTCCAGTAGGAAAGCAGAATGGCATAACAATGATTTTAAGAGTGCTGGCGAGGTGGTGTGAAGCTTACCAGCACCTTCTGGTCTTCCAGAAGCCCCACCTTCAGTTGCCAGCACAGTCTTCCTCTGTTGACTTGACTCCAGTTGAGGCTGCAGGGAATCTGATGCCTTTGGACTCCATGGGCGACCCCACAGGGGGCATGTACATGCATAAATATACACCAATTCACATAAACAAAAGACTTAAAATGGATGTTAGACTGCACCAAATAATTCTGCTTATTCAACCTGTGAAAGAAAGAGTTGCCCTTTCTGTAAATTAATATGTAGTATGTCTTCACAATTTAAATTTTAGAAATTGTATAGTCTTTGAAATATTAATCCTGATATTATTTGATAATATTAAAATTTCTAGGCTATATCTTCTCAGAATTGAAGAGGTCATTCGATGTGCTAAAGGCTTACAATTATTATGTGTTGTTAAATAGTTCTGCAGACTCAGAAAGACACCTCTTAATAAAATAAAATAAAATAAAATAAAATAAAATAATTATAAGAGGTACTGGAGACAAAAGAGGTCAATTTGTTGGAAATACATTTTTCTTGAAGTGTCATTTGAATCAGATTATTTTACAAATGATACATACTGATTTAAAAGAAAGATACGTCAGTAGTTAAGAGCAATGGGTGACTTTTTTCTTCTTTTTTTATTATTAACTATTTATTCATTCACATTGAAAATGATATCCCCTTTCCTGGTTACACCTCCACAAACTTCCCATCCATACTCTCCCCCCTCCTTTGCCACTATGAGGATGCTCCTACATCCACTCACCACTCCCATCTCTCCTCTCTAGAATCTCCCTATGCTGGGGCATCAAGCATCCACAGGAATAAGGACCAACCCTCCCTTTGATACCCAGATTGAGTCCCAGCAGGTGCCTGAAATATTGCAAACAACTGTAACCCAGTTTCCGGGGATCCCATGCCCTCTTCTATCTTCTACAGGCCTGTATGCATATTGTACAGAGACATACATGCAAGCAAAATACCCATACACACAAAACAAAAATGATCTTATAACATAAATAAACTGGTACACAAATGAAATAAAAATAGTTTGCACAGAGTTTACAAAGAAAAGTCACTTATTTTCATTCCTTACTTAAAATTTGTTAAGATGAGGCATAGGATTCTCATGTGCACTAGGAGATCCATATCATTATAGAATTTAATCCTATAAAGCTATAAATACTTAGAGTCATTTGAGACTAAGTTTCTGTTCCTATTTGGAGGGTGGTTGTGCATTAAGAAAATGTCTAGCTTCATAAGAACATAAGCATCGAGATGCTTGTGACTTTGAAAGACTGGCTAAATAAACAATACTGAAAGTCCTTAACGTATAGGATCCACTACAGCCACCTTCTATATTCCTTTCTAAACTACAGGTGAAGCAGAGGACTTCCTTTCATGTTATCTCAAAATTATTTGCTGCAAATGTCATCTAATTGTTTAGATACATTCACACGTGATCTTCACCGAGGAAATGTTGGAGTCAGCTGACTTCTCACTGTATTTTGTTGCTTTTGACACAAAGCCAGTTGCACTGAAATGACTTGGTTTGGGTGGCTCTTTCTTAGAGTTCAGTTTTTGACTAAGCTGATGTGCATACATATCTCTGCTGTATCAGCAATCTCCTGACTCATTAAGGAGTATGTCAAAGTCAGTGATTCAGAGGGAGTCTCCTAATTCCCACTTTCTGGATCATGTCAGAAGTTGTATCTTTGAGTGGTCAATTCAATGTACAGTGACAGAATTCTAGTTTTCCAATAAAGTTTTCCATTAAATGCCTTTCTGCTATGTATAGTGTCATTGCTCAGTGTTAGAGAAAACAGAACAGAATTTAAAACTGCCTATATTGCTGTGGTTAAACACAATAAAGAATATGGAATGAATCTAAATGCATTGGCATTGCATTAACGAAATAAAATAGTTTCCTTGGAATGACTCCATTTGAAAGACAGTATAAAAATCTGATGCAGTAGAAGTTTCCTAGCATAGATACATATCTGAAGGTGATCTAAATGAAGTTGGCAAATAAAGGGGAATAGAGAGATCCAACTGGACATCCCTGGCCACCAAATGATGCTTTAAGTACCAGGATAGTAACTGTGCAGGAATCACCAAGCAACCAAGGCTGTTGTCAAGACGACAGGTTGCTCTCCACAAACTGACAGGAAGGTCCCATTGCTGAAGATAACACCAACACAACTCACTGAGCATGGAGAAATCAAGCTGGCGCCTTCCTAGAACTTTCATCCCTATGAGCTCATGTTCTTGGTAGTGGAAGGCACTCTACCCACTACCTCTTAAAGAAGAAACATAAACACCAACATAAACAAATCCTTTGATCTATAATGGTGCCAATGCAAGATAGGCAGCCCTCATCTTCTCATTCCCAGTCAAAATAGGAAAGGTTTCTGAGAGACCAGATATGGAATTCCTTCAGCATTTGTTGAAATATTTTCCATATTTACAAAACAAAAACTGTATTGAAGTAAAATCTTTTCCTTTTTTTTTCTCCAAGAATACTTAACCTGAATACAGGTTTAAACAACGTTTCTTTAAAGTATTTTATTTAATATGAGGTGTTCCTTACAGAAAGGAAGGGAGTTGGGAGTTTGCAGCCACTCAGTAATTGAGTGCACCTTATCCACCATGGCCACAACTACATGTCAGACCCATGTGGAGCCACACAGCCCTCTAGTTCTAAATCAGCAAGTATACATTCTGGCTACACTGCCTGTACCAGGAAGTAATATTTAAAGAGATAATTTAAGTACCCTATTACCTTATGAGTATAAAATATTAAATTAGACTATCTCAATTATAGATGCTGGGAATTAGGGAGAATTAAAACATTTCTTAAATAAAAACACACAGTTAAATGAAGATTCTAAAGTACTTCTCTTGCTACTACGGGTAGCATGTGTCCTGCTACTCAACTTAGAGGAACTGCTCTCACCAAACTTGTTAAGTCTTAAAAAGAGAATTGTCTACACAGCTGCGTGTATGTATCATTTTTCCTGTGTTCAAACTTAAGTAAAATAACTAAAAATAATAATTTCTAAGGTTGTTTTCAGAGAAGAACAATCTTGAGGAGATTCCAGCTGTTCACAGGATATGATGTTGGAAAAGCAAATTAGCCCCAGGATATTTGCTTTTATTAAGACCTGTGGATTCACTTTCTTAATATCTTCAGGGATAAGACTGCATAGATATGGGGAGATAGTTCTGGCAACAACATTTTAGAAT
The DNA here is from genome assembly GCF_900095145.1 of Mus pahari. Taxonomy (NCBI): domain Eukaryota; kingdom Metazoa; phylum Chordata; class Mammalia; order Rodentia; family Muridae; genus Mus; species Mus pahari. Next base: position 49,168,627 of record NC_034602.1, read on the forward strand.
TCATCATGATTCTATCTAAAATGTCAGTACTTCCTTTGAGTTTATTACCTACATGAAAAAATAAACAAAGTCTATGAGAAGAGCTTTAGAGTTCAATTTTCATTATAAAATTTACAAACGATTTTAATCACCTTAGTGAGTGCTCCCTGCAGGTTGGTTCCCTCAAGTTCCTGATAAAAGACCATTATCAAATGTGTGACATTTTTCCATTTTCTGTGAGAAGTTTTTTTTTTTTTTTTTTTTTTTTTTAATAAACAGGGACAAACATTTAGAATCCCAGCCATTCTTGTAAACATTGAAATCTTTTTAATGCAAAAATGCTTTAATTTATTTTTTAAATTAATTTATTTTTTTACACCCTATACTGGCTAGTTTTGTGTGTCAACTTGACACAAGCTGGAGTTATCACAGAGAAAGGAGCTTCAGTTGAGGAAATGCCTCCATGAGATCCAGCTGTAAGGCACTTTCTCAATTAGTGATCAAATGGGAGGGCCCCTTGTGGGTGGGACCATCCCTGGGCTGATAGTCTTGGGTTTATAAGAGAGCAGGCTGAGCAAGCCAGGGGAAGCAAGCCAGGAAAGAACATCCCTCCATGGCCTCTGCATCAGCTCCTGCTTCCTGATCTGCTTGATTGAGTTCCATTCCTGACTTCCTTTGGTGATCAACAGCAGTATGGAAGCGTAAGCTGAATAAACCCTTTCCTCCCCAACTTGCTTCTTGGTCATGATGTTTGTGCAAGAATAGAAACCCTGACTAAGAAGACACACCCCATATTCTATTTCCCACCTACCCATTCACCCTCCAACTGTTCCACATCCCACACCTCCTCTCCACCCCCATGTCTGTATGTGGATGCCCCTAACCTCCACCCCACTTAACCTCTAAACTCCCTGGGGCCTCCAGTTTCTTGAGGGTTACTTATATCATCTTTGAATAAACAGACCCAGAAGTCCTCTACTGTATGTGTGTTGGGGGCAGGTGTACACTGTCTGTTTGGTAGTCCAGTGTTTGAGAAATCTCAGGGGTCTAGATTAAATGAGACTGCTGGTCCTCCTACAGGATCATTCTTCTTAGCTTCTTTCAGCCTTTCTTAATTCAACCACAGGGGTTAGCTGCTTCTGTCCATTGGTTGGGTGCAAATACCTGCATGTGACACTTTAAGCTGCTTGTTGGGTCTTTCAGAGGGCAGTCATGATAGGTCCCTTTTTGTGAGCTCTCCATAGCCTCAGTAATAGTGTCAGACCTTGGGATCCCCCCTTGAGCTGGATCCCACCTTCTGTTCCTCAGGATCCTCTACATTTCCATCCCTGTAATTCTTTCAGACAGGAAGAATTATAAGACAGAGATGTGACTGTGGGATGGCAACCCCATCTCTCACTTGATGCCCTGTCTTCCTGCTGGAGGTGGGCTCTATAAGTTCCCTCTTCCTACCTTCTGGTATTTCATCTAAGGTTCCTCCCTTTGATTGCTGAGGGTCTCTTACCTCCTGGGTCTCTGGTACATTCTGAAGAGTCCCCCCAAACTACTATTTCCTGAGGTTGCCTGTTTCCTTTCTTTCTGCTGACCCTCAGGGCTTCAGTCCTTTTCCCTCACCCAATACCAGATCAGGTTTCCCCGTCCCCACTCTCATCCCTGTCCACTTTCCCTCCAGGTCCCTCCTTCCCCATTTGTGATTGCTTTCTTCTCTCTCCTATTTGGGACTGAGACATCCTCACTTGGGCAGCTTATTGAGCTTTTTTAGTTATGTGAACTGTATCTTGGTTATTCTGTACTTTATTTGTGGCTAATATCCACTTATTAGTGAGTATATACCATGCATTTTCTTTTATGTCTGAGTTACCTCACTCAGGATGATATTTTTTAGTTCCATCCATTTGCTTGCAGAAGTCAGGATGTCCTCATTCTTAATAGCTGAGTAGTATTCTATTGTGTAAATAAACCACATTTTCTGTATCCATTCTTCTGTCATGGAACATCTAGGTTGTTTCCAGCCTCTGCCATTCACAAATAAGGCTGCTATGAACATAGTGGAACACATGCCCCTGTGGCATAGTGGAGCATCTTTTGGGTATATTCCTAAGAATGGAATAGCTAGGTAGTCTTCAGGTAGATCTATTTCCAGTTTTCTGAGGAACCACCAGATTGACATGCTCATGAATTGACAGAATTAACATTGTAAAAATGATTATCCTGCGAAAGGCAATCTATAGATTCAGTGAAATCCCCATTAAAATCCCAACACAATTCTTCAAAGACATGGAAAGGGCAATTCTCAAGTTCATCTGGAAAGGCAAAGAACCCAGGATAGCAAAAACAATTCTGAACAATAAAACAACAGCTAGGGGAATCACTATCCCTGACCTCCAGAGTTACTACAGAACAATAGTGATAAAAACAGAATGGTATTGGTACACAGACAGACAAGTTGATTAATGGAATAGAAATGAAGATCCAGAAATAAAACCACACACTTATAGACACTTAATCTTTGACAAAGACACCAAAAATATACAATGAAAAAAAGAAAGAATCTTCAATAAATGGTGCTGGTCTAACTGGCTGTCTGTATGTAGAACAATTAAAATAGACCCATATTTGTCACCTTATACAAAACTCAAGTCCAAGTAGATTAAGGACCTCAACATAAAACCAGATAAACTGAATCTAATAGAAGACATAGTGGAAAAGAACCTTGGGCTCACTGGCACAAGGAAAATTTCCTAAACAGAACTTCAATGGCTCATGCTCTAAGATCAAGAATTGATTAATGGGACCTCATGAAACTGGAAAGCTTCTGTAAGGCAACAGACATAGCTAAAAAGACAAATTGGCAACCTACAGATTGGGAAAAAAATCTTTACTAACCCCACATCTGATAGAGGACTAATATCCAAAATATATAAAGAACTCAAGAAGTTAATCACCAAAACACCAAACAATCCAATCAAAAAATGGGGTATAGAACTAAACTGAGAATTTACAACTGAAGAATCTCAAATGGTTGAGAAGTACCTAAAGAAATGTTCAAAGTCCCTAGTGATCAGAGAAATGCAAACCAAAATGAACCTGAGATTCTACCTTACACCAAGCAGAATGGCTAAGGTCAAAACCTCAGGTAACAACACACGTTGGAGAAATTGTGGAGAAAGAGGAACACTCCTCCATTTCCAGTGGGATTGCAAACTGGTACAACCACTCTAAACATTGAATACTGAAAATTTTAAATTATGGTTCTCAAAGAACTGATGACAAGGGATAATTTGGCCATTTGTTGAGATTCTAATCAACAAATTAATGCATTAAGTTCACCAACTGTGTGACTGAGCTAACCAAATAATGTGCTCTTTTTAATATGAGAGTTGTGTAGTAACTTCCAGGTAATTCATTAATTCTATTCCTTTGACCATGCTCTGAGAACTCTCTGACCCCTGATATGAGAGGAATGCACACATTTTGATGCACTATGGCTACAGAAAGCTCACATATCTAAATCATTCCAAGGGCAAAAGCCTACCTACAAAGAATTAGAATTAACAAATCCAGTATTTCCTTTATGTTTTTTTTTTTTTCTTTCTGAAAACTGGAGAATTCCAAGGAAGAAAGAAAACACTGTGTAGGGTAACGATTTAGGGTTAATGATATTTTTGGAAAAATATCATTGATATAAAATAATAATTTTGGAATGTGCAGGCACAGTGTTCCCTGGCCAAGACGGCTCTGTTCTCCATGCTGGTTGAGAGTGTCAGCAGGGATACCACCCCACACACTCAGGTTGAGTGTTGCAGAGGGGAATGGGGCCCAGCAGCAACCACGAGGGACATTGTGGAGGTATTCCTGTGTCACAGCTGAGCTTCTCTACCTTCCTTCCGGCCTTTTTCATGGGCATTCATGGCCTGGAAGGAGACACTGCTGACATTGAGACCAAGTGTCTATCTCACAGGAACAAAACCTTTCCCTTTGATTTGTACTGCCTCTTTCCACACATGAACTTCTTTGTCTGAAGTTAATTATTACCAGATCTTAAGAGTGCCCTCAAGTGCCAGATGGAAAGAGATCAAGAAAGCCTATTAACAACTTGCCAAGAAATAGCACACAGACATGAACAAGGATGATCACAAAGCCAAGGAGAAGTTTTCCCAGCTGGCAGAAGCACATTAGGTGTTGAATAATAAGGTAAAGGGTAGGCAGCACAATGCTTAAGGTTCCGCTGGCTTTTATCCTGGAGCCAACAGATGAGGGTGGAGCTTCTGAAGAGGAGGTCTCTCTGTTGATCCTAAGGAACTGATAAGGAAGATCTTTGGCGAGTTCTCATCACCCCGTTTTTGGCAATTTCCAGACTATGTTTGACCAACGCCAGGAATGCATCATGGAGTTGACATTCAATCAAGCAGCCAAAAGTGCGACCAAAGTTCACTGTACATACATACTGAGTACCAGTGAGTGCGGTAATAGCAAGGGGAACAAGCCCAGTGCAGCATCCCCACTGCTGCTGCACCTCAGGCATGGAAACCTACAATACCCTTTGTGATAGGTCCCAGCTGTCAGAGACACAGTGGGCATTACAGGTCCTTGTATAGTATGCAGAGGAGGAGGAAAGGCAAGCAGAAGAGCGAGACACTCCCTGTGCCTGCAGGAGTTGAAGATTATCAGATTGTAAGGATATCTGTTGGAAAATGACACAAGCAAATCTGTTCTGGAGGGACATGGCACAGACATCCACTTCCACTTCGTTATTTCAACTTCTCAAGCTATTCTTGTGGATACAGCCAAAGCCCAATGACCATTTGAAAAATCAATGTGACAATCCCTGCTGGGATTCAGACACACCAGGAGATTCGCTTGACTTGGGAAAGGCATGCCCCCAAGTTAATAGCTATGGCTATGGCTACAGAGACCATCATATTCATATGAAGATCAGAGTTTCAAAGAGGCTAACACGTCATCAGCAGAACCTGATCCTGAGCTATGTTGGAGATGAGACTGATGAGGAGGGGACAGTGAATCATGTCACCCACACACCTACTGGAAATCTGTTCAACAGGAAACAAAATCAGGAGCAGCAAGTAGCCACTCTTCATGGCAAGGGGATCAGACATAGGAGGATCCCACAACAGTAGCATTGAGCCCCTGCCTACAGCGTCCTATGAACCGCCCAGCAACGGCAAAGCTATGTGAAGACACCTCTCTACAGAGAGGGCAGAGCGGACAGTGCCTAGGCAGTGATACATAGCCCTCTGGCTGGTGTAAATATCCTGTCCACTGGTAGGAGGCTTGCTTCTTCTGGTTCAGGGAAGGTAAAACACTTGGACTCTTCTTGCATCACTAAAAATAATCTGGAATTGTAGGTAGTAGAGATTGGAAAGAATTAAAGACTGTTCTTACAGCTCAAAATAAAGCCTTAAATTGCACAATATTGTGAAGTAATTTTCCTTTCCACAGAGCTCATGGAGGTTCCGGAATTGGTCCTTCCTGAGGTATTCTCAGACTTCTCTAGGATCAGGGCAGCATACCCCCCAGCTCCACCCTCCCTGACAGGCTCTGATGAGGTGTCTGTCACTCAACATTAGTTTTGTTGTTGTTCTGTTTGTTTGTTTGTGAAGGTACCAAGCAGCTGAAAAGTGGGTGCTAGGGCCCCGGGAGGCCCATTAGTGGGACACAATCCCTTTATCCACTTCACCTCAGATGGTGGCTTGCCTGACAGCTCAGTTAGACCATTCTAGTTAGGTGTGGACAGGGTGTTTCCTGTACTGTTGGACCATAGTTAGCAAGGTCATGTGGGACAGTCTTCAGCCTCTGGAGACTTGCCAGCCAGGGCTTGGTTTTCCCCTCTTCCACTACATCAGCAAGTCAAATATCAATTTGACTTCCAAAGTGTATTTAAATTACTCAATGTTATGATTCATTATCTTTGTGTGTGTGTGTGTGTGTGTGTGTGTGTGTGTGTGTGTGTAAATGTTAGTAGGGAAAAGCCCAGCGTCATTGGTGAAGGCTCTCCACCATGTACTGAGCAACCTCATTTCCAGCCTCTGATGGAAGCATGTGGGGAATTTCTATGTGTTCCAAGGTCCTGGAGCTATCTTAAGACAGGCTGATGAAGAACAGTTTATCTGTAGTTTCTTTTCATTTATAATTTACAAAAGTTGCTACTTGCTTTCCCTGTAAGACACTATGGCTTAAAAAAAAAAAAAAAAAAAAAAAAAAAAAAAAAAAAAAAAAACTTACATTGATAGAATGAATTGTCTAAGGTTTGATATAGCAAGAAGGCTATTTTGTTTGGTTGTTGGTTAGTTGGTTGCATTTTTTGTTCCTTTGCTTACATATTTGTTTTTGATGTTTGTTTTACTGTCTAAAAATCATTCTTTACCATATATCTCTGAGAGCATATATATTTGGTGACTTGAAGACAGGTTTTACCACATTTTTTCAACATCTAGGAAGTGACTTCTCAGAACATCTAAGTTTGAGATATAGAAGGGGAGAGAGAAAATGTGAGGTGAGGTGGTAAGGAGGGAGAAAGGAAAACAGAAAGATATACCTTGAGAAGCAGCCACACCTTTGCAGAGAATGCAGTGACAATATGCTTCAGGTTTGGGTGTTTGTTCTTAAGAATGTTTTCTAACTACAATATTTCTTCTCTTTTCTCCCTCCAACTTCTCTCACATATCTGTCCCTTCTTTCATTCAAATCCATGATCTCCTGTTATTCTTACTTGATGTATCCTCAGGCATAGTATAGTGTGCTTTGGCTTGATTGCTCTCTCTCTCTCTCTCTCTCTCTCTCTCTCTCTCTCTCTCTCTCTCTCTCTCTCTCTCTCTCTCTCTCTCTCTCATGTTTCTCTGTCTGTTAATTCCTTCTTTGTGTGAGTGTGCATAATGTATACTTGTGTGTATGTGTAAGCATGTTTTGACTTTGGTTTCTTTTGCTGTTTATGAGAATTTATGATTGGTGGTTCAGTCTCTGGAGGCCCCCAAGAATCCTGGTTAGCTTACTCCACTGGTTTTCCTGTGGAGTCTCTATCCTCTTTGGTTCTGTCAGTCCTTGCAGAACTCATTCATAAGATGCCCTAATTTCCATCTAATGTTTGACTGTGGGTCTCTGTATTTGTATCCATTATCTGGTGGAGTCTCTCAGAGAACAGTGGGGATAAGTTCCTGTACGTATGCATAACAGAGTGTCAGGGAGTCATTCTTGTCCTTGGTATGGTTCGCAAATTGAGCCAGTCATTGGTTGTCCGTTTCTTCCATCTCTGCTCCATCTTTGTTCCTGTACATATTTTATGCAGAACATCTTTTCGGTCAAAGATTTTAGGTAGGTTGCTCCTCTTATCCCTCCACTGGGAGTCCTGCTTGACTACAGGAGTTGCCCAATTCTGGCTCCACATCCCCCACTGCTAAGAGTATCAACTGGAGTCACCTTCATAGACTCCTTGAGGCCATTTCAGATCCAAGTTGGTGGTTTTTTGAATATGCTTGGACTAAGGAGTGTCACTCTTAGGAAAAGTAGCCTTGTTGGAGTAGGCATGGCCTTGTTAGAGGAAATGTGGCACAGTATGCATAGCCTTTGAGACTCTCCTTGGAGCCACATGGGAGCTAGACTTTGGAAAATGTTGTTGAACTCTCACTTACTCCAGCACCATGACAGCCTATATGCTGCCATGTTTCCTGCCTTGAGGGTAATGGACTGAACCTCTGAACCTGTAAGCCATCCCCAATTAAATGTTGTCCTTTATGTGAGTTGTTTTGGTTTTGGTATCTCTTCACAGCAATGGAAACCCTAAGACAAGTTCTCCAGAGCATCCTAGAAATGCCCCACCCTGCTCACTCCCCATTTCCATTCTTACTTCCTGCTTTCCTTACACCTGACCCTGCACCTCATTTCTCTCCCTGCATCCTCACCTACCCATCTCCCCTTGGGAGAAAGATTTCCTTGGCCCCTCCTTGTTACTTGGCTTCTTAGGTTTTGTGGATTAGAGCATCATTATCCTGTTCTTTATGGCTTATATCCAATTATAAGTGACTACGTGCCATTCATGTCCTTTTGGGTCTGGGTTACCTCACTTGGGATGATATTTTCTAGTTACATGATAGGATGTCTGCTTGTAGAAAAATACATGTAGATCTATATTTTTCACATTGCACAAATCTCAAGTCTAAGTGAATCAAATACTTCAACATAAAACACTAAATCTAATAGAACGAAAGTGTCCTGAACAGAGAGCCCATAGCTTGGGCACTAAGATCAAAAATTAGTAAATGATACCTCATGAAATTGAGAAGCTTCTGTAAGGCAGAGGACAACACCATCAATAGGACAGAAGAACAGCCTACAAATTGGGTAATGATCTTTACCAACCCTATATCAGACAGAGGGCTAATATACAAAATACATGGGGAAGAAAAACCTCAAGTTAGATACTAACTACCCAATTAAACAAATTTTTAAAAAATGGGGTACAGAGCTAAACAGAGAATGCTCAACAGAGGTTCCTCTAATGGCTGAGAAACATTTTAAGAAATGTTCAATGTTCATTAGAAAATGCAAATCAAAATAGCTCTGAGATCCCACCTCACAGCCGTCAGAATGGTTAATGGTTAAGATCAAAACCTCAAGGAACGGCACAGAGGACATGGAACAAAACTCCTCCATTGCTGGTGGAAGAGCAAACTGTTAAAACCACTCTGGAAATCACTTTGGTGATTTCTTTGAAAATTGGAATTAATTCTACCTGAAGACCCAGCTATTCCATTCCTGAGCACATATCCAAAATATGTTCCACCAACCCTGCAAGTCATGTGCTCAATTATGTTCATAGGAACTGTGTATATAATAGCCCCAAATTGGAAACAACCCAATGTCCCTCAACTTAAGAACAGATAAAGAAAATATGCTTCGTTTACACAATGGAATACTACTCAGGTATCAAAAAAGGAAGGACATCATGAATTTTGCTTTCTTTTTTTTTTCTTTTTAGATTCCTTCAAGCTCTGAAAGAGATGATTGTTACAAGCTTTCTGGTCAAGTTCTCCCTATAGAACTATCTGTGAGACTAATAGATACCCTTGTTTTGAAAATAAATGGCAGTATACAAACATTTTAGTTGATAGGAATGACTAAATTTGAATGTAAAAAAAATATGATGATAAAACAGTGGATTAATTTTGTTCCTTCCTGTCCTTGACATACAAAGCTTTTCAGGAGAATAACAATTCAGATCCAGGAACAAGTGGAACACTTTTGACAGAAGATTTATAGAGAAAACTAAAATCAAGTAACTCTGTGACTGACATTAATATGATTTTAGCACACTGGTAATTAGTGTTTTATTTCCATCAACTCAACTTACTTGTGATCATTCTGGGTTTAAACTTTGATAATTTTTTATCATGATGATGATTTTTACTTAATTTACATGTTTTTAAAATATTTATCTAGGCATGAATTATCCTGGTTTTAGATTCTAGGACCTGTTCTTTAAATTTCATCCCTAAGTTTACCATTCTCTAAATATACAGACTCTATGGCACAGCCCTGTGTACTCTCTTTATTTTAGCACATTTATCTTGAGGCATAGTGGCTATGAATTCCAGAAGATTAAGACAGGGAAATCTCTGAGTTCAAGGTCGTATAGGATTAAAGGCCTGGTAGCACACACCTTTAATCTGGGTTACACCTTTTGCTGGACACCTACATAAGGACATTGGAAGAAGGAAGATTGATACCCTTTCTCTCCTTTGCCTGCTTGCGGTGTGGGACTGAACAACTGCTAGAGCCTTGGACTTCCATTCACAGCTGCTGCTGACCATTTTTTTGGGAGTTGGACTGCAGACTGTAAGTCATCAACAAATTCCTTTACTAAATAGAGACTATCCATAAGTTCCATGACTCTAGAGAAACCTGACTAATACAGAAGTTGGTAAATGTTGCAACATTTAGTAAATGTTGCAGTTAGTCTTAACAAAACCCCAAGTAGAAATCTAATATAGATAGTAATGCAAATACACATACATATGCCAGACTGAGAAGAAATAACAATAGCATAATCCATGTTTATTCTCCAATAGTTTATTTCATTTGGAAATATGGTAAAATATAAAATATTTATTTACAATGTGTATGAGTCAAATTCCTGCCATAACAACAAATAGTGAATTAACAGTATACCAAATAAAATAAAGAATATAAAAGAAATTTTATATGGCTTTTATACTTAGCTGACAGAAATGTATGAGAATTCTCTTATAGAAATGAGGATGTTAATTATAAGTGTCTTGTCAGGAGAGATGAATGCATGTCAAATCATGATAGAAGAGGGTCTCTGCATTAGCTCTTTCTCTCATCTTATCAGACAAGGATTCTCTTTTAAAGTTTATATTAATAATGATAAAAGAATTACAAGTCTTAAAGTGTGATTATGGATATTCATTGTAAGGCATAAAATGGTAAAAGATTGTGTCAACTTGGGTGTTCGTTGTAAATTTTATAAAAGACTATGTATGTGTGTATCAAACATGTATAGAGACAACTTTCTGTTCTATATTAATTATTTAATTTATTTTTAGGCATATATATACACTAAAGCAATTGCTTGGGCATTTTGCTTTTAAGGATGATCAAGGGTTTGTATTTCAGTATTAAATTTGCTTGTGACTATATAGGTTTTGAAATCTTATTTGTACATTCTGTGGATATTCTCAAAGTATATCCAACTATAAAGCTTTGATTGAAATTAAGAATATATAATATAAATTTATCAATTTCAAGTGTTTTGTATGCTCTATATCTGCTAAACTACTTAATTATATATACATATCTAATTACCTTTTATTAATTTTCTCTGTAAAATAGGGACATATGTACACAACTCAACATATTGTACCTAAGAGAGAGCAAGGAGACTCAGAGGTAAGTACAATGAGTTATGAAATATTTATTGCACTGCTGAGAGACAAATAAGATATTTCAAGCTATTATCATACCCATTAACAACATTTGACACTTTAACATACTTCCAAGTTGTAAGGAATTAGGAATAAAGTTTTTAGTGAACAAATTTGAGAAGTAAGACAGTTACAATTCATGAAGGAGAAGACCAGATTATCCCTATCTAGGCATTCCTTATTATCATGGAGAAGTCATATTATATAAGGAGTTCATGTATATCTTCAGTATACTATACATTTTAAACATGAGTCATAAATCTTTGAATGCAGGATATGTGCCTATATATTGCCTAATAAAACTATT
>NC_034602.1:49179881-49188955 GCF_900095145.1 Mus pahari
AGTGGGTGGGTAGGGGAACAGAGGTGGGGGGAGGGGTATGGGAATCTTTCGGGATAGCATTTGAAATGTAAATAAAGAAAATAATAATAATAATAAAAAAAAAGAATGTCATATGTAAATGTAAACCAAATAAAATTTTTAATTAGCATGATGATAGTCAGATGAACATTTTGAGTTTTTACCATGGCAAAAACACTTTGCGAAAAGAAGGGACAAAAAAGAAAATGGGAAAAATAGAAGAAAGAAAGAGGACAGAAATAAGTGAGGCTAAGAAGAAAGGAAACAGGGAGAGAGAGAGGGAGGGAGAGAGAATACATGAGGGACAATGGGGAGGAAAGAGCACAGAGAATTAACTTTAGTTTGGAGATGAACTGTAGTGAAGCACTGTGGTCAGAGTGCAGTCCTGGTTGTGAAAAGATGTAAGATTGGTTTTCTGCGTTTGCTTCTGACTTCCTCTGCCCTCCGCTTTCTCTGCCTTAAACATAGCGTGTGGTATCTTTAATGGACTTTGATCTCATCTGGGAAAAGATGATGCAGGAGGCAGCGTCGGCCTCAGCTCTAGTCAGCACTTGACAGCAAGCGCCATCAATTTCTCACATAAAGTGTTGGAGTATCCTTTTCTTGGAACCTTAACAATTGACTGGTCAAATTGTAAGAAAATATTGTAAGAAAAATTGTAAGAAACAGTTTGTGGTGCCTTGGGGAAATAGCCTGACTGCAGTGGTAGACCTTGGAGGTTTATTACATTCTTTGTTTTAGTAGTGTGGCAATTTTTAGCACACTTTTTCTTCTTAAAAAAAAAAAATACATATCCCATTTTGAAATAATTTGAAAGAAACAGCATCTGTTACTCTCCTCAGAAACCCATCTTTCTGAATTTATCAGTCATACTGTGATATATTTTCTTTATGAACAGTCACTTTTCTAAGAATCTTACAAGTTATGTGCACCACAAATCCAGCCTTCTGAGGGCTCCTACCTAAATTTTCTCTCCTTTATGATGTAGTGAATTCTGCAAACTCTCTTTTTATATGGTGGAAAGTGTGTGTGAATATGTGGCTGAGGGGCCAAGGGACTATGTATGATACAACTGTGTTAAGCAAAATTTCTATGCAATTATCATGCCAAATATTTAAACAACCTAATTCAATGCTTTGCGTCTTTTAACATTTTTCTATGACTACTTTGGAAAGATGAATAAAGAATGTGTATAGTCCCTATTTTATGCCAAACTTAACAGACTTCTTGTAACCCCTGAAAACCTCATATATGTATTTGCAAAATTCAAACCTTACTTCAGCTTAACTCTGAATAAATGAACAAAAGAAAATTCACAAAATATCCTTCATATTTTTGACATTGTCTCTGTGAATGCTTTCCCCTAATTATAGCTTTAAAAGGATGAAATGTAAAACCTGTGTGGTGTCACAAAAATATTTGAAAATATTTTAAATTCATAAAGAAATCAGTTATTATCAAAAATATATCCTGGTATGAAATGTACTAAAGGTACATAATGTCTTGCAATATTTTGAATATGCAATTTTAAGATATATTTCTGAGCGTTTGTTCATAAATGTAAAGGGTTTTAATAATAAAATTTTAACTATTTAAGGAGCTTATGAAATTGATATATTAATTTTTGGATGAATGATTCCATATAGTCCTCTAAATTTTGGCTTACATTATTATACTTTTACTTACATTTACAAGGTATTCAAATTTTCTAATGACAGGATTGAATTTTCTATTATAGAAGTCACATGTACAAAGTAAGAACCATCATAATAAAATATATATTTCTTTGAGTTTGTTTTTTGAGCCTAGGTCTCATTCTGGAATCCAAGATGGCCTAGAATGCAGTATGAAAACCAGACTTGACTCAAACTTAGTGCAGTTTTTCTCCCCCAAGCTCCCGAGGAGTGGAATTAGAAGCATTAATATCTTCAAATTATATATATATATATATATATATATATATATATATATATATATATATAAATAAATTTTAAAGTATAGAACAATAAATACCTATGGATATAAAAGCAATTGATTTTAGTAATCTAAAAGAACTATGATGAACAGTAGGTTGCTATATATCATCTCACTGTAGTAGAGCATGCTAATCCCATATGAGCAGCATTTTCTATTTACAATTCATCAATCATACATGATTCTGAGTTATGTTGGTATATATTATGTGTCAGTTTAGAGGGTGTATTTGGATGAAGTCAAATATATAATTGCTATACATAGAGTCACGTTAATTATCTTCCAGTGAGAGTAAACGTGTGCAATCAGATAAAGACTGTAGCAGTACAAAAGCGACAGCGACATGCTTCTTCAAGCAGAAAAGATTACACAGAATACTCTCACAGAATCTGTCTGCATCATTAACTCTATGCTGCCTATTCTGACTGCTGCCCTTTGTTCCTTGGATAGCAACTGGATTCTTTCTGTCTATATAGGGTTCTAGCCCTGGAATAAGAAATGTACCCTCAATTCTTCTAGTAATATGGGTTGTTGGTCTACACTGCAGAAAAAGGGCTTGCTAGTCTCCATAATTCACATGAGCTGAGTTAAAGTTAGTCAAGAGAGGGAGGGAGGAAGGGAGGAAGGGAGGAAGGAAGGAAGGAAGGGAGGGAGACAAGGAAGAAAGAAGGGTGAAGAAAGGTGTGTGTGTGCCTTTTTACACATATATCCTATGATTCCTTTCCCGCAGAGAACTCTGACAAATATAGACATTGATTTTATATAATAGTATTTAATGTGCAAAGAACTTTTAAATGATCAGCCATGAGGGATCCTGGCAGAGTACTATAATGCTATTCTGTGAATAAAAAATACAATGTTGTGATAACTTAAAAAATAAAAATAATATTGCTGAATATATGTTGAGCAAATAATGTACCAGAGAAAATAACTACCAAAAAAATTTACCAACTCTCCCAATGAACACTCCTACAGCTCTCCTTGCAAAACTGCGCTGACAGACATGATGCTTATAGCATAAGGGAGCATGCTGAAAACACCTGAGCTTTTATTACATGTCTGATTTCAAATTATTGATTATTGCCCATTCAGAAATTTTTAGCACGGTGGTGTCTTCAAATGCTGAAGTTCAATTCAGGGTCTGTGTGATGTTCACTCTGAATGTCTCTTCTAACTGACATTATCTGTGACTTACTAGAGCCATCACATGACTAGTCCTTAGAACTAGTTGGCCACAGCTCAGAGAAGAGGAAATTGTCTTAAACTTCACAGCTCATTTATTTTCCTGTAGTTTCTGAGAAAAATAATGCTAGGCATATTGATTGGTTTTGTCCGTATTACTGCTGCTATGGTTGTCCGTGTTTGTTTTCTTTTATTGTTGTCTTATAGAACATAAACCTTGCACAAAATTTGAATAAAGTGAAGAAGATATGGTATGAGAGGTGAAGAGGTGAATTTTGAAAGTGGATGGGGAAAGGGATTTGATTTATAAGTATTGCTTCACTCAATTGTTATTCTCTATTCTTTGAAAAACTTGCTAAACTATCTGAACTAACCTTTTACAATTAATTTTTAAAAAAATATTTTCTAAATATTTTATATTGTATACCTTGATCATGTTCTTTTCTTTACCCAATTGCTCCTAGGTCCTTCTAACATCCCCACATACTCCACATCCTTCTCACTCATGGGCTGCCTTTCTTTCTCTTCCTCCTTCCTCTCTCTCTCTCTCTCTCTCTCTCTCTCTCTCTCTCTCTCTCTCTCTCTCCCTCTCTCTCTCCCCTCTTTCTCACTCTTACTCTCCTATCTCGGCTCTTCTGTCTCTCATAAGAAAATTAAAAAATAACACAAAAATAACAAAAATGAAAATAAAAACAAACAACCTAAAAAAGGAATACTAAAAAAACAGAAAGGCAACACAGTAATCTCAAAATGAGAGAGAGAGAGAGAGAGAGAGAGAGAGAGAGAGAGAGAGAGAGAGAGAGAGAGAGAGAGAATTGAGTCTATTGAGTAGGCTAACTGCTCCTGTGCATAGATCCTGGAGGGTTAGTGAATACCCTGTGTCACAATATTGAAAAAAGCTGATTGACTCTTTCCCAGAACTCATCAACTCCAAATTGCTTCTTGGAATGGGGTTTAGCTTTGTTTTACTTCTAGAAATATCTTTACATGTAGTGCAAATAAAATGGTGGCCGTTACAGTTACAATGTCTGAACATTAAAATCAGAATATCAGAAACAGATTTCCTTTATATGCTTATTGGTTGTTTGGTTAATCACTTTCTCAAAAGTCACTATCCTTAGAATTTATGAAGATCATGCTTATCTCATACAAGATATACATTTGGACTAAAGTCAGAGTAATAAAGAATGTACATTTCTAAAACAAGGGATGTCTATTAAATATGTTGATATAGGAAGAGTTCCTTTGTTACAGATCAGAGAAAAATGATTGGGCTGAAATGGACTACATGCCCATAAAGGCAAGAAGACTTAAAATAGACTAAAGCACACAGTAAAACATAACCATTGGGCCAGACGTGGTGGCGCATGCCTTTAATCCCAGCACTCAGGAGGCAGAGGCAGGCGGATTTCTGAGTTCGAGGCCAGCCTAGTCTACAAAGTGAGTTCCAGGATAGCCAGGGCTATACAGAGAAACCCTGTCTCAAAAAGCCAAACAAACAAACAAACAAACAAACAAACAAAAAACATAACTGTTGGATAAATCATAATCACTTTTGCTTATTATGTATTGTTAAGTGAACTGTACCCCACTTGTGCTCTTTTGTTTTTGTAAAATTAACAGAAACTAGACATTAGAGAAGAGTGAACATCAAATGAGAAATCATTATCATCTTTTTGCCCCATGGGTCATTCTGTAGGGAAATTTCTTAATTAATATTGATGTGGGAGGGCCCAGGCTTATGGGCAGTGCCACTCACACAGGTGCTTCTGGGTTTTCTATGAAAGCAAGTTGAGAAATCCATGAAAAACATACTAGTCAGCAGCATCTTTCCATAACGTCTACTTCTGTGCCTGACTTGAATTGCTGTTGTGGTTTCCCTTGGTAATGAAGTATAAAACCGTAAGCTGAAATTTAAAAACAAAAAAAACATAAGACAAACAAACAAACAAACAAGAAACTCAGAGCAGGCTCTCTAACTTCCAAGGAGCTTTTATGTTCCTGGATGAAACACACAGAAGGACTTTATATTTGTAAATATGCCTTAAACAGCACAAGAGCTGGACAGCTGCCTACCCTCCTTGTTGTTAGAATTGATCTCCTCATTGATAACCTCAAACCATCACTCACTATTTACTGTGTTCCATCTGGGTTGCTCTCAAGTCCAACAGGGCATTCCTCTGGGCCATGTTCGCCTGGCCTCTATCCCATGGCAGCCTCTCTCTTCCCTCTTCATGGACCTCAAGCATAAGAACCCCAATCTTACCTAAGTCTTTTCTTCTTAGCTATTGGCTATCCACATCTTCATTCACCAGTGGAA
This sequence comes from Mus pahari, assembly GCF_900095145.1. Lineage (NCBI taxonomy): Eukaryota > Metazoa > Chordata > Mammalia > Rodentia > Muridae > Mus > Mus pahari. Next base: position 49,185,376 of record NC_034602.1, read on the forward strand.
ATTAATTGGGGGGGGGGAGGGGTGTCAGGAAGAAAAGTGCACAGGTTAAGTCCAGGTTTTGCCACACTTAGAATTATAAATGGTTTATAAAAGACAAAACGTCAACAGACTATAAACTGTAAATTTAAGTAAACCAGTTCCTTCCTTATCTTTGTTTTGATCAATGTTTTCTTACAGAAACAAAAAGGAAACCAGGATATCTAGAGAGAGAAGAGTGGGGAGAGCTTCGGGGGGGGGGAGCAGAAGAACTAATGAATTATAACAGAATTTTTATTTTTTAATTACGTATTTTCTTTATTTACATTCCATATGTTATCCCCTTTCCTAGCTTCCCCTCTGAAAATCCCCTATCCCCCTACCCACTCCCCCTATCCCTGCTCCCCACCCACTCCTGCTTCCTGGCCCTGGAAGTCCCCTACACTGGGGGATATAATCTTCACACGACCAAGGGCCTCTCCTCCCACTGACTCGTTGAAGACTGACTAGGCTATTCTCTGCTCCATATGCAACTAGAGCCATGAATCTCACCATGTGTTTTCTAGGGTTGGTGGTTTAGTCTCAGGGAGCTCTGGAGATACTGGATAGTTCATATTGTTCCTCCTATGGGGCTGCAAACCCCTTCAGCTCCTTGGGTCCTTTCTCTAGCTCCTTCATTGGGGACCCTGTACTCCATCCAATGGTTGGCTGTGAGCAACTACTTCTGTATTTGTCAGGCACTGGCAGAGCCTCTCAGGAGACAGCTATATTAAGCTCCTGTCAGCAAGCTCTTTTTGGCATCCACAATAGTGTCTGGTTTTGATGGTTGTTTCTGGGATGGATCCCTCGATGGGGCAGTCTCTGGATGGTCATTCCTTTATTCTCCTCCACACTTTGTCTCTATAACTTCTTCCATGGGTACTTTGTTCCCCCTTCTAAGAAGGACTGAAGTATCCACACTTTGGTTTTCCTTCTTCTTGAATTTTATTTTTATATTTATTTTTTTTCCGAATTGTATCTAGGGTATTCCAAGCTTCTGGACTAATATCCACTTATGAGTGAGTGCACATCAAATGTGTTCTTTTGTGATTGGGTTGTCTCACTCAGAGCAGAACTTTTAAAAAGAAACATTAGCAACAGTTAACTTTGAAGTCATTCTTAAAATCTACAAATGCCATGGTCCAATCTCTCCCAGACCTCCAAAGGTAAGTACGGGGCATGTCTCTAGTCATTATCTCACTAGTGTTCTTACTTTAGTATCTTTCCAATTTAGACGATTATGGAGATATAATATCACAATATGTTCTATCATATATCTGGCTTGCTTCTTGTCTTCTATTTTGATAAGTGTATATAGATTACCTATACGATCTTTAGAGTAGTTATTTTTTTCTTTGAAGGGCACATCATTGTATTATATGATAGAAAATAGCTATTTTGACTGATATTAACACATATTTTAATGGAGGCTATTATTACTAAAGATGATAATGCTATGGATATTTAGTGTTGTGTTTATCTTCAAAATGTAGAGGCATACACATATAACTTTGATCAACACTTTTTGATCCCTTAGAATAATTTGTTTAATAGAACACATAGAAAACTTGCTAGAAAAATACTTGCATCATTATCTTCTCAAGTAATCTATGTGTATTTCCACATTTTTCTAGCATTAAATTTCATCAAGCATTAAGTCATAAATATTCTGGACACATATCAGTGCTATAGTCTGATTTGATTGCCCAAAGGCTTATTCGTCATTTCTGTCATTAACTTCTTTGAGATGCATTTTGGTTGTGTTGTCCGTTTTAGAGGTGAGAAATGTAAACATGAATATCTATTTTTTCCAATTTTTTATTAGGTATTTTCTTCATTTACTTTTCAAATGCTATCCCGAAAGTCCCCTATACACTCCCCTCCCCCTTCCCCTACCCACCCACTCCCACTTCTTGGCCCTGGTGTTCCCCTGTACTGGGGCATATAAAGTCTGCAAGACAAAGGGGCCTCTCTTCCCAATGATGGTCTACTAGGCCATCTTCTGCTACATATGCAGCTAGAGACACAAGCTCTGGGGGTACTGTTAGTTCATATTGTTGATCCACCTATAGGGCTGCAGACACCTTCAGCTCCTTGGGTACTTTCTCTAGCTCTTCCACTGGGGGCCCTGTGTTCCATCCAATAGCTGACTGTGTGCGTCAACTTCTGTGTTTGCCAGGCACTGGCATAGCCTCACAAGAGACAACTATATCAGGGTCCTTTCAGCAAAATCTCGCTGGTGTATGCAACAGTGTGCTTAGTGGCTGATTATGGGATGGATCTCTGGGAGGGGCAGTCTCTGGATGGTCCATCCTTTTCTTACTGTCTCTCACTTACTACTGAGTAACCTTCTTTGATCACTTAGCATCCCTTTGCATATCAACAGTATTAGATAAAATATCATAAATATATTTTACAGAATCCATCATACTTCATGTAAGTAAACTACCTGCTTACATTTTGAAATTCCATATATGTAGTATATTTATTCTACAGTCTCTACATTTGTATTTATATAAATATTATTCTGACTGTTTTGACCCATCACACTTCAGCAGCTTCAATTTAACATCACACTTTAGGAAAGGAAAGGCACATCTTAACAAACAAGGAAGAAGGAATAAGAAAATGCTACGGAAGTTGGGGCAAGATCCAAGAGGAGCTCCATTGAAGAGAATGGCACGTCAAAATAGGATTTCATATTGGACACACTGAGAAGCTCCCAAGGATTTAAGTAACTGAGCATACTTTCTGACTTTTGGGAATCAGGGAGGGGAATATGTCACAATAGGTTTTGGCTTCACAATGAACAATTATTATTAACATAAGGGAAAAATCACATTAGAATTTCTGAAAATATTAAACTTTACCTCTATCTTTTTTTTGAAGATCCACTTTAAAATTCCTTCTCTCTTTCCAAGAAAAACTGAGTTGTCTAGTAATTTTTGAAGTGTTTGATTTGGTTTTATATTGATAATATCCTGGAAACTGGAAAAGTATCATGAGCTGTACTTTCAAAGCACTGGAAATATAAACAGTTAAGCAGAAATCATGTGACTTACGGGTACTCCATTTCCTAATAATTATTTTTCAATTGTTTGAATGTGCATTATTTTCTTATAAAATGTATATTTATAACATTTAAGGCAATTACTTCCCCTTATTTTCTATATCCCTATAAAACACATTGAAATATATGGATAAGTTCTTTTTCTTTTTCTTTTTTTTCCCAATTTTTATTAGGTATTTACTTCATTTACATTTTAAATGGTATCCCCAAAGTCCCCTAAACACTCCCCATGCCCCGCTCACCTACCCAACCACTCCCACTTCTTGGCCCTGGTGTTCCCCTGTATTGGGGCATATAAAGTCTGCAAGACCAAGGGGCCTCTCTTCCCAATGATGGCTGACTAGTCCATCTTCTGCTACATATGCAGCTAGAGACACGACCTCTGGGGGTTCTGGTTAGTTCATATTGTTGATCCACCTATAGGGTTGCAGACACCTTCAGCTCCTTGGGTACTTTCTCCTCCATTGGGGGCCCTGTGTTCCATCCGATAGCTGA
>NC_034602.1:49188966-49205149 GCF_900095145.1 Mus pahari
TGATCCTAAGATCACTTGGGCAGTCTGCTAGGGACCATGGGGATGTCTGCCCACTCCGTGCCCTAGGTGACCTGGTGCTGGTGCAGACCAGAAGGGGCTTTTGCCCCTGGTCAGGCTGCTGCCCTAGTGCTGTCTCAGGTCCAGTGCGCAATTGGATTGGAGCAGATGTAGTGTTCCACTCACCAGTGATCCTAAAATCATGTGGGCAGTCCTCTAGGGATGGTGGTGGTGTCTGCCCACTCTGTGCCCTAGGTGATCTGGTGCTGGTGCAGACCAGAAGCAAGTTCTTTTTCTAAAATATCTCTTTGTGCATTTGAAATTCCTCTACATTTTTGTTGGCATTTGTAATGTGTTTGTAGTTAGATATATGCACATATTGTCCTGAAAAAAGCTTTCAAGGAAATAATAAATAATTTAAATATATATATATATATATATATATATATATATATATATATATATATTCTTTTTTATTATAAAATGATTTCTTGCCAAAATAATTGATCTTTTCTCAGAAAAATTAATCCTTGGCATGGGAAATTGAGTCTCTTATACAAGAGTATCTGTATAAACAAAGATCTTTAATGCCTAATTCTAAAAGAGAAAATGAGTTCAAAATGCTTTAAATGAATAAAAATAATCTTTAAGGAAGGAGATTCAAACTTATTAATGGTTTTATTGCATAAGAAAATACTTCAGAAATCAGTCTCTGAAACAAGTTCCTTGTACATCATGCTGGTAATAGTTATAAATTACCAAAGAATGTTCTACCTGCTAATATTTTAGTAACACGGGGTTAGATATAATCATACAAAAATAGATTTCTAAACAATGAAGGCAATGCCATAAGACCAACTCTTCTTTTATTTAAAGATACATTAAAAGAAAAGAACCATCCATCTCACATTGCCGAACCTAGGCCCAGGAGACTATAACTGCTGGTAAGGAACCTTGGGTTCCTTTATGGAAATCTAATCAAAAAAGGCAGTAATCGACTCTTCATAAAAGGTCATCACCATGTGTGCTGATTACTTTGCCAGTAAGGGATTGACGTTTCCCTGAAATAATTTAGAAGCTATAAACACTCATAGAGAAAAAAAAAAAAGATTAGTAACAATAAAGTTATCAGAAGGACCAGGAGTGCATGTCAATGATAGAACATTTGCCATGTATTTTGCTTCAAGTCTCAAAGCAGAAATAAAGAAAATAACAAGGAATCATATTTACTTTTCATATGGTGGAAGTTTTCTTCAACCTCAATAAATGAGAAATAACTAAAATAACTAAAGATGTTTAATGTCTTGCTGTTGTTTTAACTTTATTGTAACTTTTCCTTACCTTTCTTTAAGATATAGATAGATAGATAGATAGATAGATAGATAGATAGATAGATAGATATGGATAGATAGAGATAGATAGAGATATAGGTATAGATAGATAAAGGTATAGATATAGATATGTAGATATATAGACATATAGATATACATCCCTTAAGTGAAATGTAACTAGTTAGTTTGTTTCTTATCTAGTTAGTTAGATCAATAAGTATTTATTGTATTGTGGAAATTTGGGAGTTAAATTTCTCAGATTTAACACATTGTCAGCACAGATTTTTACCTATAATAATATATAAATCAAAGATTAACACACTAATGAATATTTTTCCTGTGATCTACCAAGAAAGAGGAATATTGGTAGTTAGGTAGATAGATAGATAGATAGATAGATAGATAGATAGATAGATAGATAGATTGATAGATAGATAGATAGATGATAGAGATAGCTACATAATGATAGAGATAGAGATATACATATAGATAAAGGTAGATATCACATGTACAATTTGATTTGCTCTCTAAGCATGTTCTACAAAATATAAATACTTGTCTTTTAGATTGTTATTTCAAAATATATTCCTACTTTCCATAGATGTATGACAGTTTTATGAAGTCCTGATAAGAGATGATCTGTGAAGGACTGTCAGCAAAGACCAACAAAAACCAACGAAAAGAAGCAAGGTGAACCAATGTCAGAGAGTCATCTCCACTCTGGGTTTGATTTATACACTTTCCAAATATAACTTTTTGTTTCGTTTTGTTTTTGTTTTTTGTTTTTGTATCTGCTCTGGCAAAACACCAAAACACCACATGTTCTTTTTCCAGGCAGCTTCCAGAAAAACATCATGTGTCTTTTCTCAGCAAAACATCATCTCATAAAAGAGTTTCCAGAAAAACAGCATATGACATAATTGAGTTTCCAAAGAAACCGCAAATTTCCTCTGTCTCTCCATTTCTGCAGAATTTTTGAAAATGCTTTGGGTCCCTTATGAAACAACTAGACAGAAAACCCTGAGCCTTTTTTTTTTTTTTGTACAGCTTAAAACATCTAAGAGCATTGGTTTTTATTATTATTTATTATTATTATTATTATTATTATTATTGAAAAAGCTCTTCCTCTCTTGAAACAAAGACAAGCTTTTATCAAACACAGACACATACACCAAACACACACACACACACACACACACACACACACACACCCCATATAGCACACACACACACAGGAATCTCTCATTTGAAGAAAGACATATCTTAATTACATAACAAAGAGAAAAAGAAAATTCATTTTGTAAAAAAATACTGTAATAAATTTTGATAAATATTTATTGAAATTGGTAAGACATCCCTGATCTTATCCCTAGAATGTATTCACAAAGTTGTTTTCTTTTGAATGTTAAACTGATGTGTATAGATACCAACGTTTTTTCACAGTTTCCAATGGAATTGCTTAGAAAATCAAGCTCTTATCCACATAATATGAAACTGTAGTCTGCACTCTGAAGCAGATGCAAAGCAAAACTTAAACATACTTAAAACAAACCTGGAAAGCATATGTAACAATGCGGCAGAATCATATATATGTATATATAAATGATTTTTAATTTAAGCTTCAAATCATTGCTGGCAGAAATGGCTTTAGGTTAATACAACTAAATTTTGTACCATATTTTTCTTCTAACTTCTAATTTACTTCAGTTCACGAATTAAAATCACTTTTCATTTTCTACACATCTAACCCAAGGTAAAGATGGTCAAGGTTCAGAAATACATGCAAGAAGACTCCAAGAATTAAAATTAAAATAAAGAAGTCATTAAAGCAAACTCTCCTATGGATAATTAAGAATAGACAGGATGTATAGAATGCACTACAGAAAATCTATAAAATAAGTTATTTCTTTTTTAATTAATTGTTTTCTCTTCTAATTGAAAGCAATAATGAATTCATTAATGGTAATTGCAGTAATAATGCCTGTACAAGCAACTATTACAGAAGTGAGTTATGACTGTATGTGAGGGAAGAGGTTACTCATCTCACTAATATCATCTCACTTACTATTTACAATGTGTCCACATGTAAAATCCAGACAAACACAATCTACTAAGGAGTAGCATAACTCTTTGATGCAAATATGCTGGAAACATAGCTTTTGAATTGTTGTTTTTATCTTGATCAATGACTAGTGTATTCAGTAAAGATGTAATCTTACATGTATTGAAAGCATACCATTAGTGTGGTGCATCAAGAAGGGGCTTTTAAAGAACAAATGTTATTATATTAATCCTATGTAAATATACAGTATCATCTACAAATGTTGCTGATCTAACTGGATGTCTGCTTGTAGAAGAATTTAAATAGATCAATTTTCAAAACCCTCCAACAAGCAACTCCAAATAAATAAAATATCTCAATGTAAATCAGATACACTAACTCTAGTAGAATGAAACGTCGGGAATAGCCTTGAACTCATTCATACAGGAGACAACTTCCTGAGCAGAACACTAATGGCTCAGGCTCTAATATCAACAATTTTTTAAATGGGCCTTCATGAAACTGAAAAGCTTTTATAAGGAAAAGTACACTGTCAACTGGATAAAATGGCAGACTACAGATTGGGAAAGGATCTTTGTCTGACTGAGGGGTTATATGCAAAATTTATAATGAACTCAAAGAATTAGACAACAACAATCCAAATAACCCAATTTAAAAATGACGTACAGAGCTAAAAAGAGAATTTTCAACAAAGGAGTCTTGAATGGCTGAAAAGAACTTAAAGAAATGTTCGATGAACTTAGTTACAGTGATATGCGAATAACTCTGAAATTTCAGCTTTTACTCATCAGAATGGCTAAGATCAAAAACTGAAGGAATACCACATACTGGCCAGAAAGTACAGCAAGGGCAACACTTCTAATTGCTGTTGGCGAAGTAGACTTGTACAGCAACTCAGGAAATCCACTTGATGGTTTCTCTGAAAATTGGCAATAGATCTACATGAAGACTCGGCTATATAACCCTCAGGTACATAAGTAAAAGATGCTCCACCATCTCACAAGGAGATTTCCTCAAGTATGTTCATAGCAGCTTTATTCGTAATAGCCAGAAACTGGAAAAGGACTAGATGTGCCTCAACCAAAGAATAGATAAAGAGAATGTGTTTCATTTACACAAAGGAGTGAGTACTCCTCAGCAATTAAAAAGAAAAATTATGTGTTTTGCATGCAATTGGATGGAACTAGAAAATATCATCCTGAGGGACATAAACCAGAGCCAAAACAACATGTTTTATATGTACTCACTTATAAGTGAATATTAGCCATAAACAATAGTACCCCTGCCCTCCCAGTTCCCCTTCCCACAGTTCTTCCTCCACTGTGCTTCTGAGAGGTGCTCCCCTGCCCATCAGGCCTCACTTTTCCCTGGGACATCAAGCCTTTCCAGGATTAGGTCCATCCTCTCCCACTAACCCCAGACCAGGCAGTCCTCTGCTGTATATGCACCAGGGGCCTTGGACTAGCCTGTGTATGCTGCATGTGGCTCAGTCTCTGGGAGCTCCCTGGAGTCAGAATTAGTTGAGATTGCTGATCTTCCTATGTGATTATCCTCTGTTTTAGCTTCTTCAGTCCTACCTCTAATTCAACAACAGGAGTCCCTGACTTCTCTCCAAGGGTTGGGTATATCTGCATCAGATTGCAACCTAAAATCACCTTTTTAGGTCATAGAAAAGAATGTATCTAGAGAGGCCAAAACAAAGATAAATAATTGCATAATTTGCATAATTTTCCAAAATAATCAGACATTATATATTCAGAATTGAGTAAAAAGTACAAGTACCAGAATACCTAAGCAGTACCAAGTAGATTAGACCAGCCATAATATAACAACAGAAAACCCAGGAGACTCTGGGCATCTTCATAGTTCAACATAGGTACTAACTACTGGAATGAGGACAAAAGATGGAGAAGGATAAGCCAGTCCTACAAAAGAAGCAATGTGTTAATACCCCAAAGAAACATGAAGATAAAAGGGACTAAATGATTCCAGAGCACACTAGAGATGTCCTGAGGCTAAGCCACAGAGTAGTAGGTATTACAGTTGTTGAACAACTTTCTTACTTAGATGAAATTTTGTCCAAAAATGCAGCAAGGTAAGAAAGTCATATAGATGGGAATCAAGAAACTTCAGTGGCAACAATAGTTATTTAAGACTGTGTGTTAAACCATAACTGGTAAATGTTTATTATATTTTTAGTTGAATATATTGCCATTAGGAATATAGGTGTATCAAAACAAGATTTTTCAATACTTGACAGAATGCAATGCTGTTGTTCACTCTCTTTCCAAGCCTATTAAATTATGAACAATTTGAGGTAGACTAGGACAGTGGGTTTCAGGTTTCAAAAGGCTGTATATTATTTTAGGATGTGAATAAAAACACCTGCACTGAATCAGAAAACCTAGTTGGGCTGCATATCTGGAATTCTAAAGTGCTCCTATAAAATGTCTTTGCTGCTATTCCTTGACCTGTAAAACCGACAAATAGAGGCCCTTGAGGAAGTTACAATGAATAAGGCTAAACATTTGAAACAAAAGTATAGAAAATATACAAGAAATAATAGCTAGAAATTGCCCTATTTTTCAAAATATTAAGTTTATATTACAGGAGAAGTTTAGCCAGGTGGTGATGGCACATGCCTTTAATCCCCATACACCAGGAGGCAGATACAGAGAGATCTCTGTGAGTTCTAGCCCAGTCTGGTCAACAGAACTAGTCCAGGACATCCAAAGCTACACACACCACACACACTCACAAAATTAAATTAAATTAAGTTAAATTAAAAACTTGTCTTAAAAAAAAACAAAATAAAAAAAAGGGAAGACATTTAAATTGAGAAATTTAACACTTTGATCTTGCTATTTAGACATTGGAATTAAAAAAAAAAAACACAAAAGATTACTTGTCATTGAAAAGAACCACTCATTAGAACTCTGTGGAGAATTTCTTTAATCAGAGGCAATATGCAATTAGTCAGCAAAGTCCATCCAAATACATTAAGGACAACCTCTGGTTGAGATAGTTAGCATGTCAAAGTGGAAATGAGCCTAGCTTTGGCAGATTAGACCCCATTGCCTCTGATTAACTGTGTGTAGATTCTGGATATCACTGATACAGATGCTATGAACATAATGGAGCAAGTGTCCCTGTGGTATGGTGGAGCATCTTTTGGGTATGTTCACAAGAGTGGGTCTTCAGGTATATATATTTCCAATTTTCTGAGGATACTCCAGATTAATTTTGTGCCAGTTTGCAACCCCACCAGCAATGGAGGAGTGTTCCTCTTTCTCCACATCCTCATCAACATGTGCTGTCATCTGAGTTTTGATCTTAGCCATTCTGATTGACGTAAGGTGGAATCTCTGGGTTCTTTTGATTTGCACCTCCCTGGTGACTAAGGTCTTTGAACATTTCATTAAATGCTTTTTGGCCATTCTAGATTCCTCTGTCTCATTTCTCTGTTTAACTCTATACCCCATTTTTTTTTTATTGGGTTTTCTGGTTTTGGGAAGTTTAGCTTCTTGAGTTCTTTATATATTTGGGATACTAGCCTTCTAAAAGAGGTGGGATTAGTGAAGATTGTTCCTTCTTCTGTAGGTTGCTAATTTGTCCTATTGACTATTTCCTTTGCCTTACAGAAACTTTTCAGTTTCATGAGGTCCCATTTAGTAATTCTTGACCTTAGAGCCTGAGCCATTGATGTTTTGTTCAGGACATTTCCCCTATTCCAATAAGTTCAAGGCTCTTTCCCACTTTATCCTCTATTAGAGTCCATGTATCTGGTTTTATGTTGAGGTTTTTCATCCACTTTGGACTTCAGCTTCATGCAAAGTAGTAGATATGGATCTATTTTCATTCTTCTACATAAAGCCTTCCAGTTAGACCAGCACCATTGATTGAAGATGCTTTCCTGAAAAGAGCACCAATAGCTTATGCTCTAAGATCAAGAAATGACAAATGGGACCTCAAAAAATTGCAAAGCTTCTGTAAGGCAAAGGATACTGTCAATAGGACAAAATGGCAACCAACAGATTGGGGAAAGATTTTTACCAATCCTAAATCCAATAGAGGGCTAATATCCAATATTTAGGCTAATATCCAATATTTACAAAGAACTCAAGAAGTTAGAGTCCAGAGAACCAAATAACCGTATTAAAATAGGGTACAGAGCTAAACAAATAATGCTTAACTGAGAATACCAAATGGCTGAGAAACACCTAAAGAAATGTTCAACATCCTCAGTCATCAGGGGAATGCAAATCAAAACTGAGATTCCACCTCAGACAAGGCAGAATGGGAAAAAAAACTCAGGTGACAGCAGATGCTGGTGAGGATATGGAGAAAGAGGGAAACTCCTCCATTGCTAGTGGAAATGCAAGCTGGTACAACCACTCTGGAAATCAGTTTGGTTGTTCCTCAGAAAATTGGCCATAGTACTACTTGAGGATCCAGCAATACCACTCCTGGGCATATACCCAGAAGATACTCCAGCATGTAAAAAGGACACATGCTCCACTGTGTTCATAGCAGCCTTATTTATAATATCCAGGAGCTGGAAAGAACCCAGATGTCCTTCAACAGAATGATGGATACAGAAGCTCTATTGTTAAGGAATAGTAGAACAGAGCATTGAGATAACATCTAGCATAGACTCCAGAAATGAAAAAAGAATGTTATTAATGTTACTATTGTCTATGTCAAAATATCCTATATAATTCACACTGTCTCTAACATACTTTCACTCTTCTTGTAATACCACAACAGTTATTCTCTGCAACCAATTCCTGAATGGTCCCCATACTTCCATTTCATTTCAGTTCTCTTTCCTTGAAGTACTTACTTTCTTCTTTTCAAACATATTCTCTTTTGCTAACTGTTCTAAATTTCTCTATCTTCACTGTTTAATATTTTTGTGTCACATTACATGGCAAATACTAGTATGTATATTATTTGTGAATAGTTTGTATATCTGTGTATTTAGAATATATTTGTCATGTAAAAATTAAATGTCTTCCATCAAATGTTTAATAGGAGAGCAAAACAAAGCTATGAATTCAAGCACAAAATTTAATGCTTTTGGGTCTATCTTAGTGAAACTGAAGTGCTTGATTTGGCCGAATTACTCACATATAATATAAAATCTCTACAGTGTTGCTAAGTGATAAATGTGAATCACCAAGCACATGATATTCACTGTTTTTTTATAACTTTTAATGCAAATATTTATAAGTAATCTTCATGCCAGGCTTATATAGTGCTATTATATAGTGTCTTAAACAGAAATGATGAATTTGGTTAGACATGACAATATCTTTATGCCTCAGTTTTCAGATAATAAGTATAGTGATTAGGAAAAATACAGGAGCAGGCCACAGTTCACACATTCACTGTGAGTTAAATGTGTATCATTGTATTTCAAATCAATGCTTTCTTTGTGAATTACCTAGGATTATTAGGAGTAAAAAGCAATACCGGAACAGACAGGGTTAAACAGGTAGGGGATGGAAGGGCAAGGTGGGAATAAAAGATGGGATAAGTAACACTAAAGACATTTTAGAAAAGTCACATGGAACCCTACTAAGATAGAAACTTCCTAAAATATTACATATATATAGTTTATTCATTATATAAACAAACTTATGTGGATTAAATTCCTCACCAAGTTAACTGATTCAACCTGGTTTCTCTCCGCTTCTCATTAAATTGCTCTGCTTGGGCTCAAACAAACTTTAGCTATTCATTCTCTTTTCTGGCTCCTTCTTATTCTCTCGTTCCAAGTGGCTCTGTGAACCTGCACTGCATGAACTGTACAAACTTAACAGAACTCACAAACAATATCAGCTAAACAAAACTGCTCTTCACGGAACTGCACTGACTGAACTAACTCTACCGCCTACCCTTTCTCTGCACTACTCAAAGGTAGCATCTCTTTCATGTACTATTCTTATGTGAGTTGGCTGTGTCCTATCCCTGACACATTCCATCAAATCTTTCTCTGATTTCTCACTTTGTGTGCCCCTGAGTTAGACATCACTCGAATACATGCTTGCTTCCTTCTACAAACTAAATTTACCTACATTGATTGGGATTAAAGGTGTGTACAAGGTTGTGTCTGTATTTCATCCAAAATGATTAAAGTTTTATCATTCCAGCAGAATCATAGGGACCTAGAAAGTCTTTCAATGGGATCCCTTGTCAGAGCTGCTATATTGCTTCATTAACATTCCTCTACAGGTATGGAGCCCAGTTACAATGGAAACCACTCCAACTCCTAAGGATCAAGGACTTAGTCACAAGTGAGGGCAGAAAGAGCCAGAGAATAGGTAGTTTGATGTGAGGCCATGCTTCCCTGCCCTGTCAAAAATTATGTCCATAAAACTTCATGAATAGAACTACTTAAACAGAAGCTAAGCAAGAACAACGAGCTTGTAGAACTAGGTGGGATAAAAGACACAAGACCTAAACCTGAGACAAAAACTTCAGTCAACTAAGGAATTCTGAGACTGAGAAGAGCCTTCTTTCCCAGGTAGCAGATCTCCAATTACTATCCAACGAAGGATGCTTTACCAATTGAGCAGTCTTTCCAGCCTGACTTTCTTTCTTCTTTTTATGAGATATTTTCTTCATTTAGATTTCAAATGAAATCCCAAAAGTCCCCTATACCCTCCCCCCCCTGCCCTGCTCTCCAAACCACCCACTCCCACTTCCTGGTCCTGACATTCCCCTGTACTGGGGCATAGAATCATCCCAAGACCAAGGGCCTCTCCTCCCAATGATGGCCGACTGGGCCATCTTCTGCTACATATGCAGCTAGAGACAGGAGCTCTGGGGGTACTGGTTAGTTCATATTGTTGTTCCTCCTATAGGGTTGTAGACCCCTTCAGCTCCTTGGGTACTTTCTGTAGCTCCTCCATTGAGAGCTCTGTGTTCCATCCAATAGCTGACTGTGAGCATACACTTTTGTGTTTGCCAGGCACTGACTGGCATAGCCTCACAAGAGATAGCTATATCAGGGTCCTGTCAGCAAAATCTTGCTGGCATGTGCAATAGTGTCTGGGTTTGGAGGTTATTTATGGGATGGATCCCTAAGTGGGGCAGTCTCTGGATGGTTCCCTACAGGTCTCTATAATTCCTTCCATGGGTATTTTGTTCCCCATTCCAAGGAGGAACAAAGTATCCACGTGTTGGTCTTCCTTCTTCTTGAGTTTCATGTGTTTTGCAAATTGTATCTTGGGAAATCTAAGTTTCTGGGCTAATATTCATTTATCAGTGAGTGCATATCATGCTGTTCTTTTGTGACTGGGTTACCTCACTCAGGATGATATCATCCAGATCCATCCATTTGCCTAAGAATTTCATAAATTCATTGTTTTCAATAGCTGAGTAGTACTCCATTGTGTAAATGTACCACATTTTCTGTATCCATTCTTCTGTTGAGGGACATCTGGGTTCTTTCCAGCTTATGGCTATTATAAATTAGGCTGCTATGAACATAGTGGAGCATGTCCAGCCTGACTTTCAGTCATCATGGTTTAACCTCCATAGTGATGGAAGGAGGAAGAGGCAAGTTGGCTCAAACTCCTGAGTTTTAATTTAAAGCCTAGTTCAGCATCCTTAATCATCAGGGAAATGCAAATCAAAACATCCTTGAGATTCCATCTCACACCAGTCAGAATGGCTAAGATCAAAAATTCAGGTCACAGCAGATGCTGGTGAGGATGTGGAAAAAGAGGAACACTTGTCCATTGCTGGTGGGATTTCAAGCTTCTACAACCACTTTGGAAATCAGTCTGGCAGTTCCTCAGAAAATTGGACATAGTACTACCGGAAGATCCAGCAATATATCTCCTGGGCATATACCAAGAAGACATTCCAACTGGTAATAATGACACATGCTCCACTATGTTCATAGCTGCCCTATTTATAATAGCCAGAAGCTGGAAAGAACCCAGATGTCCCTCAATAGAGGAATGGATGCAGAAAATGTGGTACATTTACACAGTGGAGTAATACTCAGCTATTAAAAACAATGAATTTATGAAATTCTTGGGCAAATGGATGTATCTGGAAGATATCCTTAGTGAGGTAACCCAATCACAAAAGAAGTCAATAGATAAGCACTCACTGAAGCCTAGTTCAAATGACTGCTTCTGATATCAATGGTTCCTAAGTAACTGAGAGATACTGAACACAAATACCTATATGAGCAGAAACTTGATGATATGCTTTCTCCAATTATGCTTGACAGTTTATATCATACAGTTTTTTTCAATAGGACTCAATTTTTACATTTTTTAAAATTTTTACAACAGTTTTTTTTCTTTTAAACTGAGAAGTCATATTTTCTTTAGAATAAGAAAGATTTATTTTTAAAAGAAAATTATTTTTTATTAATGTTGTCATTAGGCATGAAATATCTCATTGACTCATTCAACTAATTATTTTTCTTTGCTAGAAAATTTAACTAAATTCCATAATGACTGTGGCAAAAATCAACCAGGAAGTGAATATATTCTTAAGTGTCCAATTTCCATTGTTTTTATTCTTTAAAATTTTTACTTCAGTATTTAACACTAGACATCATAAGTTTTCACAAAGAGGAAAAGATTTCTTTGGTTTGCTACTGGGAAACTCTTCAGTGTTCAGGTGGTCTTCTTTGTCAATAAAACCTTTCCAGCATCTATTCATCTATTATATAGAGACAAATTGTGTATATATATATATATATATATATATATATATATATATATATATATCTCCAAGGAAATAAATGATTTTTTCCTTTTCTTTATAAGATCTATCTCAAACCTCTTCATGGCCACTTTATTTTGCTCTTTTCAAAGTCATAGTTCTAAACTTGCTATATTATTAATTGTTTCTAATTACTAACCCCACTCACATTGTCCCATAAGATCCTTGAGTTGTATTTTTAAAAACATCACGCTATAGAGTCACCTTATGCCAATTCTCCCATATGCTCTATCCCATGTATCACTCCTAAGCACTCAGTGATGATAATGTTTTTATTCCTAGGTACAGCAAAACTTAAGCAAGACTCTTAAGCAGCATCCACCTTTATATAAGCCAGATACTTACTCACTCACTTCACAACACCCTTCCTGGAGAATTTCTAACCCAAGAATGCCATTTGGCTCTGAACTCAGAAGAGACACGGTGAAGCTCCCTCCATCATCCACTCATCTTCCTCTCTTTTTTCCCAATGATGACGTGGTACTTATCAAATGGGATTCCACAGACAGATTCTTGTCCATGAATCCTTGTCATAATTAGTACTTCATAAAATGTATCATCATATTTTCACACTTAACTGTATATATAATTAGCATATAATATTTTATACCAACAAAAGAAAAAAATAACAGTTGTTTCCCCGATATAGTTTACTAGTCTCATACATAAGAAGGAAGGAATAGCAATTATGCACATAACCACTGATCTCATTCTATGGCACTTTATTCAGAATGATTCTATAGTAATATAGAATCTAATAAGCCAAAAGAATATTCAAAGCTACAGATCCTATCTGATCAACATTAGCATTCGCAATCACTGTAATGTATAGAAAAGGAAAAGAAAAGAAAAGAAAAGAAAAGAAAAGAAAAGAAAAGAAAAGAAAAGAAAAGAAAAGAAAAAAGAAAAACACCATCAACAAGAAAAAAACACCATCAACAACAAAAAAAACCACAGTAACACTGCTGGGTAATTAAAATGGTAGAAGCTTACAACTCCATTGATATGTGTCCTTTTGAAAAACTGGTATTTAATTAACTTTTTAGATAAAAGAAGCTTTCTCCCAGGATCCCAACTTACATGTGACTATTCAGAGCCAAACATGCTAAAGTTTTGTTTTTTTTTTTTTTTTTAACTGCTATTACAATTGTCCTAAGCATAGGATTTTAATGGTCCAATCCCCATGCTCTGTAACTTATGCAAGTCAAATTGCAAATCATACTTTAGTTTTTGAGGGAAATAATGTTCCATGTAGTACATCTATGTAGTGCATCTGCATAGTTCATCTGTGGAATACATTTGCATAAAACACCTGTGTAGTACATTTTATTTGTGGGACAAGAGATTAATAGGGTGGATGCTTACTTATACCAACAATAACCTAGGTATTTACATGGTATGCTCTCCTGATAATTAAATTTAAGCTCATCAAGTTGAAGACTATTCTAAAATAACTAGTAGCAATGGTCCGTGCACTTAATATTTTACAACAAATATATTTTTTTCTGACTATCTTAGGGTTTCTATTACTGTAACGAAACACCATGATCAAAAGACAAAATGGAGAGGAACGGGTTTATTTGGCTTGCATTTCCACATTCTAGTAGTACTGGTTTGTTTTGTGTGTCAGCTTGACACAAGCTGGAGTTACCACAGAGAAAAGAGCCTCCCTTGAGGAAATGCTTCCATGAGATCCAGCTGTAAGGCATTTTTTTTCAATTAGTGATCAAGGGTGGGAGGGCCCCTTTTGGGTGATGCCTTCCCTGGCCTAGTAGTCTTGGGTTCTATATGAAAGTAAGCTGAGCAACCCAGAGAAAGCAAGCTGGTAAGCATCAGCTCCTGCTTCCAGGTTCCTGCCCTGTGTGAGTTGTGCTCTGACTTCCTTTGGTGATGAACAGCAATGCGGAAGTGTAAGCTGAATAAATCCTTTCCTTTCCAACTTGCTTCTTGGTCATGAGGTGTTGTGTAGACTAAGACACTCGTCTACAGTTCAAGGAATCCAGGTCAGGAATTCAAACAGAGTTAGAACTTGGAGCAAGAGATGATATAGAGACTATGGGGAAAGTCTGCTTACTATTCAATTGCTCCTAGAGACTGCTCAGACTGCTATATTTTTATAGAATTCATGACCACCAGCACAAGAATGGCACCACCCACAATAGGCTGGGCATTCCTGCCACAGTCACTAATTAAGAAAATCCTAAACCGGGTATTACACAGGTACTTTTTTTTCTATTGAGGTTCCCTCCTTTCAGATAAGACTAGCTTGTGTCAAGTTGACATAAAGCTAGGTACCACAATGACACATTAGAACACCTATAATATGGGAATATCAATTCAATATAATGTTTAAAAATATACTGAAATGATGTTACTTTAAAATCCTATGATTAGAATTGTACTACTAAATTTATTGCATCTGAAATAAACTAGAACTGTCAACTCGTCTTAATGGTATAAATTTCAAGTCCAATTTCAATGAATTCACTTGGTAAGTAAGAAAAGTTGTGTCAGATAAAGCTAAAGACTGATCCAAACTGTCTTGGAGCTCATAAAACATCATCGTGGACAATATGACAACAAAGCCTAGGTTTTCAGTAATTTTCCTCAGTAAAAATGATTTATTTTTCTTTTAGTTGCAATCATGAGTGCATAATTTCAAGTGGAGTTATTTTTATTGAACACTTTGCACAAGAAAGTTCAAGACCTTGCTGAACTCTGAGAAGCTTGTCAGCACAATCATGCATTTACTGTGAAGATTGTACTGCTTTGCCATGTTGGGTTATATTATTGTTGAAGTTTAGTATAAAAACATTGCTGTATGCCTGAAGGCAATATTTAGTTGAAATGCTATTGTTCACCAGCATTATTTAAAAGCTTGATTAATTCATTTAAAAGGTAAAAAGACGATAGCTATAAAAACCTGAATAATAATACAATGATTTTACAAAATTGGCCCCATGGAGAACCTCAGAGCATCCAGGCAATTGCCAAGGCTATTGGGTACCCTCCACAGACTGATGGTAAAGTTCTATTGCAGAAGACAGCACTTCCATAACTTACATCAGTAAACATGGAGAAGTTGAGCTAGTCTCTACCTAAAGCCTTTTCTCCATTGACTTGTGTTCATGGCATTGGAAAGTACACTACCTACTACTAGAGGAGAAAGATAAACACAACCCAGATACAAACCATACAGTCTACAATTGTGACCTACCTGCAAGAAATACTGGTGCAATATTTGAGAGGAAAGTTCTGAGAGCAACCAATCACTTACTATTTTATTTGGGCTCAAGCCTGCTCCTTGAAACAGAATCCATGCCCCTTGTTGGGTATCTAAGAACATAATAGATTGACAATGGACCTTAGGAGTGTGAAAAATTACTTTCCTGAAAAAGGATCCTATCAATGAAATGACTCCTAGCTATATTTCTTCTATACTCGTGAATGAGTGTCTTGCTCTGGCATCACTAGAAAACAGTCCTCTTGCAATAAACTGTAATAAATGCATAAAACTACAACTCAACAACTATTCAGTGAGTAAGAAAAATTAAAATCCTCAGTCCTAAATGGGATGTTTTCATTAACACACCCTCTGCCATCCCTGAATCCCTATCTACTGCTGCCAACTCAGGATTCAGAGAATATTGCAGACATGGGAGTAGAAAGATTATAGGAGCCAGAGAGGATGGAAGACATCTAGGAAATGAGATTATTAACACAGCAGGACTGATGCTTATATAAACTTAGAGAAACTGTAGCAGCATACCAAGGATCTGCACAAGTCTAAGGCAGAGGGAGTCCCAGTGATGACAGAGGAAGTAGATACAACAATCATTCCTAACTCAGAAGCCATCTCTTTTATAAACTCCAGGCCAGCTATCCAGTGGTGGCAACACCCACAATGAGCTGAGCCATAGTGCATCACACATTAGTTAATAAAGCTATTAAAAACAATGAATTTATGAAATTCTTGGGCAAATGGATGTATCTGGAGGATATCATCCTTAGTGAGGTAACCCAATCACAAAAGAAGTCA
>NC_034602.1:49206039-49260174 GCF_900095145.1 Mus pahari
TATATATATATATATATATATATATATATATATATATATGTAAATGAGGAAATGTGTGCATTTGGTTTTAGACACTATTTATAAAACCATGTAGAAGAAGCCAAATAGATTTTAGAGACTACCAAAAATTTTGTCCAGAGATGTGGATGGGCTGATTAGTATAATCATACTCATTACATTTACACTCACATATATTTGGATAATAAACAGACAGAAGAATTTTCTTCACAGACATTGGGTAACCATGCAACATAGTATTATCAAAATACAAGCTTTCTTTCTTAATGATATTATTTCTGTAGAATTTTCAAACCATAATCAGTAAATAAGTATAACCTATCCAGTATTCTTGTTTTTAAATGATATTTTGGGTCTAAATGTGTTATCGCCAAAAGTCCCTAGTACTCAACACTGTGAAAGTCTCTGTGACAGGTTCATCCTCATAAACCAGCACTTTTTCTAGTTTGTCATGCATAACAAAGATTTCTTGCCAATGTGATTTTTCTATATTAAAATCTCCATTATATTAATCATCAAAGTAGACTTTAGCCAGTCTTCTTTTCAATATATATGTACATCACTGGCAGAAAGCAAGCTGATTACATTGCTTAGTAAATTACCAAGTCAATGTTGGTATAGCTATTAACTTTTTTTCTAGAAAATAAAAAAATTAATCAAATTATCAGATTACTAATGTGTTTTTTTCAGTATCATGCAGGAAATTTGAGCCATGCCTTATCTATTATCATATCATAGGTGGTACATATCATAGGTTTTGTCAATATACATTGTATCTATGAATTGTGGAAGAGGAGAATAAACAGGGAATGCTCTTGGAGAGGATTGGGATTCTGGTTCCAGTATGCAAGGCAGGCATCCCACAGCAAACTACCTATAGCAGGAGTACAAGAGCCTGCCTCCCCAATGACCTATTCTGGCCACAATGTGAATCGGACGTACCAGTGATCTGCATACATACATGCAGACATTCATACATACACATAACACCTCTTTAGAAACTTTCACATAAAATTTCCTGAGTCAAATGAATGCAAAAAAATATCATAGCTTGGTAACTCAGAGCAAAATCATTAAAGGGTATGTGCAAGAAGAAATATTGTGAATGAAGTACCTTTAAAGGAGTGACTAGACATCAAGAGACTGATTTCAAAATATGCATCATACAAGGCAGATGACATTGGTGTGTAATGAAATGACTAGTAAATAGAATTTAATGTTTTTTTATCCCCAGTGTTTCTCAAAATAAAGTTAAATGGTGTTTCATCTAGGCAAAAATCTTAGCAAAATGAATGGTCATATATACAAAAGGTAGCAAAAGAAAGGAAACTCACAGATGCAACTAAAGTGAAGTGAAAGTACTCACAAAAATATGTAAGGCTGATTAAAACAATAAAATGCACAAAGTAGTGCTTATTGTCAATTAGTAGTGAATATTTAAGTATATAAAACATTTTATCATGTGTAAATTATTGAGAATTGAAATATTTTGCAACACTGATAAAGATTATGAAAGACAAGAAAACACGATTGTTTTGTTTATCCCTTTGTAAATGTGATTGCTGGTTTATGTAGATGTATGAAAGGAAAGAAATGAGCAATAGGGTGATAAATTGAGGATGAATTTAAAATGATGTTGTATGCACTTCATGTAGCTGTCTTATCAGTGCACAGGAATGAGATTCCAAACTGGGCATTTGAGAGAACACTTTTTAAAGCAAGTCCTAACAAGTTGCAAATAAGAATGGCAGTTTATTCTGTCCCTGCAATAGAATTAGTCTTGCCAAAGACAAAGGCAGAAGTTTGGAGGATGTTTGAGTTTAATCAATACACCTATAAGTAATCTACAAAGCAAACAAGAACAAAGTGAGGGAAATTTTCTGCACTGAATAATAAGGGAAACACCTTTAAAACATTTTTATTTATTCTTTTTTAAAGTCCAGATTTTATTCCCTTCCCTGTCCACCCTCTGACTGTTGCTTTTCCCATACCGCCTCCTGTCCATCTCCTTGGGGATGTCACCACAGCCCTCACTCTCTACCACACCAGACCTCCCTACTCCCTTGGGCCTGCGATCTCTTAAGGGTTAGGTGTATCTTCTCACTGAGTCGAGACCTGGCAGTTCTCTTCTGTCTATGTGTTGGGAACCTCATATCAGTTGGCATATGCTGCCTGGTAGGTGGTCCAGAGTCTGAGAGATAGCAAGGGTCCAGGTTACTTGAGACTACTGGTCCTTCTACAGGGTCACCCTCATCCTCAGCTTCTTCTAGCTTTTCCCCAATTCAACCACAGGGGACATCAGCTTCTGTCCATTGGTCGGGTATAAATATCTGCATCTGACTCTTTCAGCTGCTTGTTGGGTCATTCAGAGGGCAGTCATGGTAGGCCCCTTTTGGTGAGCGCTCAATAACCTCTGTAATACTATCAGGCCTTGGGACCTCCCCCTAAGCTACATTCCAATTTGGGACTGTCCTTGAACCTTCTTTACCTCAGGCTCCTCTCCATTTTTGTCCCTGCAGTTCTTTCATACAGGAACAATTCTGGGTCAGAGATTTTGACTGTGGGATGGCAACATCATCCTTCACTTTATGCCCTGTCTTTCTGCTGGAGGTGGACTCTACAAGTTCCACTTCACCACTGATACTTTCAGGACTCAAAGCAGAGGACCTTAGAGGAAAACATCTAATATGGAATCATGTATTGTGAAGGAAATGTATAGTTATAGGGATCTACCTCAGAAGAATGAACATCAGCTATCTATGTATTAATTACAATAACTGAGAAACAAAAAGAAAGAATTATTAATACCGAAGATCAATGGAAATACAAAAACATAAAATGATAAGAAATTGGCAAAGCTAGCACTTGGTTGATGCATTAATTAGTAAAATACTAATAAGACTGATACCCTACTTCTCATAGATAAGTTTGTCGTTTTGAGTTTCTGCCAATTTCCTAGCAGGCACTTAAATCATCTGTCTGGAAACCACTGCTAAAGAATTCCTGCTCTTAGTAATATACTGAAAACCTGATGCTTTTCATTTCCTCTGAAGAAAACATCTCTGTCTCATCTGCTCAAAAGCTTTTTAAAAATGCTTTTCCAAGAAACAGATGACTAACATCATTATTTTGATGTGAAAACAGCTAACATCTGTGGCTCAAGGAAAAGAAATAAAACATACTGCAGAAAGAACGACTCCCATGTCCTGTACAAACTCTATTATTTCAATTCTAATACGTACAAATAATGAGCTCTTATTATTTTCAGCATTTGCCAAAAAGAGAGAACAAGAAATAAAAATCTTAACCCTTTCTTGCTCCATTTGCTCTTGCTTATAATGATATCTGGCTTTTAAGATTTTGATAGTGAGTTATTTGCAATTTCCTATATATTAATTTTTCAGATGTATCAACTGTCCAGTGATTTTTCTCAAACAAATAAAAACGAACCATTGTATTTTTCCATCTGTTCTTTATATGCATAGATGAACAGATGGATGGATGGATAAAACCACTTCTCTATCCTTAAAGAAGTCTATGTGGAAGTGAAATGTCAACTATTTTTAAATAAAAAGAAAAGATCATTGTTAATGATCTAGCAAATATATTAATAAAGGTCAGTTTACAAATCAATAATATCTCTTATATTGAAGTATGTTTTCTTGATATTTAAATGGGGTATAAGTAAATTGATATCTGCAGTATATTTCTCAGATCTATGAAATGAATATTAGTAAAGAGCTTTTCTATCTAGTCTTAAATAGATAGATGCTTAATCATATTAATTAGTTTAAAAGGTCATGACCGAAAAGAAATTGCATTGTGGATGAAGAGTGTTTCCTTGAGAATATGCCTTCATTGGAATCTTGCTACAAAAATATAATAAATGATACATGAGAGCATGAAAATAAGAGACTAATTTATCTAGCATAAGTTTAAGAGAGAAAAGATAATACAAACAGAATATTTATCTTTTAAAGGAGTCCTGGTATTTGCATGATTTCCAAAATGAAAATTTTAGATTATTCTGGTCAAAGACTTTCAACTCTCAATGAATACCTGTTTTTGTTAGTTGACTCAACTATAATTTTTGGGTTTGTTTTGTGTAAATTTGAACACTGGGAATGTCTTGTCAAGAAATCCTAATTAATTTCTTTAAAAATGTTGAGTCTCTACCATTAGGCATTGGGTACCTTAGAAATTGGGGATAGAAAAGAATGAAAGAATAGGATCAAAAGTCACAGACCTCAAAGCATCCAGGGAGAGAGAATAAAAATTATACTTATGATGGCATAAAGAATAAGAGAGACAAGAAACCGGCAAACAGTATCACGGAGGAAAACAAGAAGAAACTAATTTGTTATTTGAATACTGAAAAGTCATTTTTTTTGTGTGTGTGAAAAAGGAAAACTAATTAGCTAAATGCAAAAGAAAGGTACATGTAATACTGGAAATATGAAATGTCCATACTATGAATACATATTTATGGAAATATAGATACAGTGTAGCTAGTGTACCAGTTAATTAGGGAAAATGTGAACAGATGAATTTTGACGTGAATTAAAGATGACATTTAAAAAGTAAATATAGTAAAGGAATTGCTTTAGTCGTGTGAGAAAGGAGGCTTTGAAGAAATTCAAGCAGACAAATTTGTGCCAATTTTTACATTAGTGTGATTATATGGACTAAAATGTGGAACCTGATCTAGATGGTAGGAATAGAGAGTGGTAAGGCAGCTGTTCAGAAAATCTCATTGTAAATAACAAAAGCCTGGGATAAAAGAATAGCAGTGGGGATACAAGGAAGAATGGGGGCTGTTTACATTAGGGAAACTAAAAGGATGCAATGATCTTTGAGATACACGTGATAGCAGAGAAGACAAAATCACATTGACAGGGCAAAATACCAGGTTGTAGGTAGAGTGTTAGTGTTCCCCAAGAATGGAAAATCGTGAAGAAAACACCCTAAAAGCAAACTATTTGGGTGCTTGTTACCTTTCTAAATGCAGGTATCTTGTGATTTTAAGTGCTTTATAGAAGAAATGGTGCAGTTTGGGGACTTACATAGTGACTACATTTTAAAGAATGGTGGATGAAACCAATTTGATAATGATTTCAAGAAAAAAATGAAAATGTAACGACCAAGGTATCATATAACAAAGGGCAGGAAATAGTTTTAGTACAAACATTTAATAATACCATGGAAAATATCTACTAGTAGGCAATAGAGACAAGATGTCAGGGGTGGATTTTGGAAAAGTTGGAGTGAGAGAATGTGTATCCTAAAAATGTAGTGCGTGTGCATACGTGCTTCTGTGCGTGCGTTCTTGCTTGCATGTGCGTGTGTGTGTGTGTGTGTGTGTGTGTGTGTGTGTATGTGTGTGTGTGTGTAATTCTCAAAGAAGAGATAAACTAAGCTTTTAATGTTATTCATGCATCTTGGTAGTAGAGTACAGAAGTCCTTGTTTTATCTGTTTGCTGATATTTTTGGCAATTATTAAATATCTTTGTATTTCTGACTTATAATGGATCTTAGAGATTTACTCTCTTCTAAGACAAGTTTTTATGCCTATATTCATCCGTCAAAGCAGTAATTTTGGCAACATGTCAAAAACAGCCTCCCTTGTGAAAATATATGGATTATCTTGGGATTAACATATCTCTCTGAAATTGATATTTAACAATAATACTGTGTAATAAACTAGATGGACCATCTTCTGAACACAAGAAGTTTTAAGGCAGTGCATAAAACATTGCTGAAACTGGAAGTAATTAATTTACATTGGATTATTAACAAATGGAAGAATATCAAAAGGGATAAGATATGTTATAAAGCTACCAGAATATTTTGTTATGTTTAAGTAACAGACACTAACAATAACATAAGACCCCATTTTTTCTCTTTTAGTGTCCTATCCATTTTAGGTCAGCAGAAAACCTAGGGTATGTTTTACCTAGTGTAAAACTCAGGATCAATTTGCTAGAATGTTCAAATCCTAGAAGTGTGAAAGAGGGAAAAATAAACATGAAATCGAGCACTAAATATTAATGTTCTTAGCCCAGAAATTATACATATTAATTCTTTTGGGGATATGTCATAGCCAACACAAGTCAGATGCTTTTACCTCCACTCAGGTGGAAAGATGTTTCATTTACATTTTTTAAAAATGAGATGTAAAAAATGAAATGTTTCTGAAATCATAAACATTAACATGGTTTATAGTAGACACCGACCATTGTATTTACTTATTTTTCTGTTCCTATAGCTTATTTACCTCACTCATGGTTTCCATTCAGCCTTGCCATTAAAGGAAATGTGTCAGTTTCTTTGGTCAATCTTTCTGTGAAGATGATAAATGTTAGTGTTTTAGCCAACCATGGGGACTGTGGCTACTTTCACTTTGGAAATCTATGAATTTAGAAAACCACATTGTCTGATTCCCAAAACACATACAAAGAAGCAATGAAAGAAGAAATCATGAAAACACACAGTAAACAAACAGACAAACAAACAGTGCTTTTCAGATGAATTTTTTAAAAAGTCAATAATAAAACTTATCTGCAATGCATTTATCTTTGTTACTCTCTCCTATGAGTTAAAATGAGGTATCAAACAACACTGTTTTATACAGATGCAGCAAATTTTTATCCCATTACTTTTTATCCAAATATAACTGCAGCCAAGGGGTCCTTCCTATATCACACAGAAATATTCTCTTATGGTCCAAGGTGATTTTCTTTGCATCCTTTGTTATTATTTTCTATTATATTTTTGTTGTTATTGTTTGTTTGTTTGATTTTTGCAAACTTATTTGGGTTCCTATCAACCTGACTATTGCCAATTTCATTTCCATGGGTCAGTATTTATGTATACATTTATTTTTAAAACTATCCATCCAACAGAGGATTGAATTTCAGAATGTATTAGTAACTCTATTATTAAGCATGTAAAGGGAGAAAAATCAATAAATGTGCAAATGAAGATGTAAACAGAAATTATGTAAGTGGAGATAAACAAATGGCCAATAAATTCATGAAGACATATTTGACACCTTTACTCATGTAATACATGCCAGTTTCTTACGTTTAATGAAAAATGAAGTACTAAACTTCACAAACTCCATTTGACCACAGTCAGAAAGGTTGTCAGCAAGAAAGAAAACGAAATCTAAAGAGGATGAATGGAACCACTATGGGCTACTGAGAGGAACCTAAGTTAATACCTTTACTTTGTAAATAAGCATGGTGGCCCCTCAAGATTGAACTTAGAATTACTTTATTACAAAACCATACGAGTTCTCTATATATACTAAAAAGAATTGAAGACAACCATCTGATAAGACATTCACATACCCATGCTTACTATGCCATGATTTATACATAGTTGCTAAGTGACTAAATCAGGCTAGAGATTCATCAACACCTAGATATATGAATGAAGAAAGTGTGGTAGATGCTATGGCCTTTTATTCAGACATAGAGAATTAAAATATGTCACGTTCAGGCTGAAAACTGAGAGCATTGTGATAATTGAGATAATCCATCCTTACAAAGCATCTCATATTTTCTGATGTCTGGAATCTGAGTATGGAGAATAAGCATGAAAGTCAAAGAGCAACTACTAGCAATCAAAATGACAAAGAGGGTGAAGAGGAGAATGAGGAAATGTTCAAAGCACATCCTACTCGTGTGGCTATGACATGTACAACCCAGTACTTTCTACAATTAATACAAACTAGTTAAGATGATAACCCATTATTCCTTCTGAAAACTGACCATTTTGAGATTGTGTTTCATTGTAATACCCTAGGAAATCCAATGCAGAATACCCAGCACACTCTATCTACTTCCTTTTGTTACTTCTTTGCAATTTGCACATCCATTAGAAACATGGCTTGCCTTCCAAGCTGCAATAAAATATTTTACCAAAAGTATCTTTATACATGCAGACAACTCTAAGAGTGTTGAATTTTCTGACCATATGTACAGTGAGACCTTGTAAATATGTCAGGATTTTCTTATGTTTACAACAAAGTTCTAGAAATCCATATTTATATATTTAGCAGGATATAGGATTTATGTTAGCAAAAAGCAACATCAAATTCTCAGAGCTTAAAGTAAAGATTTATATCCTATTTGCATGATATTACTCTGTCTCAAGTCACCAGAGTGTTTATTAAACATTAGCAACACTAACAGATATGAAACATCTGTTTGCTAGATCACCTGTTACATGGCAAAAATATGAAGGATAGAGATGCTGGCACTCTCTGTTTAAGATATCTTTTCTGTGTTGTCAGTTGGAAATCCTTTGTAAAGAATACAATCTTAATCTTTTGATGAAATGTTCCAATTGGATAGCAAAGGCATTGTGTGAAAACATTAGTTGGACTAAATATTATTTTTACTATTCATGTTTAAGGTCTGTGTAAATGAGTAAATAGAAGAAGCCCTTGGTTATTTCACATTCCCTTCAGGCTAATGGATAAGACATTTTCAAAAGAAATCCTCCTATGGAGAATCAGAAGTTAGCATTATAATTTCTTTATTATTTATGTTTGACACTATATTAGGATAGAATGACTGTTTGATTTTTGTAAGAAAGCCGATATATTAGGATCGTCTAAATTTTGTACACCTTAAACTGTTAGTGAATTACAGACATCTTTATTTGATTGTTATATTATTACTTTTTGACAAATGTATTCAAGTACCAAATATGGAACTCTGCTGAGCATTGAATTTATACTCCAGAAAGAAGGATAAGGGCAGCAATTAAGAACCTAGTGACATACACCAGTTACTGTAATCTAGAAAGTGTTGTCTGTCTTATATAACATTTTTTTTTTTTTTACTTTCCAGGGTAGCAAAAGTCCACTAAATGTTTTACAGCAATCTTATCATTATTCAGCTTCCTCAAATAAGAAAGCTAAACGTACTCAAATTTTACTAAATCAAACACTATTTTTGTTGGCTTTCTTTTCTTTTTTGTTTTAATTTTAATTCTTTTATTAACATTCCAGTCATTACCCCCACTCTGGTGCCCCTCCTACAGTTCCTCATCCCATTCCTCCTCCACATTGCATCAGAGAAGGTGCTTCCCTGTGGCGTTCCTGCCTGCACGCAGACCGGCGCCTTGTCTGAGTGGGCAGAACACCTTGGGGTGGGTTTGCACTTGAGCGCCAAATGTGTGGCTCTGCCTGCTGAACCCACTGTGGATCCGAACTGGAGGACGAGAACTCCTGAGAAGGAACAGGGCTGCGAAAGGAAAATATGGGGCCTTGGCAAAGTGTCTGATCAAAGCCCTTTTCTTTATTGTCAGGACTGGCTTAAGTACAAAGAAGAGTTCCCAGCATTCCCCTGAGTCCTTAAAAGTCGCCACGGTGTTCTCGCGATGGTGGGCAGTCTTGGCAGTGGCGGACAGGTGTCCGATGGTGGGCGGTCCAAGCGACGGTGGGCGGTGACAGTGGGCGGTTCGAGGACGCTGTGTTTCGGCTGGTCTGGTGCGCTCCGGCTGCGTGATCCCCCGCGTGCCTGTAAAAGGCAGGACACCGTTTAGAGGGAGGAGCCAACACTTCCCCACCCACCTGACCTCCCAATCCATGGACTCTCAAATCTCTCAAGGATTAAGCAGCACATCTTTTCCCACTGAGGCCAGCAAAGCAGATCTCTTCTATATATGTGGCGAGGGCCTCAGGACCATACCATGTATGGTCCTGGTTGGAGGCTCAGTCTCTGGTAGCTCCCTGGGGTCTGCTTTAGTTGTGATTGCTGGTCTTCTTAAGGGATTGCTCACCCCTGAGCTCCTTTAGTTCTTCCCCTAATACAGTCATAGGTGTCAGGGAGTTCAATCCAATGGTTGGGTGTAAGTATTTCTCTGTCTCAGACAGCTGCTCTTAAGGCCTCTTTGAGGACAGCCTCGCCAGGCTCCCACTTGTATGCACATCATAACATCAGTATTATTGTAAGGCTTTGGTGCTCTTCATGAGATGGATCCAAAGTTGGTCTAGTAATTGGACTTCCTTTCCTCCAGTCTCTTCTCCATTTTTTTGTCCTCATAGTTCTTTTAGACAGGAAAAATTCGGGACAGAAATTTTGGCTGTGGGATAGTAACCCAGTTCTTACAGTTGAGACCTGTCTATCTACTAGATATGGACTCTTCAATTTCCCTCTCCCCAATGTTGGGCGTTTTGACTAAGGTAATCCCCACTGAGTTCTGAGAACCTCACCTCCCCTGAGAGTTCTGAGAGTCTCTAGTAATTTCCAGAGAATGTCCCCACCTTCCACAGTCACCCCTGGCCTGGGGACTGCTCATTTCCATTCATTCCTCTGGCCCTCTGGACTTCTACCTGATACCTCCTACCAAGATACCTGACACTGTTCCCCATTTTCCCCTCCCTGTTCCTGTCCCATCCAGGTTCCTCCCTCTCTCTGCCTTCTATATTTATTTTCTTCCTCATTCTAAATGGCATTGAAGCATCCTCATTTGGGCCTTTCTGCTTGTTGCAGTTCTTGTGGTTTGTGGGTTGTATCCTAGTTATTCTGCACTTTATGGGTAATATCTACTTAACAGTGAGTACATACCTTGCATGTCATTTTGGGTCTAAGTTAACTCACTTGGGATGATATTTTCTAATTCCTTCTATTTGGCTGAAAAATTCATGATGTCCTCATTTTTAATAGCTGAATAGTATTCCATTGTTTAAATTAACTACATTTTTTGTATCCATTCTTCAGTTGAAGGACATATGGATTATTTCTAGCTTATGACTATTAAAAAAAAGGATGCTATGAACAGTAAACTTCATATGGAAAAACAAAACAAAATGCAACAATACAAAACAAAACAAAACAAAACAAAACAGGATAGCCAAAATAATTATCATCAGTAAAAGAACTTCTGGGTGAATCGCCAACCCTGAAGTCAAGTTGTACTACATAGCAATAGTGATAAAAAAGCAAACAAACAGAAACCAACCAAACAAACAAACAATAAAACATGGTATTAGCACAGAGACAGACAGGCCGATCAATGGAATAGAATTGAAGACCAAGACAAATATGGACATTTGGCCTTTGACAAAGAAGCCAAAAACATGCTGTGGAAAAAGGAAAGCATCTTCAATAAATTATGCTTGTTTAAATGGCGGTCTATATGTTGAAGAATGAAAATAGAGGTACATTTAGCACCTTGCTCAAAGCACAAAAGTGGATCAACTGAGGAATACTGAATGGGTGAGAAGCACCTGAAAAAATGTTAAACATCCTTAATCATCAGGGAAATGCAAATCAAAACAACCCTGAGATTCCACCTCACACCAGTCAGAATGGCTAAGATCAAAAACTCAGGTGACAGGAGATGCTGGCAAGGATGTGGAGAAAGAGGAACACTCCTCCATTGCTGGTGGGATTGCAAGCTGGTACAACCACTCTGGAAATCAGTCTGGCGGTTCCTCAGAAAATTGTACATAGTACTACTAGAAGATTTAGCAATACCACTCCTGGACATATACCCAGAAGATGCTCCATCTTGAAATAAGGACACATGCTCTATTATGTTCATAGCAGCCTTATTTATAATAGCCAGAGCCTAGAAAGAACCCAGATGTCCCTCAACAGAAGAATGGCTACAGAAAATATGGTACATTTACACAATGAAGTACTACTCAGCTATTATAAACAATGAATTTATGAAATTCTTAGGCAAATGGATGTATCTGGAGGATACCATCCTGAATGAGGTAACCCAATCACAAAAAAAACACACATGATATACACTCACTGATAAGTGGATATTAGCCCAGAAACTTAGAATGCCCAAGATACAATTTGCAAAACACATGAAACTCAAGAAGAAAGAAGACCAAAGTGTGGATACTTCGTTCCTTCTTAGAAGGGGGAACCAAATACCTGTGGAAGGAGTTACAGAGACAAAATTCAGAGCTGAGACTGAAGGAAGGACCATCCAGAGACTGCCCCACCCAGGGAACCATACCATAAACAATCACCAAACCCAGGCACTATTGGATATACCAACAAGATTTTGCTTACAGGACCCTGATATAGCTGTCTCCTGTGAGGCTATGCCAGTGCATGGCAAATACAGAAGTGGATGCTCACAGTCAGTTATTGGATGGAACACAGAACCCCCAATGGAGGAGCTAGAGAAAGTACCCAATGAGCTGAAGTTGTCAGCACTCCTATAGGAGAAAAAACAACATGAACTAACCAGTACCCCCTGAGCCCATGTCTCTAGCTGCATATGTAGCAGAAGATGGCCTAATTGGCCATCAATGGGAGGAGAGGCCCTTGGTTTTGCAAAGATTCTATGCTTCAGTATAGGGGAAAGCCAGGGTCAGGAAGCAGGAGTGGATAGGCTGTGGAGCAGGGGAAGAGGGGAAAGTATAGGGGATTTTCAGAGAGGAAACTAGGAAAGGGGATAGCATTTGAAATGTAAATGAAGAAAACATCTAACAAAAAATTAATAATAATAATAATAAAAGACTATCTGATCTATTCTGACTGTAATACTGTTACTGTTCTTGCTAATACTTCAGGAGATTCCTTCATCATAGAGTCTTTTCCAATCCTTTTCATGCCTCCTACTGTGTCTGGAGCATTTGTGGTGGTCACAAGTTTTTTGTTGTTGGTTTTATTTGTTGTTTCTCTTCTGATACAGGAAGCTATTTTCAAAAGTTCCCTGGTGTATACACAGGGCTAACAATAACCAAGTGTATCCTGTGCCCTCCTGGATAAAGAACTTCATATTATACTGGAAATCTGTGGCCCTCTAGATCTGCCATTTTATTTTTAGTCACCATAACAGCTCTTGTGGCATACAACAATTTCAGACTCTTTGCTAGGGCACCAAGTAAAAGCAACCCCTGTATATATTTACTTGCATGAGAGGCTAGCTTAAGTCCTTGAGCAAGCCCAAGCCCTAGAATTGGTTACTCTTCTCTTGTACATTTTGGTATCTTAGAGTCACTTAGCTCTATCTGAGTGACAAACAGAATTTGTTCACTTATTAGAATCACCTTCATCACATTTATTGGAGCTCAGTGAAATGTTTTTTCTTTTGTCCCTTATCTAGGTTACTCTGTCATAAGGGTAAGCACAATGGCTTAAAATCCAGGCACCCATCTCATTGCTGGGTACTTACCCAAAATTTTTTTTTCTATCAGTATACTTTTCAAATACTTTTTCTGCCAATTTGAATGATCTGACCATATGATTCAACCTATGGCAGCAGCAATAATGACCATTTCTTCAGCACTGATTCTTTGGAATAAAGTTGCACAGATGCCCAACTTAGAAGATCACTGTTGTGTCTACCCCTTCTCTTTCCAAATATAAGACTTTATTCTTAAATAATTCAGAATCTTAGGTACATTCCGCAATGAAAAGGTATAGTAGTTTGAACAGGTATGGAATACATAGATTCACGTGTTTGAATATTTGTCCCTAGGATATGGCATTTTAGGATGTGGACCTTTGTTATAGAAGGTGTGGTCTTGTTGAAGGAAGTATGCCACTGTTCAAGTGGGCTTTGATGTCTCCAATGCTCAAGTAATATTCAATGTAACACACAGTCTCCTGATGCCAATGGATCAAGATATAGATAGAACTATCAGCTCCCAGCATTTAAAAATACCACACATCACCTGGAGATTGTACAAAAATATTGACTTTGACTCAGGGCTGCTGGAGACTAAGATTCTGAAGTAGGTTTCAGAATTTGACCAGAAGTACATGGTAGATATTTAGCTCATTGCCTATGCTAGTAGATTAGTAATTCTATAACCCTGACATGATTCTGCACATTTGGAAAGTCTGTGAAGATAACAGGAAAAGTTTTAATAAAATAAACATAAAGGAGAGATAACAATAGATTCTGTGAGCAAAAATACTGATGCTGATTCCATTTGGGGAATGGGATTATTCAAGTTAGTCTTGCTTCAGTTCACTGATTTATTTTTCCACAAAATTCCATTCTCACCATGTGCTCTCACCAGTCACTCTTACAAAAACTCAAACTTCATGCTTATTATTGCTAAAGAAAAACAGACCATAATATCAAGGATGCCTAGCACATCAAAGCTTGTCTACACAATCATGCCACATAGGTAAGGTGAGGAGTAATGTGGGGGATTGTTTTGGTGACTATCATTCCTAGCATGTGTGTGTGTGTGTGTGTGTGTGTGTGTGTGTGTGTGTGACTTTTCCTTTTAAAAGTAAAATGAATCAGTTCATATTTACCTCACCCTGTTCCTTGTCAAACTCTGCATTATTATAAGTTCCATAGCATCTTTGTGAAATCATTATAGACAAAAGTGAATATCCATGCATTCATGTACATAATCTGTGATCTACTTGCTATTCTGTATGCACGACCCACACAAGCTATGTGCATTTGCTATCATTTGTTTGTTTGAGGCTTTCCATTTTGATGTGCCAGAGCAACACCAGGACTTTTCTGTGCTGTGTACATAGTGGACATGTGGAATTTCTAACGCAGCTTCCTCATGTTTACTGTAATGGTATGTCCCACGATGAGGCTTTATTACAGCAATTCCCCTTCCTGCTTTAAATCCTGTCATCCAGCACAGCTTGAGTGCCTGTTGGACCAAAAGACTTTCAAAACTGTCAAAAACTTGAGATTCTATTCATTAAAGACACTGGATTGTTACTAATCCTTGACTTATGTCTGACTATTCCTTTTATTCATTCTGCTAGAGCACATGCGCAAATTTTAATTGAAAGCTTCTCAGATTCTCCTTGTCATAATGATAGTAGGAAGAAAACCATATTTGGTTTATTTAAATGACTTTCACTTTCTACATGAAAGATATTTTCTCTGGGCTACCTGGTATTCATAGCAAATAAATCTACCTTGTGTAATTATGTAACTATATAGAACGACTCAGTTGCTTGCCGTAATTTGGACTTCATTAGCATCTTCTGGATCTGCCTCAGCAAATTAAATACATGAGGGCATGTGAATAAAAGGACTTGGAGCACAAGTGTGAGTAACTCACAACAAACCCTTAACATCCACCTAAATGACAGGATGTACACTACAGAGGCTCAGACAGAAGGATCACTGAGGCTTGCTGACAGCAACCCGCCTCCTTATTCACTAAGAGACTTTATCTCAAAGGAATAAGGTAGAGAATAGCAGAACTATGTACCTCATGGCCTCTTCTCACCTCCAGGCATGCATAAGCACTAGTAACACAGAGCCATTTGCAGATATGATTTGTATATCATATCTTCACTCTTCCATTTCTCTCTAACATATGGATGCACAAAATAATTACCAACATATCAGCATTATTAATTTCTTATTGTATCAGTTGCAAAAAATTGCCTCAGTTCTTTAATGAAAGGCAATTGTTACGCTATTATCACAGTAGGAACACAATGTTGGTTGATCTGATCTGAATTTGAACATCATGCCTTTTACTGTGGAGATTTCCTTAATTCTTTTAAACTTAAGTATTAATTCCAGGTCATTAAAACTCATGTTGCAGAACAAAAAAATACTATTGTGCAGCAATTGTTTTTATTCCTTTCACATATTTGTATTCCTTATATTGAATTTTTTTTCTCTTCTATTTTGGAGGCCTATTTGTCATTAAAAAACATATCCACTAAACAAGTAAAAATCAGGTGAGAAATTTGTAGTTGGAAAGATTTAGATATTTCTACAAACGAATCCATTGTGATGCCACAAGTGATTATATGTCTCTACTTATCATATAGATCCATAGTTAGGGCAAAAAAATGTAAAATGACTTCCAGTGAAAATATCATTTAAAATATCCTTCTATTATTCATGTTATATAATTCGTAGAATTTTCAGTTTTATAGATAAATTTTAGAAAACTTGAACTTTTCATATGGCCCCACCTTCAGAAGTTAGTGAATATGATTTTGTCTATGATTCCAAAATGAGGCCTCACATAGAGTCAAACTACTTGGAATTTTGAGGTGTCTTCTAAGACCTAATCATTGAAATGTTCAAATTTCAAAGAAAATAATAAAAACATCTAATAAATTAATAGCTTCAAATAAATAGTCAATACACATGAATTTTCAAACATTTTGCAGTAAAAATGCTTAACATCAACTCTCCCACCCTCCAACTCTTCCATCCTCCAGAGTTTACAGCTAGCCAATCAGCTAAATATAGCTCTCGAGTCAAGTAAGAAAACCTTTCCAACCAAAGTAAATTATTTCTAATTCACTGTTTCAAAAATAAACAAAATTTATAGGGGTTCAGTGACCAGTAGTGGGTCTTGAGAATGCCTGAAGAAACAAGATAAAGTTGATTCATCTTTTATCTTGTATGGATAGTGAATTTTCACTTACAAAGCTAAATTAGTAGAAATATGGCCATGAATATGTCAGCTTACCAGTACTGTGGGAAAAAATGGTTTCTTTTTTTTTTTCCTCTGTTAAAGAAAAATATGTGTTAAAAAAACACTGGAAAATATACATAATCTGTTTCTAACCAACTTAAAGGTATTAATGAATAAAAAATACTGTGTTCTCTTATAGACTTTCCAAATCGAAAAACACAATAATGCTTAATTTAAGCTTCTCTTACAGAATGTCATTATAACTGCATATGTGCACTATACACAGGAGCTATTCTGTGTGATACAGGGTGATACAGGTGCCAGCAAATGATACAAAGATATTTGTATTCTACAAGTTGTATTTTAAATCATGAATTTGTATATCACACTTTTTGTTTATTAGAATATTAATCCATTGGATCTTAAAATATAGAAGCCATGACTAGAAATAATGTCTTTGATACTTCCTTTTCTCCTCCTGAGTAACTGTTACATTACCAGAAGGTTCTTGACAGGCTTGCAGAGAAAAAACAATGTTAATTATCTTACACAAATGTTAGTCATATAATGTAGAATATCAACATTGTTGGTAAGACGTGCCCATTGTGTACAATCATGCCATGATAGTTTATAGTGGTAAAAATATCTTCTTTGATTTAAGTTGAAGGGCCACTACACCAGAGGGAATTTTGACATGATAGTTGTAATCATGATTTAAAAAAAAATGGTTGAGGAAATTATAAACCCTAGAGTTAATCTTAGTACTGTTTTTAACAGAATTGCTATATGACTAAGTTGTCTTTTAAACATATGTACTCACTGAGGAGTGCAACTCCCAGGTTTAAGCAGAGATGCCTATTATGAAACAAAAAGAAGAGAGTGAAAACATACATGTGTGCTCAAGGTGCTGATAACAAGTGATAGTTGATAATTCATCCTTTAAAAAACACTGTGATAAGCTAAACAAAGAATTCTCAACTGGGGAATATCGAATGGCTGAGAAACACCTCGAAAATTGTTCAACATCCTTAATCATCAGAGAAATGAAAATCAAAACAACCCTGAGATTCCACCTCACACCAGTCAGAATGGCTAAAATCAAAAATTCAGGTGACAGCAGATGCTGGCAAGGATGTGGAGAAAGAAAAACACTCCTCCTTTGTTGGTGGGATTGCAAGCTTGTACAACCACTCTGGAAATCAGTCTGGCGGTTCATCAGAAAATTGGCCATAGTACTACAAGAGGATCCAGCAATACCACTCCTGGGAATATATCCAGAAGATGTTCCAACTGTACTAAGAACACATGCTCCACTATGTTCATAGCAGCCTTATTTATAATAGCCAGAAGCTGGAAAGAACCCAGATGTCCCTCAACAGAGGAATGGATACAGAAAATGTGGTACATTTGCACAGTGGAGTACTACACAGCTATTAAAAACAATGAATTTATGAAATTCCTCAGCAAATGGATGGATCTGGAGGGTATCATCCTGAGTGAGGTAACCCAATCACAAAAGAACTCACATGATATGCACTCACTGATAATTGGATATTAGACCAGAAACTTAGAATACTAAAGATACAATTTGTAAAACACATGAAACTCAAGAAGAATGAAGACCAAAATCTGGACACTTCACCCCTTCTTAGAATTGGGAACAAAACACCCATGGAAGGAGTTACAGAGACAAAGTTTGGAGCTGAGATGAAACGATGGACCATCCAGAAACTGTCCCACCCAGGGGTCCATCCCATAATCAGTCACCAAACACAGAGACTATTCTAAATGCCAGCAAGATTTTGCTGAAAGGACCTTGTTATAGCTATCTCTTGTGAGGATATGCCAGTGCCTGGAAAACACAGAAGTGGATGCTCACAGTCAGCTATTGGATGGAACACAGGGCCCCCAATGGTGGAGCTAGAGAAAGTACCCAAGGAGCTGAAGGGGGCTGCAACCCTATAGGTGGAACAACAATATGAACTAACCAGTACCCCAAGAGCTCATGTCTCTAGCTGCATATGTAGCAGAAGATGGCCTAGTTGGCCATCGTTTGGAAGAGAGGCCCCTTGGTCTTGCAAACTTTATATGCCCCAGTACAGGGGAACAACAGGGCCAAGAAGTGGGAGTGAGTGGGTAGGGGAGCAGGGCAGAGGGAGGGTATAGGGGATATTCGGCATAGCATTTGAAATGTAAATGAAGTAAATATCTAATAAAAATTGGAAAAAAAAAACTGTGATGCAGGAAGCACTGTAAAAGGCAAAAAAGAAAAAGAAAAAAGACTGTAAGAGCCATAAGGTAAAGGCTGTGAACAGTCATCTTCTGGTTATGTCACAGCCGCGCCATCATGACTTCATGACAGTTATTATGGGATGACACAACAGAGGGCCTATTAATGATCAATGAAGAATCAGAGAGGAACTTATGGGACCATACACCTCCCTGCTAAAATACTGACTAATGCTAGATTCTGGAGGAAGGGTAGTCATTTTCTTCAGTTGACTGCCCCTGAGAAGTCTATCATATTCCAGGACACAATACTAAACCAAACCTATGTTCACCCAAGAGACACAATTAATAATATCCAAATTAGATTTTTAAAATTATCTTCACTCAATTAACTTAGTATAAATGAAATCATTCTATACAACAGGTATGAGCCTTTTCTTTTGTTTAATATTTTTCATTGTGCATTGTAAAAATTGGACAACTTCTTTCACAGTAGCCTTAGCTCTTTATGCTGCAAAACCCTACAAGAATTAGAAGGATCACTAGAAACAGTATATTTTGCTGGCAGATAGAATTCCTTGGAAGTAGATGCTCATTAATTTTTGTACAGTCAGTTAACAATCTTATTAATTTGCTGTTCAGTTTTCAAAGGATTCTGTTAATGGACAACAAAATAGATTTTCAATGTAAACCAAGATTGAACAGTGTCAAAAGCATATGGTAAAGAAGATAGACTTAAGTAAATGGATTGAGCTGGAAATGAATAAACAATAAATAATACAATGAATCACAGAATCCAAGAGGCATAAACAGTCAAATTAAACTAAGTGAGCTACAGGATTCTCAGATGAAAGATGACTATATGATAGAACAATGAGTAATGATATCAAAATTGAAGTCAAAGCTGAAAGGTAAAATGTTATCTCTGGGACAATAGGAGTATGATTGTTTAGGAGTGGCAAGCTGCTTTCTAACTGGGTTTGAGTTTACT
Source organism: Mus pahari (assembly GCF_900095145.1). Taxonomy (NCBI): domain Eukaryota; kingdom Metazoa; phylum Chordata; class Mammalia; order Rodentia; family Muridae; genus Mus; species Mus pahari. The sequence continues at coordinate 49,225,641 of NC_034602.1, forward strand.
TCAAAGAAATACACAGTTGGTATGAACAAGGTCAACAGCCTATGACTAGTGAGGTCATAGAGGAACCTTACTATGGAATATCTATGCTTATACTCTTATAGTAGGGCTATTCTCTTTGATGGGAGAACCTTCCTATTTGCAGCAGGTGATATATAATATAGAGACTCATAACTACTCAGGTCTGAGAAAAAGCAACTGTTTACTGTATATCCTTACACCATCTTCCTCCAAGGTCCAAAGATTGTCACAGAAGAAGCAGAAGAAATATTACAAAACCTGGAATATGGGAAGATATATTTAGAAAAGGTATTTTCTGGATATGGTGTGACTGCTGTAAATATGAACATAGGGAATTCTGCTCTGAGAATATTTACAACACATGCACACAACATAATACACTCAGGATTGGGAAGACTGATTACAGCTAGAGAGAAAGTGAGTACGAAAGAGGAATAGGGCATGGGTGAATATGGTCACAAAGAACTGAATACATGTAAACATTTGTCAAAAATTCCATTTAAAAATGTGACACAAAGACCATATGTTTTACTTTGTAAACAAAGTAAACCTATATTTTGAGGCTTTGTGCTGAGAATTTTAAAAATTATTTTAAGCTTCATTTCACATAATCATTTAATGTTTATTTAAATAAAACCATAATCAGTAGGAATATTGAACTAATATATACTCATACATAAAAAGTATAATATTCATATTATACACAAGAAATACCACAATACTATTTCTGTGAGTACTGTTACTATTCTAATGAAAAAGAAGCAATCCATCGTATTATTTAACTATTTGCACTAGTCAGTGTTCTTAAGAGAAATAGAATTAATAAGTTATACAAACAAATAACGACATTAACTGTGAGATGTTGGCCAACAACATAAGAAGAATGAGAAATGCTATAGTACAACAAGAAGCTCGGGATAGCAAGGGGAACAGATCAACTGAATGCCAGAGGTTTTAGAAAAATGCAGACTGAGAAGAAAGAAAAGTAGACATTTATGCTGTCTTTAGTATATCTGCCACTTTTGTGTAGTGAGTCTTTCAAGTTTCTGCCATCTTTTAGTTTTACAGCATAAACACTTAGATCTTCTAAACAAGGAGTACACATGGAGGGACCCAGCTCTAACCACAGATGTAGCAGAGGATGACCTTATTGGGCATCAATGGGAAGAGAGGCCCTTGGTCCTGTGAAGGCTTGATGCCTCAGTGTAGGGGAATGCAAGGGCAGGGAGGCAGGAGTGGGTGGGTAGGTGGGTTGGGGAACACCCTCATAGAAGCAGGGGTAGGGTTGATGGGATAAGAAGTTTTTTGGGGGGGAGCAGGAAAGGGGATAATTATTGAAATGTAAATAAAGACAATGTATAATAAATAACGAAAAAGAAAAAATACATTTTGATCTTTCAGAAGGGTATTTCAATTCATACAAATAACTTTATTCCATTCAGTATAAAGAATAATTGTTCTAATTCTACGTTTGATCACAGGAAATCTCTTAATTAAATACCCTCTCCCAGCTTTCACCCTACCTCAAGGTCTAATTCCTTTTGTTTCTCTCCTTTTTACTAGCTCCCATTAAACATCTACATAATTAATCTAATGTTCTTTCGATTCATTTCTAATTCCTTTCTCCTTATTGTTTTTTGTTGTGCCTCAAGCTAGACGTCCTTTTTCCCACTGACTGTAGCAAGAAGCTCCTCTGGCTATGGCTGAACTAGTCACTGATCTCTAAGTATAGCACAATGTCTTTCTTTTTTATTTTTTAATTCAATTTGGTATTCTTCTCTCCCATATTACATCTCAACAGCAGTTTCCCCTCCCCCATCTCATCTGCCTCTATATCTTTCCCTGATCCAGCCTCCTAATTCTCTCTTTGGAAAAGATCAGGGCTCCAAAGGACATAAAGCAAACAAGACATAACATGCTACAGTAAGACAAGGCACATACCACTATGTCAAGACTGACCAAGACAACCAAGTAGAAGGAAAAGTCTCCCACAAGTAGACAAAAGACTCAGGGACAGCCCACTTTCCCTGACTCCTTTAAGAACACCAGGCTAACTCAGCTATCACATAGAGTCAGAGGATCTTGGTCAAAACTAAATCAGCTCACTCATCTCTGTGGTTCCCTACGAGTCCCGGTTAGTTGACTTGGTAGGTCTGTTCTCTTTGTGTGTCACTGACCCCTCCGGCTCCTCCAATAAGTCCTCTCCGTCTTAGAGCTCTTTCTAATGTGCCATTGGGTCACACTGCATCTGCTTCAATCAGGCACTGGATGATGTCTCTCTGCTCTCTTTAATAAAGATCTTGCTAGGTTCAAGTTCCAGAATACTCTGCAGGCAGGACAAACAGTCAGTCATGTTTTGGGGTTAGGTTGATATCCCAATTCCTCTACTTTGAGCCTTGCCTGGTTACAGAAGATGGTTGGTTTAGGATCTGTGGCCCCCCATTACTATGGGTCTTCTCTAGAGTTACTCTCCTAGGTTCCCTGCGCTTTCTTAACCTCTAGATTAATGAACTTCCTTGAAGACAAAGTAGGAAAAGACAGTATTTAATTTTTATGACAACCAACCCTGCTTACACATATTTATCATTCTTCAAAAGAGTGCTTATTATTTGTTTTACAATGCAGTTGCTCAATGCAAAAGAAGAATAAACAAACATATACAAAAAAGAGGAAATTGCATTTTCAAGAGGTAAGATTGAATCAAGACTTTCCAATCTTCCCCTGTTGGCTAGTTTCAATAACATTGTCACTCTTTTGATGTCATGATTATTGTTAGGTTAAACCTTACAGATTTTCTTTTTCTGTAAATCTTAACTAAATAAAGTATCTGTCATTACATTTCCTGTGTTTTTTATTAAATATATTTATGATGTAAAATTTGATAATGTTATAATGTATGACAGTTTGCTTGTGATTCTAAGTTTTTTGAATTTTTTTATAGTTTTCATATTTTTTTTACCTTGAAAGTTTTAGCAAATAAAATATCTGGATATGCTTCCAGAAACAATTAATTTTATTTTTCTTATTATAAATAAAAACATTCCCCATAACAAAATAAAGACATCTTAACACTAAGCTTAAGCCTAAAACCTCATGCTAATAAAACTGAAATATCAATTCATTTGCCTTTATAATTAAAAACTGCCTATGAATATGCTGCCTAAAATACTAATGTGAATACAATAAACACTTTATTAATCTACTTTTAAATATAAAAATAGATATATAACTAGCAATTTTAGAAGCAATGCATTTAAACTTTACCAATTGACTATTTTTATATCAGTTATGTAACATATTAAATCAACCCTCAATGATAGCAGTTACTACTTTTCTGAGGTTTCTTGAGTATGAAAACATTATAATGGATATTTTCCCAAAGGGCAATAGAATTACTTTGAAATAACATTGTTTACTGTTAAATTTTTGCTTATATTTTCACTGTAGTATTCTTTTTCATTTGATTACTAAGTATAATGAATAGTGATAATGACAAATTAAAAGGTAGTAAAATGAGGCATACAGACCAATATATACATAAGAACACATATGCAATTAATGCTTATTTATATATGAAGGTATCTATTTTTATGATTTATAGCATCAACACAATGTTTCTAGGATAAATTGTTTTCTTCCTTCTTGAGTAAAATCAATGTCAGATAACATAGTAAAAACCGTAGAGGACCTAAACAATTATGATGTGCTACATTCAAAACTTAATACCATAAACTTATCTGAATTTTTAACTAGAATTTCATTTTATTCAAATAATTATTCTTACATAATTTTTCAGCAAATAATGTCATTATATGATGTTTTCAACAAATTCAACTTTTTTTTTGTTACTGTAATAAAAAGGTTTTCTGACAAGAAAAAACACAGATCAGTGTATTAGTTCTAAAATTTGCTGTTATTTGATCTAAATTGTGGACACCTTTTTAATTTTCCTTGAATCCTTGTTTTTCAAATCTTTATGCCTGGAGGAGCATGTAGAAAGGAAGAGAGAGATGGTCTATGTAAACAAAAACAGATTCATTAAATCCTGTTCTTCATCTTAAGTGCTGTTGTTAGGGCAACTAAACATCTAAAAAATTCATGAAAGGAAAGGACATCACCTTAAGAGATGATTTAAGTAGTCATAGCAACCACTGTCTTCAAAACAAGTATCCGTGCCCAGTGCTCCCTTCCTTCCTCCTGACTCAAGATTTGTAAAATGCTGTTACCTTCTTTCTACGCCTTTTATTTTTATGTTATAAAAATAAATATTTCTGAAATGTCAAGCTTCGTCCAGCAGTTTTTCTCTGGCTGGAGACAGACGTCAGCAAACACAAGGATGATGCTCTTTGTTGCATTTCCTTAGAGATTGTAGAACCATTATGTTCAATATCTCGCTAAGACAAAAAAAAAAAAAAAAAAAAAAAAAAAAAGCAGTCTGACAACATCAGCACCAGCCGCAAAAACACCAAAATGCCTTTGAGAAGTCGAGAATTGGGGGCATTTTTTTTTTGGACTTCAAATCAAATTTAGGCCCACTAATGATGTATTATTTTATCTTCGATTATATTTTGTGCTTCTTATTCTCTGCTTTTATTTATCCCTGTTTTCTTGATGTTTTGAAGAACTACTGTGAAATAACTGCATGTTAGTTGCATACTTGACTTACTCTCAAGGATCATAATCCCATCTGATTCCCTCTGACCCACTGCCCACTGTGATAAATGAAGCCCATGTAAACAGGGTCTAATTCACAGTTAAAGACGGAAATTTTCTTGCAAAACATATTGGCAGGTGGCTAGAATCCCAGCACCAGAGAGGCTTCTGCAGGAGTCAAGTGTGATACCAACACAGACAACATAATGAATTCAAGGCCTTTGTAAGGCTTACAGGGAGATCTCATATACTCCTTTTAATTTTTTTAAGGTAAATTTTATCTTTCACAAAAGCACACTCTATGTTTAGCTCTCTTTCTCAATGGCCTCTCGCCTATTTGCCTCATATTCCTTCCAACCTCCTCTCCCCATTTCCTAGAAATATCTTTAACACATTTACTAGTTTTGGTTTTTTTTTTTTTTGAACATCCCACAGAGTTTAATGAGAGCCCTCTGTGTGATACTGAGTTTGGAATTAACCCGCGATGCTTGGTGAGCTCGCAAGTGGGTACCCAATTGGATATAATTTTTCTTTTTTTCCCAGAATCAGCAGTATGTAGTTTAGCCTATTAAATACCTCCCTTCTCGATCACTGAGTGTTAAGAGTGCCCCGAATCCTATGGAACCAGTGCCAGGATGCACAGATGCTGTGAGTTCATGGTGCCATGTACATATCCTGCTTAGAAAATGATATTTAACAACTACTCCCCCTATACTCTGGCTCTCTCACTCTTCTGAAATCCCACCATATATACCAAAATTCAGGCTGTACAAATGTCTTGTCTATGACTGAGACCTCAATCATAGACCTTGTTTTAAAAAATTAAATGATATTAAAAATGACACACATGCACACACACACAGGTTTACTTACATGGTTTTTAAAACGTTTTATGTTTATGTAATGTGTTGTTTGTGGTATGTGTGTGCCTAATATATTTTTGATTTTACAAGTTATATATATATATATATATATATATATATATATTCCTTTTTATTGTAGAAGTATGTTTCAGCAAAGGTTTGTATCTGTGACTCCTATAAAAATTTCCCGGTTTTAATGTTCTCTATCATCAGATTTTCTGAAAATTCAGGAAAAAGAAAGACAAACCAATATCTCTAGTCACCTCCACATGCACACTTGCAACATGCATCCCCAAATAGAAGTGCCCTTTGACTTATGAAACTGTTACTTGGTGACAAATAAGTTGAAGTCCAGTCCCATCTGGTGGGAATTTACAAGTTAAAAAGTCACAGTCCACATGAGTTGGCTTGGGCATGTAAGTGAGGGAACCCTTGTATAATGGAATGATTAAAAGTTTCTAAATGTTGTTTTAATTCAATCAATTAAAAGCATAAGCAGCATGAGTTTGATTGAGTCAATTTAAGGAATTGCACAGTAGTCAATGTGTTGTCAGCAGGAGTGGAAAATTCATGTATCACCTACACACAGCTTGAAATTTGTATCCTTCAACTGGATATATCAAATAACCTTTTGCCGTATCAAAGAAACTAATTTTGCAAAAGGAAAGAAGAATTCAAGCCATAGACATCTATTGGTAGTTAGAACTGCATATATGTCACCAGTGTTTGAAAAGCTTAACAATTACCAAATCTCCATTATGAAGAATTTACTCTTTTCTGTTGCTCCAGTTTAATCACCACCCTACGAATGTACCTGATCTTTTCAGATTAAAAAAAGAAGAAGAAGAAATGATTTATTAGGATTTTAGCAAGATACATGCTTGACATATAATATATGGAATGATAAGTGTTGGCAATTGTTATAAAATCATTGACTTGTTAGGAGCAGGCATCCACAGCACATGTTACTAAAATTGGAGATGCACAAGAATCTGATGCACATACTTATACAGAGTGCTGAAAATATATAGCAAATACCCCCAATTACACTTTCTGAAGTATATAACTCATAGAATTGTCTTAAGGAGAATGGATTCTTTTTATAGGGTTCATCACTGTCATTGAAACAAAGGAAGTCTGTTAAGTGGTAAGAAAATAAACCAGTAGGGTAATACGAAGGAAAAAGTAACAGAAAATGAATAACACCAACTTGATATGTTCCATTTCACCAGTGCAAAGATATGCAAGCATTGTTGCAAAATTGTCATCATCTGTGTCATTATTACAAAATTTTAATTTATAAGCTGTAGAATTTATGTATAAATAGTTAAAAGGTGTCTTCTCTCCCCTTGTCATTATACCAATTTTTACTTTGATAACTATACAAATCATGTATGGACTATGATCTCATAGGTTAGACTGCATGAAAATCAAACTCAGAGTAAGGTCAGGTGAAGGCTTCCTAGGACTAGAGTTTTAGTATTGTTATTTAATTTATGGTTTCTTAATCTGATTGTAGTAAATCCCTGATAACTTATCTTAAACTATCAGGGCCCATGTAATCATTAATTCCCAATTGTACTGGGGGGGGGCTTCATATTTTAGAAAGTCTACATTTTAGGAAGGGGATGGGAATAATATTTTACAATCAAGTTATGTCCTTTCATATAGAAACATAGCAATAATGTTATACATAAAAAATATTTTCTCAGCATTTATACATATGTACATAATAATTTCCATAACCTTGAAGATTCTCAAAGTTTGTGCTCTCTACATGTAACAACTATTTAGAATGAATTTTCACCAATTTAAGAGATGACAAATCAGGTATTAGGAAAAAAAAAAAATCTGCTGAAGTGAAAAAAAAATGACGAAATAGACCTGAGTTGAAAAGTAACATGTCTAACAATAAAAATGTAGACAGTATTCTGTACTTTCTTTGGCTAGTATCCACTTATTAGTGAGTACACACTGTGGATGTTGGTCTAAGTTATCTCACATAGGATGATATTTTCTAGTTCCTTCCATTTGCTTGCAAAACTCAGGGTGTCATCATTCTTAATAGCTGAGTAGTCTTCTATTGTGTAAATGAACCACATTTTTTTTGTATCCAGAAAACCCAGGATACAGTATACAGAACTGAAAAATGTTAACAAGTCAAAGGCCCCAAGTGAGGACACCTCAATCCCACTTGGGAGGAAGAAAGCAATCACAGGAGAGAGGAGGGAGAGAGGGACCTGGATGGGAAAGGGGACAGGGAAGGGAAGAGGAGAATATGATCAGGTATTGGGTGGAGGAAAAGGACTGAAGCCCTGAGGGCCAGCAGAAGGAATAGACACAGGCCACCTAGGGAGGTAGGAGGTGGGGGAACTCTCCAGAATGTCCAGAATGTCTCTCTAGAGACCTGGGACGTGATAGACTCTCAGGACCCAAAGTGAGGAACCTTAGATGATATTTCCTACAGTGGAGAGAGTGAACTTGTAGAGCCCACTTCCAACAAAAAGACAGTGCTGTCAAGTGAGGAATGGGGTTGCCATCTCACAGTCAAAACTCTGACCCATAATTTTTCCTGTCATAAAGAACTGCAGAGACAAAAATGGAGAAGAGCCTGAGCAAAAGGAGGTCCAATGATAGGGCTAAATTAGGATGCAGTTTAGCAGGAGGCCCCAAGGTCTGATACTATTATTGAGGCTATGGAGTGCTCACAAAAAGGCACCTATCATGACTGCCCTCTGAAAGATCCAATAAGCAGCTGAAAGAATCAGGTGCAGATATTTACACCCAACTAATGAACAAAGCTGCTGACCCCTGTGGTTGAATTAGGGAAGAGCTGGAAGAAGCTGTGGAGGAGGGCGACCCTGTAGGAGGACTAGCAATCTCAATTAATCTGGATCCCTGAGATCTCTCAGACACTAGATCACCAACCAGGCAGCATACACCAGCTGACATGAGACCCCAAACACATATACAATAGAGTACTCCCAGATCTGGGTCTAGTCAAAGAACATACTCCTAACCCACAAGAGACTGGAGGTCCAGGGAGTGGAGAGATCTGGTGGAATGGGTGGTAGGGTGGTGGGGACATCCTCATAGAGACATGGGTTGGGAGGAGGTATGGGATGGGGAACAGTCAGAGTGTGGACCAGGAGGGGGATAAAATCTAGAGTGTAAAATAAAACAGAGTTTAAATTTCTTTAAAAGAGAAAAGTTGTAGACAGTATTGAAGCCACACTTTAAATTCAAACCAACTGACTCCAAAGACCACCGGTTTGTTCCTCCTTACTGTTCTTCCTCTATGATAAATAAGTACATTAATGTGATTCAGTTCAGAAGGGTAATGCAGCATAGTGGTAGGGCTCTTACATGCAGGAGGCCCTGGCTTCAATCTCCAACACTACAGGAAAAAATGCTTCATTTCCTTTCTTTATTCAAATACCTCAGAGTTTCCTAACTTTGGGTGGATAAAGTATTTCACAAGAAACAAACAGAAAAGAAAAATGTTTGGCTTATGCCCATACCTCAGGAGAGTTTTGGTTATCATTATTTAATCATATTTGGACATATGCATATGACAATGTCATCCACCACCATTTTCCCCATCTTCTTACTACACTGTCGGTCTGCTCTCATTCATAGACATGTTTTTTTTTTCACTTTAATATCTTTGTTCTCTTTGTGACCCACTAAATTTAAATAGCATGGTTGCTGGCCCTGGGTCAGGAGCTATATCTACTGGTGACAGGTAGGCTCAACAGTGGAATTCACACTGGAGAGAATGACTTCCTGTTTATCAGAAACTATTACTAATCAATAATTTAGCAGGAAGAATTATACTCAAACGTGGCCTTTCCCCTTGCAAGACAGTAGACAGAGAAGGTCTTATAAAGACCTACCTTCAATTGTGAGATTATGATAGCTGGGGCTGTTCTGAGTCTTTAGAATGGCATTGCATGGCCTTAACTCCTGTCTCCCTGTTCTCATGTGCTTCCTATAACCTCTTCTGCCATGTTGTCTGAGCCTTGGAGGAGAGGATACAAATGTCTTATTCAGGGAGATAAGAATGGATCAATTCGTATTCTTCTGCATGCTAACTGCCAGCGCCATTTGTTGAAAATGCTATCTTTTGTCCACTGGATGGTTGTACCTCCTTTGTCAAAGATCAGGTAACCATAGGTATGTGTGTTCATTTCTGGGTCTTCAGTTCTGTTCCATTGATCTACCTGTCTGTCACTGTACCAGTACCATGCAGTTTTTATCACAATTGCTCTGTAGTACAGCTTAAGGTCAGGCATGGTGATTCCCCCAGAGGTTCTTTTATTATTGAGAATAGTTTTTGCTATCCTAGGATTTTTATTATTCCAGATGAATTTGCAAATTGCCCTTTCTAATTCAGTGAAGAATTGAGCAGGAATTTTGATGGGGATTGCATTGATCTGTAGATTGCTTTTGGCAGGATAGCCATATTTACTATATTAATCCTGCCAATCCATAAGCATGGGAGATCTTTCCATTTTTTGAGATCTTCTTCAATTTCTTTCTTCAGAGTCTTGAAGTTTTTGTCATACCGATCTTTCACCTCCTTAGTTAAAGTCACACCAAAGTATTTTATACTTTTTTGTGACTATTGTGAAGGGTTTTGTTTCCCTAATTTCTTTCTCCTCCTGTTTATCCTTTGTGTAGAGAAAGGCCATTGATTTGTTTGCGTTAATTTTATATCCAGCTACTGCACCGAAGCTGTTTATCGGGTTTAGGAGTTCTCTTGGGAAATTTTTAGGGTCACATATATACATATCATCTGTAAATACTGATATTTTGACTTCTTCCTTTCCAATTTGTATCCCCTTGATCTCTTTTAGTTGTCAAATTTCTCTGGCTAGGACTTCAAGTACAATATTGAATAGGTAGGGAGACAGTCCTTGATTTTAGTGGAATTGACTCCAGTTTCTCTCCATTTACTTTGATGTTGGCTACTGGTTTTCTGTAGATTGCTTTTATTATGTTTAGGTAGGAGCCTTGAATTCCAAATCTTTCCAAGACTTTTATCATGAATGGTGTTGGATTTTGTCAAATGCTTTCTCAGCATCTAAGGAGATGATCATGTGGTTTTTGTCCTTGAGTTTGTTTATATAGTAGATTACATTGATGTATTTCTGTATATTAAAACACCCCTGCATCCCTGGGATGAATCCTACCTGGTCATGATAAATGATCGTTTTGATGTGTTCTTGGATTCGGTTTGTGAGGATTTTATTGAGTATTTTTGCATCGATATTCATAAGGGAAAATGGTCTGAAGTTCTCTTTCTTTGTTGGATTTTTGTGTGGTTTAGGGATCAGAGTAATTGTGGCTTCATAGAACGAATTGGGTAGACTACCTTCTGTTTCTATTTTGTGGAATAGTTTGAGGAGAGTTTGAATTAGGTCTTCTTTGAAGGTCTGATAGAACTCTGCACTAAACCCATCTGGTCCTGGGCTTTTTTTGGTGGGGAGACTATTGATGACTGCTTATATTTCCTTAGGGGAAATGGGACTGTTAAAATCGTTAATCTGATCCTGGTTTAACTTTGGTACCTGGTATCTGTCTAGGAAGTTGTCCATTTTATCCAGGTTTTCCAGTTTTGTTGAGTATAGCCCTTTATAGTAGGATCTGATGATGTTTTGGATTTCCTCAGGATCTGTTGTTATGTCTCCCTTTTCATTTCTTATTCAGGGATGAGTCTTCACCACTTGTTTATTCTCAGAATCTTGAGCATCTGTAATTTTCTGCATTCATCATCATTCAAACAAAGATTGTCTAAGTTAGGCTGAGGGTAGCTTTTGTCTGACAATATAAACACACATGCAATTTGATCTTTGCAGGCATGGATTATGATCCAGGCTTACATTCCTAAGACTGATTACTCCATGGTGCCTCCCATGGATATGCCCTTAAAGCCAATCAGAGGGAACTTGATCATTCTCTCACAGTCATGCATCTATTGCACACGTGGGCACATCCAATCTGGTAAACTGAGGTTTTGGTTAATTGAGTCCCCAATGAATACGCTCAATGTTGCCCATAGGTAGACTAAATATTATTTCCTGAGAGGTTGAAAACTAATCATAGAAAAGGACATTTCCAAATCAGTTACAGTTTTTTTTTCCTCTACACCTTGTAAGCAAGGTAAATGCTGTCATCAGCAGTAGTGTCCTATTCTCTAATTCCAGTGTATAACTGAGAAAACCTACCTGCACTGTTTAGGAGTGTTCTGTGAACTCCTTGACCAATACTTGTAGAAGTATCCCATACACGGACTGAGCATTTTCTTTAGTAACATATAGTTCTTAGATTCAGGATTATTTAGCCATCCAACCAGCATTAGTGAGTTGTTTGATCTCTAAGAGATTATGTGCTTTCTATGGCTTTTCTTGTTCTTCATACCAAGCTTTATTCTATTGTGGTGTTGATCACTACTTTTGTTCTATTGGAATTTTCCACTACATCCAACCTACAGTTAAGTCATGGATTTACATCTATTATTATTTGCTTTATGAAGATGAATGTATCTATGTTTAGTAAGTGTACATTTAGAATTATATTTTTCTTTTAATGGATTTTTCTCTTCATTAGTAAGAAATTACTCTATAACTCTGACTAGTTTTATTTTGTAGTGTAATTTGGATAGTAGTATAATCACTCCTGTCTCTATTCTAAATTTACTTATTTGTAGTACTTTTTCCTGTACTTGTACTCTAGTTTGGTATCTAAATTTGATGGTGAAATTTGTTCCTTTAAGTAGCAAAAACAATGGATACCATATTCTAATACAATCCTCTATTCTTTGTCTTCTTCTAATAAGATTTACAAACATTACAAACATGAATATTGAATGTTTATATAATGTTTATTAATTTTTTATTTTTATTTCATGGTATTTTATTAGACTCCCTGTGATTAGCTGTATTTAGGTCATTTATTTTCATTGAAGTCCTCTTGGGTGTGTTTATCATCCTGAAGCATTCCTTCTAGTGTCCTCTATTGTACTTTCTTAGTTGTCTCATATCATAGTTTTTATAGAAAGGCTTTATTTAGCCTTCAATGGTAATATATAGTTTTGCTAGGTATCATATTTTAAATTGGCATTTCTGATCTTTCAGAACTTGAAATATGTTTCTAAGTCCTGCTGAATTAAAAAATATATACATTAATAACTAATAAATAGAACCACATGAGACTGAAAAGGTTCTATAAATCAAAGGACACTGTCAAAAGAGAAAACAGCCCATGGAATGGGAAAGGTTTTTTGTGATATCCTTATCTGACATGGAGCTGATATCCAAAAAAATATAAAGAATTCAAGAAACTAGATATCAACAAACCAAATAGCCCAATTAAACTGGGGTGCAGATCTAAAAAGAGAATTCTTTTTTATTGGATATTTTATTTATTTACATTTCAAATATTATTCCCTTTCCCGGCTTACCATCAGAAACCCCCTATCCCATTCTCCTGCTCTCTGCTTCTATGAGGGTTCTTCCGTACCCACCCTCCCACCCACTCCTGCCTCCCCACCCTACAGTGGGACAATCCTTCACAGGACCATGAACTTCTCCTCCCATTGATGACCAACAAGGTCACCCTCTGCTATATATGCAGCTGGAGCCATGGATCCCTCCATGTGTACTCTTTAGTTTATGGTTTAGTCCCTGGGAGCTCTGGAGGGGGTCTGGTTGGTTGATATCGTTGTTCTTCTTTTTGAGTTGCAATCCCCTTCAGCTTCTTCAGTCCTTTCTCTAACTCCTGCATTGGGGACCCTGTACTCAGTCCAAGGGTTGGCTGTGAGCATCTACCTCTGTATTTGTCAGGCTCTGGGAGAGCTTTTCAGAAGACAGCTGTATCTTAATGGAATAATCTCTAATGGCTGTGAAGCATTTAAGGAAATGTTCAACATTCTTGGTCATCAAGGAAATGCAAATCAAAACAACTCAGAGATCCCATTTTACATCCATCAAAATGGCTAATATGAAAAGCTCAACAGTTTATGTTGGTAAGGAGGTGAAGCAAGGGAAACATGGTGGGAGAGCAAATTTGTATACCAACTTTTTGAAAATCAATTTGACAGTTTCTCACAAAATTGGGAATATATCTATTCTAAGACCATCCTATACCCTTCCTGGGCATATACCCAGAAGAAGCTCCACCATACCATAAGAACACTTGCTCAACTATGTGCTTAGCAGATTTATTTATTAGGCTTACAGACTGGAAATAACCTAGATGTCCCTAAAGTGAAAAATGGATAAAGAAAACACTTTACATTTACACAATGGAATAATACACAGATATTAAAAATGATGTCATCATGAATTTTTCAGGCAAATGGAATGAACTACAAAAGATCATGCTGAGGAAGGTAACATAGATCCCAAAGAATATGCATGGTATATATTCATTATAAGTGGATACTAGCCAAAACTTACAGAATTAACATGCCATAAAATAAAGTAAGAAGAGTCCAAGGCAGCACTCCTGAATCTTACTGAGAAGGGAAAATATATTAGACATTAGGGATTGATGGAAGAAAGGTAATCGGTGGTGAAGGGATGGGAAAAAGAAAAATGACCATGGAGGGAGGATTGAGGGAAAGAGTATTGAGAGACAAAACTGGATTGTAAGGGCAACTCTAGTATGATCTAGAAATCTAGGGTAATTGAAACTTCCAGAAATCTATGAGGGTGATCCCAACTAATACTCCTAGCAATGAGGCATATGAAGGATAACCTGGCTATCTCCTGTTACCAGGTAAGACTTACAAAGGAGAGACTGGGATACCAACCCAGCCACAAACCCAGAGACTCACAAATTTTCTTGCCTACAAGATATGCAAAGCTAATGGATGGAGCAGAATTTGAGGGAAGGAAAAACTAATTACTGGCCCACCTTGAGATCCATGCCACAACAGGGTACCTACTCGCGATACCCTTAATGATACCCTATTATACTTACAGACAGGATCCAGGCATAATTGTCATCAGAGAGGCTTCACCCAACATCTGATATAAAGTAAGGCAGATACCCACAGACAAAGATTAAGTAAACCTTGGAGAATCCTGTGGAAGAGGAGGAGGAAGGATTGAAGGAGCCAGAGGGATCAAGGACACAAGAAAACTTTCAGAATGAACTAAGTGGCCAAAGAGGCACATAGAAACTAAACTGACAACCAGAGAGCACAAATATGATGAATCCTGGCCCTCTGCACACATGTAACAGTTGTGCAGCTGGATCTTCATAAGGGATTCCAAAGAGTAGGAGAAGGGACTGTACTGTCTCTGACTCTCTCGCTTGCCTTTGGATCTCCTTCCCCTATCTGGGCTGCCTTGTCTAGCCTCAATAGAGGAAGATATGCCTAATCTTATTGCACCTTGATTTTCCAAGACTGGTTGATATCCATGGGAATTCTCCCCCTTTTTTGAGGAGAATGATTGGGTGGGGGGAGGGATGGGGATATGGGGTGGGAGAGGCATGGAGGCAGGGGGAGGTGAGATCTGGATATAAAGTAAATGAATAACTTAATAAAATCTATATCAAGGCAAAGTGGCAGGCCTGATTGCTTTGTTGAATCCAGAAAGTGTATAAGCAAGACTAGGTAATGAGAGGTTGGTTCAAAATCTAGGACCTGATTGACCAGGTGAAGTGACAGGGCCAGAAGAAAACATGAAAGCAGATATTATGTGAAGAACAAAGTGTGAGGTAGCCTGGGCTAGCAGAATTTTCTTAACAGATATGTAACAATTATATTCCAAATATAAACTTCTATAGCTATAACAAGTGATTAATTATGAGTTGACATGAACTTTGTACCAAAAATGACTGTCATGTTTAAATGCACACATGGCAAACTAAGGTGTACAAGTATCATTTAGATAATAATAGTTAGCTTGAATGGGCCTGCAGCAAAGAGAAATGTGAGTATATCACCTCAAGACTAAGAGACAAACAGGCAAGCAATATTTTTATGTAAAAAAATCTATTCATCTGTTAGGTCTACTATGCAAAAATTTTAGTCCTTATTGGAGGAACATTATCACCTGTCAATGACTTCTCTAATTTTGGATTCTATATACATTTAGAACACAGGTGAATGTGTAGGGGTTAGGAGTGAAAGATAATTAATAAAAAAGGTCATAAAAGTGAGAGGGGTAGCAGGTAGGAAATGAAATGAGAAAATAATATAATTATATTTTAATTTCAAACATAAAAGAAAAATTTAAATGAGAAAAATAAATGCCCCAAACCTAATAGCAGAAAAACAAAACAAAACAAAAATAACATTAAAAGTTAGGGAATTATTTGTTTCTTAAATTTCCCTTCTAAAGAAGACACCATTTTAAGTTTCAAACTTGTTACAGTATCATAAATGTATCTATGTTAAGAAAAAGTTCAGTAATTAAATAATACTACATTCATGAGATGCCTAATCACCAAATTTAGATATTTAATTACCAAATTGAGATGTCAATCAATACATGATTATGTTTTCTCAAGAGGCTTGGGATCGTTATATCCTTCTAAGAATATATCAATAAACATGAATGTGTAAATAGCATTATTTTCACCTTTACTTTTCCTATGATGGTATTAGATCAAACAGACTTTAGTCTTAATAGATACTGAGTTTGTTTTCATAGTATAAAATAAAAAAGTTGTTTTGAACTGCTGAGACTGATGGATAGATGGTGGGTGGATGAATGGATAGATAGATGATAGATATAGATAGATAATACATTGATAATAGGAAATACACATTGATTTTTTTTGTATTTTTTTCTTGTTTATTGTGTGTGTTTGTGGAGTGTGCATATGTGTAGATGAGTGCATGGAGGCCAGAGGAGAGACATCAGGTACACTCTTCTATAACATTCCAACTTATACCCTTAAGGCAGGTGCTATCAATGAACCTTGAGAATATTGTTTTTCTATTGAACTTGCTGGCCAACATGAGGCCCCAGAGGTCCCCTTGTCTTAAACCCACTCGTTCCTCAGCACTGGAGTCACAGGAGCAGGTGGCCACATCTGATTTTTTACACGGGTGTTGAAAGTATCAACTCAGATCCTTATGTTTGAGTAACAAGAAATCCTACCAAACAAGCCATCTTCAAAGGCATTTGTAGCTTTTGATTTCTTTTTTTTAAACTCAGAATTACCCAACTAGCCAAGGCTAGACTGGTGAATGTTCAACACTCTCTGCAGAGAGTGAAACCACGCACTCAGAGAAGGAAAATAGGAGGTTCAGCCAAAGAGAAGAACCCTTCATGGCACAAGACTGTTTTATCAGTTTACTTGTGAAACTCAAACACTTGATTGCAAACTTACTGTGAAATGTCCATACACCATAGTCTTCTTTTGTTTTCTCAATTTTCTTTTTATTCAATACACTCAGCTGTGCAGCACAGGGTGACCTTAAACTCAATGTCTTCATGCCTCATCTTGAATGCCTGAACGGGTATGGATTAATATTTGCTTCAAACTGTGATTTTTTTATTAAATAAAAGTTTGATCATAACAGTCTAAGAAAATATTCCTTGTGATGAGAAAAATAAATAGCACATTGTACATTATCAAACCTGTAAAGTACTGAAGAAATTATTAAACTGGAGGAAGAACCCACGTCAAGACTGAATTTATTGGTTTATCTTGCCTTCATAGAACATTTTCTTATTTGATTTTCCTTAGAAAAGTTAAAGGTCACTCAATTTTCATTACATGTAATTTTGAAACATTTTATTCAATGCTTCATATTAGGTACTTACTCTATCTCATAGGAGAAATTTTGAAAGAAACTTTCTAGAAGGATCTATAGCATTCAGAAAGATTTTTCAAAGATTGGTCCTTGGCTTAGGAATTTTGATCCTGGCATTTCCTCATCAACCTAAAATTCTCAATTCAAATAAAAATTGAATCTGATATTTGCATGTATAAATATTGTATTAATCATGGCTCGTTAGTCTCTAGACCACACACATACATACACACACACACACACACACACACACACACACACACACACACAAACACACATATAAATGTAGACAGATTAGATATAGATATAGATATAGATATAGATATAGATATAGATATAGATATAGATATAGATATAGATATAGATATATTCCTTCTCAATATGTGGGGAAAAGAGATTTATATCAACAATTTACAAGCTGTGCACTAGTTAATCCAACAATGTCTGGCCATGAACGGAAAGATCAGGAATCCAGTAGTTGTTCAGTCTGTGAGACAAGATTGTTCATTTGCTCTTCAATATACACTGGAAACCTGAAGCAGTAGGCTCTAATACCAGGGAAGGAATGGTCTTACTAGCAACGTGAGAGGAAGTAGGGAAGAAGAAATAGCTTCCTTCTCCCAAGTCCTTAAATAGGCTTCCAGGAAAATGTCTGGTCCGGATTAGAGGTGATCTAGATTAATATCTTGTTTTGTTTTTTGTTTGTTTGTTTATTAGTTTTATAACTCAAATGATCTGTACTGGTGGTGTGTCTTCCTTACTCAATATCCAGATTAGAAGTCAATATTTCTACTTCAAATTAAGCAAAAATTCCTCAGAGGTGGGTCCTCTATTTGGGGTTTTAGTTAATTTCTGTTCAGGGAAGTTGACAACCAAGAATAGCCATTACAAAGATTAAATGTGCATATATAATGTAGTATACTCTTGTTTTGAATATCATTAGATATCTGTACTTTCATTTGGACAGATAAAATTAATTTAACTTTATAACCTGAAGTCACCACAGAACCATTGAAATATAACACAATATGTCCAAACTAAATTTATACCTAACTCATTTCTCATTTTCCTGCTACCAAGCAGGATAGTGCTGCAGAGAAATGGAAAACAATTGAAATACAGAAATCTGAACCTACTTTAATTAACTATTTAATTTTCATAAATTACAGAAATTTATTATCTTATAAACATATTACAAGGCCTTTTATAAGGTCTTTGAGCAGGATATCAATATGAAAGAAAAGAATCTTCTTTATAAGTTTCAATGCTATCATATTCTTCAGAGTAATTTTTTTAAAATTATCATCATATACTTTTTGAGGTTATAATACAATTGCATCATTTCCTATTTCTGTTTTTATACTAAAAACACTCCCATATACCCCCTTATTGCTCTTTTTACAATTCCTATCCTCTTTTGCATTAATAATTGTCATATGAATATATTGTGTGTTTGTACATGTGTGTGTGTGTTGAAAATTTTTCTTTCTTTAAAAACAAGAAATATTATAGGAACATGTTTAATCTTGTTTTAATCCCAGGTGTGTGACAGCTTATACACACACACCTATATCATCTATAGCTGTATCTATAACTTTCAACTATATCTACATCTAATCTATATCTATATCTATGTATCTACTTCTCACAATATTCTCCTTAGTTTGTCTGTTATTTGTTTATATGTATGTCTTCAGGGATGATGATTTTGTATTGCTTACCAAATTTGAGTGCTCTTCTCTGGGGAAGACTGCTGCTCCTACTTTCAGCATTCATTGTTCCACATGGCTCTTTGTGTGGGCGGGAGGCCTCCTGGGGATTCCCCTTTCTAATGTACTACTACCTTTCTTTTCCAGCTTACTCTTAGGCAGTCATGTTAGTGAGACATAGTGACACAATGTCACAGCAAACTCCCTGATTCTATGCCTCCTACATTCTTTCTGCTCTTTCTTCTATACTGTTACCTGAGCCTTTGATGAGTTAGTTATTTGTGGATGTATCCATTGGAACTGTTTTATACAATACCATATTTTGATTGATTGTCCCTTTGCTGTAGTGGTCATGGTCTGCTGTATTCCTTGATAAGGGGTGAGGACTATATTTTTCCGTAGTTCTAAGGACATCTATTTAAAATGTACTCAGGTATTATTCTGGCTTAGTAAAGTGATGGTTGTAGTTTCTCTACTAAGACCCATGACTATACAGTCTTTAAGATAATAGAATTATTCTCTCATTTAAGAAATTACTAAGCCATGTCATGGAAAATAATCTGAGGTTAACAAAATTGGAAACAGAGGTGGAGGATTCAAAGACAAGTGTGAAATCTTAATGTATGTTAACATTACACAATGTCAATTATATTTTTCATATTGGAATATAGAAAATTAATGTTACTGATTAAATGTGTAGCTCTCTCAAAATACAGACATGGTGCATAATGGAACATTCAGTGTTCAAACTACTCAGAAAATATATAATGGTTACAATTTTTAAAAAGTTGTTTTCATCTGTGTTTGCTTCTACACCTCTCAAGAATAATAGGGATAAAGAACTCTTTCTGGTCATCCACTCTTACTAGGTTTGTGATCATTACACACAAACACAAAAAAATTGATGAATGAAACTGAACCAGACCAAATAACACACAGGTCACAGGGCCATTATACACTTTATTACTTAACTATTTTTAATTGAAACCCCATGATGCATCATGGTATTGTTCCAGAAAGTGAATTAAAAGCAAAAAAAAAAAAAAAAGCATTGTTTTTACTGGGGAAATCTATAAACAATTAACACTTTTTTGAGAATTTGTTGTATGTTCTGTATGGACACTATGTCGAAATGTCAATGTTAATTTATGTTATTCTACAGTGAATTAAATTCCTTGCCTACAAAACTCTTTGCTGACAGTGTTCTGTCTATTTAGCACTCACTAATTTTTTTCATGATTGTAAATATTTTGTTTCTAAAACATTTTTATTTCCACTATAATATGTTCAACACACTCATCACTTCATTATAAATGAGATGAAATTCTCAATACACGTAATTGCTCAATAATAATATGAAGACAAACAGTAGAAAATAGGCTACGCAAATAAAACTTTAAACTGTATATTTTTCATGAGATTATTAATCTTTTTTTAAATGAGGTCTCATTTACCCCAGGCTAGTCTCAAACTTTTTTTATAAATAAGGATGGCTGTAACTTAGCATTATCCCATATGCCCCTGCCAATGCTGGATTACAGTTATTTTTCAATACATTAGTCAGGCTCCTCTAGAGAGCAAAAGTTATAGAACTAATTTCATATATATATATCACATCTAACTTTGTCTCTCTCTCCTTTTTTCTGTTTATCTATATATATATAGAGAGATGTATGTAACTAGATAGATACATAGATAGACATAGACAGAAATACAGATAGAGGCAGAGATAGGGGCTGATAGAGATAGAGAGATAAAGATAGAGAAAGAAATGGAGATGGAGAGAGGGAACAATAGAGATAAAGACGAAGAATTATTAGAATCATCTCAAGGCCATGGTCCAACTAATACAACAATGACAAGTTATAAAATGAAAGTTCAAGAATCCAGAATTTGCTCATTTCACAAGGCTGGATTATTCAGTTGGTCTTCATTCAGTCAATGCTGAGATCCCAAACATGTATGCTATAATGAAAGTGAATGTCAAGTATGGACTTGATAACAAGGCAAGAGTAATAATGCAAAGAACAAATGCTCCCATCTTCCATGTCCTTATATAGTCACGGAGCAGAAGATATGGTGCAGATTAAAAATATATTTTCCTACCTCAATAGATCTGGATCAAGGCATGTGTCTTCCTCCCTCCAAGTTCCAGACTAGAAGTAGATTTACCCACTTCAAACCAAGAAAAAAAAAAAATAGTCTCACATAGATGTGGCCTCCACTTAGGAATTGCAGTTCATTTATGATGTAGTCCAGTTGACAACCAAGAATAGCCATCACAATCAGCATGCTGGCTATATGTCATGATAGAGACTGAACACTGGACTTTGTTCATGTCAGGCTATTGATCTATCAACTACATTATATCCCTAGTAGATTATGAAATCTTTTGTATAAAATAAGTAGATTAATTTAAAATGAATGAATCAGCTTGCTACAATATGGCTTACAAAATAAAATATTTTATACTTTACAATTGAGTATTTATTCATTTCATTTTACAGTCAAAAATACATTTGGATCATTACTGAAAGGCTGATGGGTATCGCCGGGTATGGTGGCGCATGCCTTTAATCCCAGCACTTGGGAGGCAGAGGCAGGCAGATTTCTGAGTTCGAGGCCAGCCTGTTCTACAGAGTGAGTTCCAGGACAGCCAGGGCTACACAGAGAAACCCTGTCTCGAAAAAACAAAACAAAACAAAACAAAAAACAAAAAAAAGAAAGGGTGATGGGTAATTTTATGGAATAAATACACTAATTATTGAAGGTATTTTTGTCATTGTATACTCACTTTTTCTGTTCAACATGATGGTTTTTAGTTTTAATAGATAAATAATAATCATAGAAGTTTTATGTAAAAGTACTTATTCCTTAAAATTTTTATATCAGAACACAATTGAAGCACAGTTAAGCAAATACATACAAACCATGCATAAAATGTGCTTTCTGAAGTTCCAGGTCTCTGAATACTTAAGCTCCTTTCCTAACAGAAAGGTTTGTACAATGTGAACAGTAAAATATCCACAAGGCATGTGCTTTGTCTACTAGTCTGCGATCTGCATTGTTTTGAATACATTAAGTAACAAGTTTTTGGCGACATTGCTAAAAGTGTAGACTGAATAGAAAGAGGAAATGTTTTTAGTTGTTGGATTTACAAATAAGACGTAGATTCAGTGTTGCTCTTCCTGAACTAATGTTTCTGAAAAGTTTTGCTAAGATCCAGTTCTAACTTATCCCATAATGCACTCTATTCTAAACATTAAAATAAAGTAATATGCAAGCATTATAACATCCAGAGACTAATTTTTACAATGGCTATAATATATATATCTAAATAGATACATATTTAGAAAACTTCAGCCTGATGGTATAATAAAATCCATTAAACTACTTTGAGTAGTTAAAACTCATTAAAATAATAAATGTCAACAATTTAAAATTATTTTTAAGGATATATGTAAAGTGAGGTATCACTTATATTCAAATGGCATACAAAATCTCTGTAGAAATACTGAGCCATGACCCACTCTGTCTACAAGCTCCATATACTCACTAGAAGGTTTCTGTGAAGTCATTAAGATGGAGATTCTTCTCCCCTAATCTGGACCATGCTAAGTTTCTAACTGGAAAAGGTAAGCCATCACCATCTTTTCCATACTCCCTAGTTTTCATACATTTTGTTCCATGAATACCTGTTAGAGAACTCAGGTTTTCACTCTCTTAGGAACAACGTGCAGGGGTTGTGGTCAACCTGAGTCAGAACGTTTAGGTTGTTCCCTTACACTGTTCATGAGGTGCATATTCCACATTGAGAAAACTGGAGATATCAAATCTATCGCATTTCCTAATTGTGGTGAGCTGTCATTCAAAGAAATCAAAGCGTCTGCCCAATCGTCCACTGCAGTACAGTCAGTTTCCAGCCGGGAAAGAAGCAAGTTGCAAAACCGGAAATGTTTGTAGCTCTTCTAAGGAGAATCAATATTTGGAACATTGTGTGAGAAATTCAATTCTGAGAGATCTTTAGATCCAAAAGAGTAAGAAGTGAAATAACAGACCAAAGGCAAGTTTAAATGTTACAAACAGAAACAAGAAGAAATCTTCCTGTACCTAAGATAAAGATTCTAAGTGAAAAAAAAAAAAAAACCCTAATAAAGATATCTCAAACAAAGATTAAGAGAAAGGATTATAAAATATGTTGAATTAGATGTAAATAAAACAACATATTAAAAAATGTGGAAGGCAATGTAAAGCAGGCTAAGAGACAATCGTAGGTATAAAAGCCTCAATAAAAAATTGGTCTGAGCAGATGACTCTGTAAAAGAATTTGATACACAAACTTGAGAATCAAAACTTGGATTCCAGCACAAACATAAATGCTGTGTGTTTTTATGCATGCCTATCACCCAATCCCAGGTAGAATATAGGAAGATGCTGAGGCATGCTTGAAAGCCAGTCTGGCCAAAATATAATAAAGCTTCGTGTTTAGTAAGATACACTGAATAAAGGAAATAAACCAGAGAGTAATTAAAGAGTGGGCTCCATGTCTTCCTCTTGTTTCTACATAGGCATATACACCTATACAGTACATTTGTATACACACATATTGTAATATTGGTGATATTTAATATTAATTAAAAACAAGTTTGTGTATGATAGATGAAGATGTCCCATGGAAACCTCTGACACTCCCATGTGCACACATGATACAATGTATCTTCAACTCTAATTTTATTAGCTATTGTCTTCTTTCTGTATCTTTTGATAAATTTGACTAAGAGTTTGTCAATCTTTTTTTTTTTGTTTTGACAGACAGCAATATTTCTTTGTGTTCTCTGTTACTTTTTTATATATGTCATTAATATCTTCCCCAGGTTTTATAATTGTTTCCTGTCTACTCTTTCTTTGTATATTATATCTACTTGTTTTCCTAGAACATTCAGCTGTACCATTATGTTTCTTTTTTTATTTTTTATTAGATATTTTCTTCATTTACTTTTAAATGCTATCCCAAAAGTTCGCTATAACCCCCTCAGCCCTGCTCCCCAACACACCCACTCCTGCTTCCTGTCCCTGGCACTCCCCTGTACTGGGTCATATGATCTTCGCAAGACCAAGTGCCTCTCCTCCCATTGATAGCCAACTAGGCCATTCTCTGTTACATAGCCAACTAGAGACACAGTTCTTAGATTTCTCCAGTTTCTGTATAGAACATTTAGTACTATGAACTTGTCTCATTTTTTTTTTCTTTAAGGACTATTATGTTTCCTTCTCTACCTCTTCTGACTATTTTTGGTTTAAAGCTTATTTTGTCAGATTCCCAATGGAGGAGCTAGAGAAAGTACCCAAGGAGCTGAAGGGGACTGCTACCCTGTAGGTGGAACAACAATATGAACTAACCAGTACCCCCTGAGCTNNTGTCTCTAGCTGCATATNTAGCAGAAGATGGCCTAATCAGCCATCACTAGGAAGAGAGGCCCCTTGGTCTTGCAAACTTTATATGATGCAGTACAAGGGAACACCTGGGACAAGTAGTGGGAGTGGGTGGGTAGGGGAGCAGGGGTGGGGTGGGGTATAGGGAACTTTCGGGATAGCATTTGAAATGTAAATAAAGAAAATAGTAATAATAATAAAAAAAAACCTGCATGCCTCTGGGTTGCATTTGCTTGTAATATGTTTCTCCATTATTTGACCCCAGGATAGCATCTGTCCTCAGTGGTTAGGGAAGGAGCAGAAAGATAAATCCTGTTTTCTTTTTTCTTTTTTTATTTTTATTTTTTTTGAGACAGGGTTTCTCTGTATAGCCCTGCTGTCCTGAAACTCACTTTGTAGACCAGGTTGGCCTCGAACTCAGAAATCTACCTGCCTCTGCCTCCCAAGTGCTGGGATTAAAGGCGTGCGCCACCACCGCCCGGCTAAATCCTGTTTTCTAATTCAGTATCTTAGTATGTATTTGATGTAGGGAAAGATATCATTAATTTGGATGGTTGTTAACAAGCCATCTTTAATAGTTGTTATATTGTTGTGGTGTGGATTTTCTTTTTCAATTAACTCCTCTTGGATTATTTATTCCTTGTGTGTAGTTAGGTATAGCTAACCTTCTCAGAGCAGTTTTAAGTGACTTCTGTAGAGTTTTATTGGTAGATGAGAAATTGTTTAAAATCCATTCTGCCATGGACTCTTTTCCTTTTGCTGTAAATTGTGATTAATTGTTTTTCTGGCTGGTAGTGTGGACTCACGACTGCCTTTTCGCAGTGTTGTAGCTCCATCCAGGTCTCATCATTTCAGATTCCTGAAGCCAGTTGTCATTCTTATTTATGTTTGACTTGGCATTTTTTTCCCTGCAGCTTTTATTATCCTTTATTTGTTCTGTGAATTTAGTTTTCATTAATATGCTGCATTGTGGGTAGTTTCTGTTTTGTCTCTGCTTATTTGGTGTTTATTATTCTTGAACCATTATAAACGCATCCTTCTTTAGGCTACAGAAAATTATTATATGATTTTCGGTATACTTTCTCTGCCTTTGTCTTGGGTTTAGTCCCCTTCTTCCATACCTATTATTCATCTATTTGACCAATTAATAGTGTCTCAGATTTCCTAGATTTTCTTTCTGTATTTTTAAATTACTTTTATTTTTTTTAAAGCCCAGTCATTACCTTCTCCCCCTTTCCAGGTCTGTTCTTCCACAGTTTCTTATCCCATTCCTCCTCTCCCCCTGTCTTCAAGAGAATGCTCTCACCAGGCCTCCTCACTCCTTGGGGCCTCAAGTCTCTCTAGGGTTAGGTGCATCTTCTCCCACTAAGGCTAAGTCAGGCAGACCTCTGCTGTCTATGCGTCTCGGGCCTTGGACCAGCTCATATATGCTGCCTGGTTGGTGGCTCAGTGTCTAAGAGTTCTTGAGGTTCAGTTTAGTTGAGACTGCTGGTCTTCCTATGCGTTTGTCCTCCTCCTCAGGTTCTTTCAGTCTTTACCTAATTCACCCACAGGGATCCCCAGCTTCAGTCCAATGGTTGAGTTTAACTATCTGCATCTGTCTCAGTCAGCTGCTTGTTGGGCCTCTTAGAGGACAGCCGTGGTTGAATCCTCTCTATAAGAACACCATAGCATCAGTAATAGTGGCAGGTCTTGGAGCCTCCCTTTGAGATGGATCCCAAGTAAGGTCGGTCCCTGTAGCACCTTTCCCTTAGTCTCTTCTCTGTTTCTGTCCCTGCAGTTCTTTAAGACAGGAACAATTCTGGGTCAGAGTTTTAGACAGTGGGATGGCAAACCCTTCCCTCCACTTGATGCCCTGTCTTTCTACTGGAGTTCGACTCTACAAGTTACTTCTCCACACTGTTGGGCATTTCTTCTAGAGTCCCTCCCTTTGAGTCCTGAGAGTCTCTCACCTCCTAGGTCTCAGGTACTTTCTAGATGGTCCCCTCACCTCCCACCTCCCAAGGTTGACTGTTTCCATTCTTTCTACTGGCCCTTAGTGCTTCTCTCCTGTCTCTCCCTTCCTATACCTGCTCATGCTCCCTTTTTACCTTGCCCCTCCCTCTCCCACCCAGGTCCCTCCCTCCCTCTGCCTCCCATGATTATTATCTTCTCCCTCCCAAGTGGGATTGAGGCATTCTCACTTGTGCCCTTCTACTTTTTAACCACTTTAATTCTGTAGATTGTATTATAGGTATTCTGTACTTTTTGGCTAATATTCACATATTGGTGAGTTCATACAATAGAAGTAAGTCCTTTTGGGCATGAGTTACCTCACTCAGGATTAATTTTTTTACCTTGGCTGAGATACTCAATTTTTCTATCCTGTCTTGTGTACCTAAAACTCTCTCCTCTATTTCTTTGTATGTGTTGGTAAAGCATACCTCTGAGGTTTTTGTTTTAATTACTAAATCTTTCATTCCAAGTTTTATTTTAGTTTTGCTTTTATTTACTGATTATATTTATTTGCTAAGTTTTTCTTCCATGTCTTTAATTATTTGAATTATTTTATTCAAACATTTGTGTTTTCACAGGTTTGGTTGGACACTTATTCATAATCCCATCAAGATTCTTGAACACATTCACAATTGCAGTTTGAAGTTTTTGTCTTATGCTTCCACTACGTTAATCTTTTCAGAGATTATTACAGTAGTGCTGCTGGCTTCTGGAAGAGATGTCTTTGAACTTCAAGTTTGTGTCTTACACTGGGATCTAGAAATATGGGGTTTTGCCTTTTGAGATCTTGCTCTAGATATATTGTCTCTCTTTTTAGAGCAAGTCCTTGATACTTTGGCTATCACAGTCTTCTCTGGGACTTAGTCACGCATGATATTTTTTGGTGTCCCTGATGCCCAACCAAGTGTGATAGATAATGGATCCTTGGTAAAAAGCTGCTCAGTGGGTCCACTTGGAGTCACAAAGGAATTGGTTGAAAGGAGCTACCAGGAACACCTAATTGAACTACAGGCCTTGGGTCTGCAGCAAGAGTCCTAGTCCTTTTCAGAAAAGCATAGAAGTACATTTAGAGGAAGGAGTGAATTAGGCAGTAAGCATTTAGAATTCGGTTTCAATATATACTTATATGTATACAACAACTATTAATGAAAAGGAGGCCATGAATGTGAAAATGAGCAGGGAGAAATGTATGAGAGGGTTTAGACAAAGAAAAGAGAAGGAGGAAATATTGTAATTGTTTTATAGAATTAAAAAAGAAATAGTTTTTTTTTAAGTGTTAGTCTGAAGAGACATTAATGAAGCAGTACAAGAAGAAGGATAAAAGTAATTTGCTCACATCCCAGGCAAATGTGACACCTGTGTGTCCCTGGTAGAGTGTTTCAGCTGAATCGTAGAGTGGAATACGGAATGGAAATATCTGAGAAGGAATGGCTAAAAGGGTAACAGGGAAGGTGTGGATTCAGTCAATAATAAGAGACAGATTCAAAAAGGGGATCTTATTACTTTACTTTAATTTTTTTTCAGCAAGAGTCTTGTAGTTTATAATGATGAGAAGATTCAAGTAGATTTTATTTATTTATGTTGGTCATTATTTGCCATCTCCTCTCAGGTCCTCCCCACCTCCGCACCCACCAAACTTCACAACCACATTTTTTTCTCCTATTTTAGAAAATAAATAGGAAAGCAAACAAAAAGCAATATAATCTTTAGAAACAAAGAAAAACCACAAGAAAAAACACAAACACACATGAACACACAAAAATTAAAACACATAGAAACACAAAATTAGAAACCATAGTAAAGCAAAAGACCAAGAAGACAAAAAACATTTCAAGAAAGCAATATAAGGGGGAAAGGCCACAAAAATGCCATTAATTTTGTTTTCTGTTTGCTATCTACTGATGGGCATAGGGCCTAGGGCCTACTCTTTATTGTTTGTTTTTTTTTTAAATATGTATAAACATATATATTAATAAACACACACACACACCACACACACACACACACACACACACACACACATATATATATATATATATATATATATATATATATATATATATATATATATATCCTGTCTCTAAAAACCAAACATATACTTATATATGTTTGGTTTTTAGAGACATGATTTCTCTGTGTAGCCCTGGCAGCCCTGGCTGTTCTGGAACTCACTCTGTAGACCAAGCTGGCCTCAAACTCAGAAATCAACCTTCTTCTGCTTCCCAAGTGCTGGGATTAAAGGCATGCACCACCACTGCCCTGCTGGGGTCTACCCTTAAGAATACTTTATATGCACAGTAAAACTCCATTGATGAAAACAAATTTTTTACTAGATATTTCTTTATTTACATTTCAAATGCTATCCCCAAAGTTCCCTATCCCCTCCCCCGTCCCTGCTTCCCTACCCACCCACTCCCACTACTTGGCCCTGGCATTCCACTGACTGTACTGGGGCATATAAAGTTTGCAAGACCAAGGGGGCCTCTCTTCCCAATGATGGCCAAATAGGCCATCTTCTGCTAGACATGCAGCTAGAGACACGAGCTTAGGGGTTACTGGTTAGTTCGTATTGTTGTTCCACCTATAGGGTTGCAGAACCCTTCAACTCCTTGGGTACTTTTTCTAGTTCCTACATTGGGGGCCCTGTGTTCCATCCAAGAGCTGACTGTGAGCATCCCCTTCTGTGTTTGCCAGGCACTGGCATAGCATCACAAGAGGCTGCTATATCAGGGTCCCTTCAGCAAAATCTTGCTGGCATGTGCAATANTNTCNGGGTTTGGTGGCTGATGATGGGATAGATCCCCTGGTGGGTTAGTCTCGGGATAGTCCATCATTTCATCTTAGCTCCAAACTTTGTCTCTGTAATTCCTTTCATGGGTATTTTGTTCCCTATTCTAAAGAGGAATGAAGTATTCAACATCCTTAATTATCAGGGAAAGGCAAATCAAAACAACTTCGAGATTCCTTCTCACACCAGTCAGAATGGCTAAGATAAAAAATTCAGGTGGCAGCAGATGCTGGCGAGGATATGGAGAAAGAGGAACACTCCCCCATTGCTGATGG
This sequence comes from Mus pahari, assembly GCF_900095145.1. Lineage (NCBI taxonomy): Eukaryota > Metazoa > Chordata > Mammalia > Rodentia > Muridae > Mus > Mus pahari. The sequence continues at coordinate 49,255,157 of NC_034602.1, forward strand.
GATTGAAAGCTTGTACAACCATTTTGGAAATCATTCTGGTGGTTCCTCAGAAAATTGGACATAGTACTACCAGAAAATCCAGCAATACCTCTCCTGGGCATATACCCAGAAGATGTTCCAACTGGTAATAAGGACACATGCTCCACTATGTTCATAGCCGCCTTATTTATAATAGCCAGAACCTGGAAAGAACCCAGATGTCCCTCAACAGAGGAGGAATGGATACAGAAAATGTGGTACATTTACACAGTGGAGTACTACTCTGCTATTTAAAACAATCAATTTATGCAATTCTTGGGCAAATGGTTGTATCTGGAGGATATCATCCTTAGTGAGGTAACCCAATCACAAAAGAAGTCACTAGATATGCACTCACTGATAAGTGGATATTAATCCAGAAACTTAGAATACCCAAGATACAATTTGAAAAACACAAGAAAACCAAGAAGGAAGACCAATGTGTGAAAACTAATTTTTGCTTTGCAAAAAGGTGTCATTTGGAGATTGTTTCAAGTTAATGTTAAATCACTAACAAAGGATTCATCATTTATATGTAAAGTTTTATGTAAATGGGATGTATGTATATATTTGTACTTGTGTATATAAAAATACATTATTATTCATCAACATTAACTACATATATACATGTGGCTAAGATTAAGATTAAAAATATAGTATGTGCATATATATATTCCTCAAGTCAGTTTTATTTATTTGTTTTTATTATTCAACTTTTATGTTTAATAAAAAACAGTTGTCTATTTTACAGAATAGTTTTTTTCTAGAAATGTCCAATTGATACATGAAATCTCTACAAATTCTTTCCATAAACAGAGAAGAAATGGTCTTAAATTGATTCATTTAGTGACTTATGTTTCCCACTCTATAAGAAAGTGTAAACAATTCAAAAATATTTTTAAACTGTTAAAATTAAAGTGCCAAAATATTCAAGCAGTTAAATCTTAAAATGCCAGACCCAACAACTTCATATGCATATCCTCAGTGAGGAAACTGACTCCATCAGACTTTTGGAGTCACAACTGCTACCTAATTGGCCATGAACAGGTGTAAGTATCCATCTTCACAGATGGAGGAATTCAGACACAGAAGGATTAGGAAGCATACTTAGAGATCCACAGCTGTTCCAGTTACGTGCAGGCACATAGGAACCCACTAAGGAAGGGACTTAATCCTGGAATTTGTTCTCCTGGTGGATCCATTACCCAGTTGCCCTGTACACAGCGTTCATTTCTTGTTACCAATTTGCCACACTCAGGAATTGACTATATTAGCAAGTGATCTCTAGTACATGCATTTCTCTTCCCAGAGAACTAATTCCCAAAGCATTTTAAATATACAAGTATTAGTATGAATGCCCTTCTCTTCTAAACACAAGCCTCCACTTTATTCTGGTCATACAGACATAATTCCTGTCTCTCTGTTCATGTACTTTTTGCTTCACATTGAACTGAAAGAATCTTCCAGTGCCTGTAGAAGAACATTTTCCTAATCTTGGCCTAGAGCCTGCTTGTCTAGTTCAGTACATGCCACTGTATCATTTTTTTCTCTACTCAGCTAGTGTGATAATAATTGTCATTCTGTGGTTGTTTCCTAAGTGGCTTGGCAACGGCAGACTCAGCTCAAACTTCTAGGACAATACTTGGCATTAACTAAACTTCATTTTCTTAATCCACTACTCTCTGTTCTCATATGCCTTCTATTTCATCTTTATCCCACCCCCATCAGGATCACTTCCATTTAATACTAGCTGATGTATTATTGTGGGAAGGAATTAATGCAATTAAACTGTGATTCTGGGAATTGATTCTCAAAACGTAAGACTATTAGTTCTTTTATATTAATCTAGCCAGGTGTTTCCTGAAAGTAGAGACCTGGACTAAAAGACAATGTGCTCTTATGTATAAAGCTTGAATGTTCTGAGTTGGTCTATGATTACACTTTAATGTATGTAATTCCATCTCCCTGTCATTGTATATACACACTCTATTTATATCTAAGAGCTAAGCAGATGTTAGATATCCATTCTTTTTGACTTTTAAAAAAAATTGGAAGATTCTCTTCAAATTTTGGCATGTATCATTATCAGAGGAAATTTTCAGTCTGATTCAAAAGATGTGTAATGCTAAGCTTAACTTGAAAATACATCTAAATTCTTCTTTATGACATAAATTTTGTAAAACTCACTTCAATATAAAATTAACTTATTGCTGATATTGAGTTACTATAAATTTTTCCTTAGAATTTGGTATTGCACTGAAAATAAAGACTATTATTATACAGTGTCACAGTAGAGATACTTAGAATATGCAAAGATGTGACTGGCTACCGTCTCCGTAAATAAAACACAGAAAAAGAAAAAATGGTTGATATAATTCATATGGAATATTTTGAATTGTGGCATTTGTGATCAAATATGTGTATGCATGAGTATATATGCTATGGATTGGTCATTTTATGCTCTAACAAATATACAATATATTCAGCGGCTTAAACTACATTTGTCAAAGATCTAAGATCAAAATCCTTCCAAATATGGGGTTTCCAGAGAACCCAGCTCATGGTATATTGATGGCTACCCTATTCATACTGGGGATCTAAAAATGAACAATTGGGAGACCACCATTTTGGCATTGGAGCCAGCATAATAATTTTAAGATGACAAAAACTACACCCTAGATCAGACTTCTATAAATAACTACAAGATTAGCGGCTTAAGCTATAAACACTGATTCTGAAATTTTGGAAATTCAAAACAAAAACTTTTTGTAATATGGTTTCATTCTAAAGTGTCCATCTCCTTTTGGCTTCATAGTAGTCGTATGTCTCCAAGTTAACACATCATTTTTATTTGGTACCCATATGGTGAATGATTTCTAATGTATTTACAGATAAATAAACACTACCTTATCTGAACACTCATTATGGCTATTTTTAACATCCCTATTTCCCCTTCTATTTACTGTAACCTGAGTGATTATCAGCCTAAAACATTTATGTTTTATTAAGATAAAGATAGAAGATAGACAGATGGGCAAGTTGGTATGTATGTATTTATATATGTATATATGTATGTGTTTAGGTAGATAGGTAAATAAATTGACTAATTGTTTTTTATAGATTCACATAAAAGTTTATAAAATAGACATATAGTATATATATATACATATATATATATATATATAATTAGATAGATGATAGGCAGATAGTAGACATGATACATAATCATGAATAGAGAAAGAAAGAAGAATAGATATATAATTACATAATTAACTAGATTGTAGATAGATAGATAGATAGATAGATAGATAGATAGATACATAGATACATAGATACATAGATACATAGATAGCTAGATAGGCAAACAGTATTACAAACAAATACTTGATAGATAACTAGAACTGCAAAGGCAAGTTCTTAGAAGATCATGTGGGTGGGCACTCACACACATAACTTAAGTTGGCAGTGACTGATACTACTTATGAACATTTTTCAGTATTGTATTTTCAAAGCTTTAAAATATAGATTTTTCAGCAGGACATGAATCCTCTAACAATGGTAAAACTTGAAACTTGATCTGCTATCTAGATATTCCTAGAGGATCCTGTGGGAAGCTTTGTTTTGTTTTCTACTATCTTTGCTGGCAAGATACAGTAATAGAACATGAAAGGTTAGGAAGAAGTATTGTGCTCACTAGCACAACACCCTTGACTATCTCATTTCTATCCTGGTATTGAAAAATTTTTAGAGTGAGAATCCTTGGATCAGAACTATTTTGAATAAGAAAGTAAGTATCCAGGAATGCTGATCAGTTTATATGTAGTAGAATTTTTTTAATGAAAATTTATTTGAAATGCAAATGAAGAAAATATCTAATTAAAAAATAAATACTAAAGGAAAAGATAAGAATGGTAGATTTAGGAAAATGAAATAGTCTCGGGTTTTTTTCTGGGAAATATTCAAGCTATGAGCAGAAGAGCACCAAAACCTTGAAACTGATGATTTCCATATAAATTATTCACAAATAAATGTGATTAAAATGTTTAAAACTTGTGTTTTGTGTAAATTCAATACTCTTAGTAAAAGGCAAAAGAAAAAACTAATAGAAGTAGCTGTCTTGGCCAAGAAGGGGTTTGCAATCCCTTACGAAGAACAGCAATATCAACCAACCAGACCACCCAGAGCTCCCAGGGACTAAGCCACCAATCAAAGAGCTGCCCATAGCTCCAGACACATATGTAGCAGAGGATGGTCTAGTTGGGCATCAATTAGAGGAGAGATTCTTGGTCCTATGAAGGCTCCATACCACAGTGTAGGTGAACGCCAGGGTGAGGAGGCAGGAGTGGGTGGGAGGGTGTGTGTGGGAGAACCCTCATAGAAGCAGGGGGAGGGAGGTGGGATAGGGGGGTTCCAGAGGGGAAACCTGGAAAGAGGATAACATTTGAAATGTAAATAAAGAAAATATCCAATAAAAGAAAAGAAAAAAAGGTTAATCTACCTTACAACTTTCTTTATTGCAGGGTATAATTCTGCACTGTAAATGTTGTAAAATGTGTTAATAAAACACAAGAGTTCTGGGTGGGGGGGGAAGAAGAGATTGAAGAACAATGGCATGGACTTAAGAGTGAAGATAATCATTTTGCTCTTCATCTTGATAGCTCTGGATAATGAATAATAACAAATAAAAATACGAGAAGAAAGGGCTTTATAGAATAAAGAAAATGCTTCCTTCAACTTTGTTAGTATTTCATTTACTACCTACAAAAGATTTTTTTTGGATCACATTAAGAACTGTCCCATCCAAAAAATAGAGCAGAAATACAGTTTCTCACTTAGAAATCTCATGAAGAAAAGTGTGTAGTTGTTTTTGTCACTATCATATAACATCCACCTAGCACAATTACTTCATGTTGAAGGATCTCAAAACGTGTCAAAGTATAATGTGTGTGTGTGTGTGTGTGTATGTGTGTGTGTGTGTGTGTGTGTGTGTGTGTGTGTGT